>NC_041385.1:289776485-289871163 GCF_002162155.2 Triticum dicoccoides
GTGCTTGCCTAAGTTACTAAAATCCTACCGAGTGGAGAGCAAACCTCCCACTCGGGGGCTTAGCTGCAACCCAGTGCTCGCCTAAGTTTCTAAAATCCTACCGAGTGATAAGCCAGTCTTCCACTCGGGGACTTAGCTGCAGCGCAGTGCTTGCCTAAGTTTCTAAAATCCTACCGAGTGGAGAGCAAACCTCCCACTCGGGGGCTTAGCTGCAGCCCAGTACTCGCCTAAGTTTCTAAAAACCTACCGAGTGGAGAGCAAACCTCCCACTCGGAGGCTTAGCTGCAGCCCAGTGCTCGCCTAAGTTACTAAAATCCTACCGAGTGGAGAGCAAACCTCCCACTCGGGGGCTTAGCTGCAACCCAGTGCTCGCCTAAGTTTCTAAAATCCTACCGAGTGGAGAGCAAACCTCCCACTCGGGGGCTTAGCTGCAGCCCAGTGCTCGCCTAAGTTTCTAAAAACCTACCGAGTGGAGAGCAAACCTCCCACTCGGAGGCTTAGCTGCAGCCCAGTGCTCGCCTAAGTTACTAAAATCCTACCGAGTGGAGAGCAAACCTCCCACTCGGAGGCTTAGCTGCAGCCCAGTGCTCGCCTAAGTTTCTAAAATCCTTCCGAGTGAAGAACAAGTTTCTCACTCGGAGGCCTGGTCGCAACCCAACACTCGCCCAGACATGACGAGCACAGGTCGACGACAATTTGTGCTTCACTCCTACCTGCAAAAGAGCATTACAGATGCTAGTATATACTCCAACCCAAAGAAGATGGTTGTCCGAAAGAAGCAAACGTATTTCAATGGCAAATCAAGTTCGGATAACGTCCTACGGACCCAAAAGTGCTCAGGCATCAAGCCTGTTAAAGTTTGGCGGTTACAAAAATCACTCGGCATTCCGAGGCAAATTCAAATCATCAAGCATAATAGTTTTTACCCCTCCCGCGGAGGGCTGGAAGGCGCAACAAACTCGTCCAGGTTGATCCCATTTGCGATCCGAGTGGCAGCCGCGATGAAGGTCTCCATGAAAGAACGGAAGTCATGCTTCCTAGTATTGGCCACCTTGAGAGACACTAGCTTGTCTTCTCTCGCTTCTTTGCAGTGGACACGGACCAAGGACAGAGCGAGGTCAGCACCGCACCGGGCAGAAGACTTCTTCCATTCTTGCACTCGACTCGGAATTTTGTTCAGTCGAGTCATCAGTGACTCAAGGTCGTTCTGAAGCGTTTCTTCTGGCGAGAGCGATGTGTCGATGCGAGATGTGGCGGCCTTCAGTCTTGCAAGGTAATCGACCACTACAGCAACGCGGGACTCGAGGCAGAGCACGTTCATAGCAGTTTCATCCTTCACTGGAGAATTGATGGGATCCAAGCCAGTCTCCACTCGACTAGTCTCCTCTTCAAAGTTTTGGCAGAATTCTGTGGACACGATTCAAGGATAAGCTAATGCCCTTACAGCAAGTCAGTAACTACCAATCAGAGATAAGAGGTTACCTTCGAGCATGAGGAATAGCTTCTTGGCGAGTCCTCCCAGATAAACCTCCAAGTCATTCTTCTTTCCTGCCAGTTCGCCAGCTTTGTCATCCAGGACCATATTGGCATTCTTCAGTCGAGTAACTTCTTGGTTGGCCACGTCGAGAGCGGCTTTCAGATTAGTGTTTTCTTCTTCAAGTTTGTTGACAGAAGCCAACTTCTCTTCTGCAAGTCTAGTCTTGTCTGCAGCCGTCTTCTGCGCCTCCGCAAGGTCAAGGTCCTTCTTCTTCAGAGCATCCCTCAGTTTTTCTGCGAAAATCACAATAAGATCAGACTCAGAGACACGCAAGAAGCAAGGACAGTCGTCAAGATTCTCACCAAACATACCTTTTGCCTCCTCCTTCGACTTCGTGAAGTTCTCTTGGACGAGCTTCTGGTCAAGCTCAAGCTGGATATACTTGTTCTCGAATTCGGTATAACGAGAAACAAGGTCACAAGATTTCTGCGAAAGTTCAGTCGATAGACATCAACGACAGATCACTTCCGAGTGACTAAAGGAAAAATCGTAGTATTTCTAAGACTACAGCTGAATCTAAACATTCAACTATAGTCTCGGGGACTACACCCAGTGGGTGCACTAAGCGTGCCCCCACTAGTTCTATCAGCTAGACTCAGAGTCGATCAGTCGACCGGAAGCAGTTAACTGTCAGCAGTAAAAAAATTCAGACCATAGCCGATTGCCAGCAATCGACCACGGTCTCGGGGACTACACCCAGTGGGTGCACTCAGCGTGCCCCCACCAGTTTCATTGTTCCACTCGACCATGCTCGAGTGAAACAAGTCAAGTGAGAAATCTCAAGACACAAAGACTACAGTCGACTGCCAGCAGTCCACCATAGAATTGACACGCCCAGTGGGTGCATGACAAACATCAAGATTTCCAGTCGATGTTAAACTAACCTGGACATTACTCTGGAGAGCTGAACTCGCGTCATAAGCTGCTTGGCTGGCGGTTCGGATCGCCTTCACCTGCTCCATCATAATCCCGGCCTGGCGTATGGCTTCCTTGGCAGCATTTGCTTGGTCCTCCGGGACGTGGTAGGTGGAGAAGAGAGAAGGCGGGTCAGCATTCGACGACGAAGGGTGGACAACCGTCAACGGCTCCGCAAAGGACACAGTAGTCCGAGCGACGTTGCTCCCTTCTGGAATCTATGGTCCAGGCGCTGACACAACCTGAGCAGCCTTGCCAGCAGTCGCCTTCCTGCTCCTCCTCTGCCTCAGGGGCGCTTCATCGTCATTGTCAGGGAGATTGATGACAACGCTAGGTGGAGCTCCAGAAGAAGTTCAAAGTCAAAAATAAAGATTCAATCGACCTAAAGCAAAACCGCGCAGATCATACCAGGATGAGAAGTGGCAGCATCTTCCATTTCTTGATCCTCATGCCTAGCAGAAGTCTCAGAAGTAGCAGCACTGCGGTTTCAAATATCAGTCGATCAGCGATTGAAGTCGACCAAGAATGAAAAACATGAGTTATGCCATTACCTAGAAACAGTCGGAATCTCCATCCTCATCTTCGGTAGGGCCTTCGCCGGTTTTGTCGGGGCTGCTCGCGGTTGCTTCGACGCCTTTTCAGTCGGCGCCGGTGAAGTTGTCCGAGGGCGTTTCGTCGACTGCCCAGCAGGCACGACTCCCTTGCCACGATCAGCCGCAGGGTCGTGGGCGAGCTTGGACCTCCTTTCGGAACGAGGAGGCGCAACTTCCTCCTCTTCCTCCTCCTCTTCCTCCTCCTCTTCCTCCTCATCAGAACCTGCATCTTCGTCCCCCTCATCGGCATCCGACTCCCACTCCTCTTGGCTTTCGCCTCCGCTTCCTTCCTCCTCTTCGGCCTGTGCCTGCGCCCCGTTGGGCATCGAGTACAACTCGGTGGTTTCCTGAAAGACAGCAAGCAAGACAAAAGTCAATCGACCGATCTACGACGAAACAGAACGGAAGGAGCAATCGGAGGAAAGTGGTCGTACCTTGTCCGCCTCATAAGATTGGTCGAGTGGCGGGATCCTCCTGGCTCCACGAGGGTTGTCCTCGTTCCCCGTGATGGCAGTCATCCACCTCTCCAGTGTGGCATCGTCGACCTCCTCTGGGTGGACCCGACTGGTGTCTTCAGTACCAGAATACAACCCACATCGGGTGGCCCCGGTACTGGAGTGGTTGGATGCACCGCCGAAGGAAAACTTCCAGAAGGTCCATGCCGGTCACACCGTCACGAATCAACTGAACTACTCGCTCCATCAACATTTTTACATGAGCCTTCTCCTCCGGAACTACTTTCAGAGAGGATGGCTTGTTCACTCGACTCATAGAGAAGGGAGGGAGCCCAGTCGACTGGTCTTGGCAGTAGAACCAGGTCGACTGCCACCCTCTGACTGACTCGGGAAGGGTCATAGCTGGGAAAGCGCTCTTACTCCTCATCTGGACCCCGAGACCCCCACACATCTGGATTACCTGAGTTCTCTCGTCATTGGGGCTGGACTTTTTCACCGTCTGAGAACGACAAGTGAATATGTGTTTGAAGAGGCCCCAGTGCGGCCGACAACCCAAGAAGTTCTCACACAAAGATACAAAGGTGGAGAGATAGGCAATGGAATTTGGGGTAAAATGGTGAAGCTGAGCTTCAAAGAAATTCAGAAACCCTCAAAAGAAAAGATGCAGTGGCAGAGAGAACCCTCGATCTACATGAGTCGCCAAGAGGACACACTCACCCTCCTGAGGCTGTGGCTGCCACTCCATCCCCGGGAGCCTCGCCGCCCCGTGCGCAATCAGGCCTTCGTCGACCAGGTCGTCGAGATCCTTTTGGGTGATGGTCGAGCAGATCCAATCACCCTAGATCCAACCTTGCGGCAAACGGGACCGCGACGAGGATCCCCCTTGACTGGTCGCTCTCCCCTTCGCTTTCGCTGCCGCCGTCGCCTTCTTCGCCCACTCCAAATCCACCGTCTTCTCTTTCACCATTGTCGCCGACGAGGCCGGAGCAGAGCAGCGGTGTCGGGCAGTTGGTGGGTGCAGCGGATGAATCTGGAGGCGAGGGAGGAGAAAATGAGGAGGCACTGTTCAAAAACCTCCACCGGTTTCCTTATATGGAGTCACTTCTGAGTGGCTGACAAGTAGGCCCAGGCGATCCTGTCAAATCCCGAAACAGTCGCACAAGTGATACGTGGTGAAAAAGGCGGCGCGAGAATCGAGGCGTCCCTGCCTTATCCCGTCCGAGTACCGCGGTCTTCTCTGCTTCGCGCGCTCCCCAAAATTCGGATCCCACTAAATACGCTAACCACAGGGCAACTTGTCAGACGGGAGATCTCCTGCGATCTGTCGCTCGGAAATCCCCAAGTTCATAAAGTTCACTCGACACATATAAAGAATGGATCAAGGCGACTGAATGAAAGTTGACACCCTCACTTGAAAGTCATTGATCTAGAGCAAAACACCTTTACAACATCAAAAAGCAGGGCGGAAATATTGCCAACTCCTTCCTCACTCAAACCTCGATCCAGTCGGGGGCTACTGATGAAGTCATGTACCTAGGGTAGGGTCATGAACCTGACCAAGGTACCCTCCCCAAGGACATCTCTTAGAAGAAGCCGTCTTCCAGTCCACCAAGAGAGACTCCACTCGACGGACTAGAAGACACTCGACGTACCTGAAGACACTCGACCATGAAGACTCACTCGACCACCAGGAGATCAGGATCTACTCTGTATCCAAACGGTCTGTAATTAAGTAGTCTTAATGGTCATGATGGCACTTTATGTAGGGCGTTACCAGTAACGCCAGACCTTAATGTACTTTAACCCTCTGCTACGTGGGCTGGCTGGGGTCTTGGCGTCCTCTATATAAGCCACCCCTCCACTGGTAGAAGGGTTCGCACCCCTGTAACTCTCACACACATAATCCAGTCGACCGCCTCCGGGCTCCGAGACGTAGGGCTGTTACTTCCTCCGAGAAGGGCCTGAATGTTGGGTTTCGTAGTAATTTCAAAAAATTTCCTACGCACACGCAAGATCATGTGATGCATAGCAACGAGAGGAGAGTGTTGTCTACGTACCCAACGCAGACCGACTGCGGAAGCGATGACACGACGTAGAGGAAGTAGTCGTACGTCTTCACGATCCAACCGATCAAGCACCGAAACTACGGCACCTCCGAGTTCGAGCACACGTTCAGCTCGATGACGATCCCCGGACTTCGATCCAGCAAAGTGTCGGGGAAGAGTTTCGTCAGCACGACGGCGTGGTGACGATCTTGATGAACTACAGCAGCAGGGCTTCGCCTAAACTCCGCTACAGTATTATCGAGGAATATGGTGGCAGGGGGCACCGCACACGGCTAAGGAATCGATCACGTGGATCAACTTGTGTCAACTTGTGTGTTTAGAGGTGCCCCTGCCTCCGTATATAAAGGAGCCAAGGGGGGAGGGGGCGCCGGCCAAGAGGGAGAGGCGCAGGAGGAGTCCTACTCCTACCGGGAGTAGGACTCCCCCCCCAATCCTATTCCAACTAGGATTCTCAAGGGGGAAAGAGGGAGAGGGGTGGCCGGCCACCTCTCCTAGTCCTAATAGGACTAGGGGAAGGGGGGAGGCGCGCAGCCCCCTTGGGCTGCCCCTTTCTCCTTTCCACTAAGGCCCATGATGGCCCATATGGCTCCCGGGGGGTTCCGGTAACCTCCCGGTAACCCGGTAAAATCCCGATTTCACCCGGAACACTTCCGATGTCCAAACATAGGCTTCCAATATATCAATCTTTATGTCTCGACCATTTCGAGACTCCTCGTCATGTCCGTGATCACATCCGGGACTCCAAACAACCTTCGGTACATCAAAATGCATAAACTCATAATATAACTGTCATCGTAACCTTAAGCGTGCGGACCCTACGGGTTCGAGAACAATGTAGACATGACCGAGACACATCTCTAGTCAATAACCAATAGCGGGACCTGGATGCCCATATTGGCTCCTACATATTCTACGAAGATCTTTATCGGTCAGACCGCATAACAACATACGTTGTTCCCTTTGTCATCGGTATGTTACTTGCCCGAGATTCGATCGTCGGTATCCAATACCTAGTTCAATCTCGTTACCGGCAAGTCTCTTTACTCGTTCCGTAATACATCATCTCACAACTAACATATTAGTTGTAATGCTTGCAAGGCTTATGTAATGTGTATTACCGAGAGGGCCCAGAGATACCTCTCCGACAATCGGAGTGACAAATCCTAATCTCGAAATACGCCAACCCAACATCGACCATTGGAGACACCTGTAGTACTCCTTTATAATCACCCAGTTACGTTGTGACGTTTGGTAGTACCCAAAGTGTTCCTCCGGTAAACGGGAGTTGCATAATCTCATAGTCATAGGAACATGTATAAGTCATGAAGAAAGCAATAGCAACATACTAAACGATCGGGTGCTAAGCTAATGGAATGGGTCATGTCAATCAGATCATTCTACTAATGATGTGACCTCGTTAATCAAATAACAACTCATTGTTCATGATTAGGAAACATAACCATCTTTGATTAACGAGCTAGTCAAGTAGAGGCATACTAGTGACACTCTGTTTGTCTATGTATTCACACATGTATTATGTTTCCGGTAAATACAATTCTAGCATGAATAATAAACATTAATCATGATTATAAGGAAATAAATAATAACTTTATTATTGCCTCTAGGGCATATTTCCTTCAGTCTCCCACTTGCACTAGAGTCAATAATCTAGTTCACATCGCCATGTGATTTAACAGCAATAGTTCACATCACCATGTGATTAACACCCATAGTTCACATCGCTATGTGACCAACACCCAAAGGGTTTACTAGATTCAGTAATCTAGTTCACATCGCTATGTGATTAACACCCAAGGAGTACTAAGGTGTGATCATGTTTTGCTTGTGAGAGAATCTTAGTCAACGGGTATGTCATATACAGATCCGTAAGTATTTTGCGAATTCTATGTCTACAATGCTCTGCACGGAGCTACTCTAGCTAATTGCTCCCACTTTCAATATGTATCTAGATCAAGACTTAGAGTCATCTAGATTAGTGTCAAACTTGCATCGGCGTAACCTTTTACGACGAACCTTTTTCCATAATCGAGAAACATATCCTTATTCCACTAAGGACAATTTTGACCGCTCTCCAGTGATCTACTCCTAGATCACTATTGTACTCCCTTGCCAAACTCAGTGGTATGGCATACAATAGATCTGATATACAGCATGGCATACTTTATAGAACCTATGACTGAGGCATAGGGAATGACTTTCATTCTCTTTCTATTTTCTGCCGTGGTCGGGCTTTGAGTCTTACTCAACTTAACACCTTGCAACACAGGCAAGAACTCCTTCTTTGACTGTTCCATTTTGAACTATTTCAAAAATTTATCAAGGTATGTATTCATTGAAAAAATCTTATCAAGCGTCTTCATCTATCTATATAGATCTTGATGCTCAATGTGTAAGCAGCTTCACCAAGGTCTTTCTTTGAAAAACTTTTATTCAAGTATCCTTTCATGCTTTGCAGAATAATTCTACATTATTTCCGATCAACAATATGTCATTCACATATACTTATCAGAAATGTTGTAGTGCTCCCACTCACTTTCTTGTAAATACAGGCTTCACTGTAAGTCTGTACAATAACTATATGCTTTGATCAACTTATCAAAGCGTATATTCCAACTCCGAGATTCTTGCACCAGTCCATAAATGGATCGCTGGAGCTTGCACACTTTGTTAGCTCCCTTTGGATCGACAAAACCTTCTGGTTGCATCATATACAACTCTTCTTCCAGAAATCCATTCAGGAATGCAGTTTTGACATCCATCTGCCAAATTTCATAATCATAAAATGCGGCAATTGCTAACATGATTCGGACAGACTTTTAAGCATCGATACGAGTAAGAAAATCTCATCGTATTCAACACCTTGAACTTTGTCAAAAACCTTTTTCGACAAGTCTAGCTTTGTAGATAGTAACACTACTATCAACGTCCATCTTCCTCTTGAAGATCCATTTATTCTTAATGACTCACCGATCATCGGGCAAGTCAATCAAAGTCTACACTTTGTTCTCATACATGGATCATATCTCAGATTTCATGGCCTCAAGCCATTTCGTGGAATCTGGGCTCATCATTGCTTCCTCATAGTTCGTAGGTTCATCATGGTCTAGTAACATGACTTCCAGAACATGATTACCGTACCACTCTGGTGTGGATCTTACTCTGGAAGACCTACGAGGTTTGGTAGTAACTTGATCTGAAGTTTGATGATCATCATCATTAACTTCCTCACTTATTGGTGTAGGAATCACTGGAACTGATTTCTGTGATGAACTACTTTCCAATAAGGGAGAAGGTATAATTACCTCATCAAGTTCTACTCTCCTCCCACTCACTTCTTTCGAGAGAAACTCCTTCTCTGGAAAGGATCCATTTTAGCAACGAATGTCTTGCCTTCGGATCTGTGATAGAAGGTGTACCCAACAATTTCCTTTGGGTATGAAGACGCACTTCTCCGATTTGGGTTCGAGCTTATCAGGATGAAACCTTTTTCACATAAGCATCGCAGCCCCAAACTTTAAGAAACAACAGGTTAGGTTTTACTGCTAAACCATAGTTCATACAGTGTCGTCTCAACGGATTTAGATGGTGCCCTATTTTAAAACGTGAATGCAGCTGTCTGTAATGCATAACCCCAAAACGATAGTGGTAAAGAGATATCATAGATCGCACAATATCAAATAAAGTGCGGTTACGACGTTCGGACACACCATAACGATGTGGTGTTCCAGGTGGCGTGAGCTGTGAAACTATTCCACATTGTTTTAATTGAAGACCAAACTCGTAACTCAAATATTTGTCTCCGCGATCAGATCGCAGAAACTTTATTTTCTTGTTACGATGATTTTTCCACTTCACTCTAAAATTCTTTGAACCTTTCAACTATTTCAGACTTATGTTTCATCAAGTAGATATACCCATATCTGCTCAAATCATCTTGTGAAGGTCAGAAAACAACGATGCTTGCCACGAGCAACAGCACTCATTGGATCGCATACATCGGTATGTATTATTTCCAACAAGTCAGTAACTCGTTCCATTGTTCTGAAGAACGGAGTTTTAGTCATCTTGCCCAAAAGGCACGGTTCGCAAGCATCAAATGATTCATAACCAAGTGATTCCGAAAATCCATCTTTATGGAGTTTCTTCATGCGCTTTACACCGATATGACCCAAACGGCAGTGCCACAAATGAGTTGCACTATCATTATTAACTTTGCATCTTTTGGCATCAATATTATGAATATGTGTATCACTATGATCGAGATCCAATGAACCATTTTCATTGGGTGTGTAACCATATAAGGTTTTATTCATGTAAATAGAACAACAGTTTATTCTCTTACTTAAATGAATAACCGTATTGCAATAAACATGATCAAATCATATTCATGCTCAACACAAACACCAAATAACATTTATTTAGGTTCAACACTAATCCCGAAAGAATAGGGAGTGTGCGATGATGATCATATCAATCTTGAAACTACTTTCAACACACATCATCACTTCACCCTTAACTAGTTTCTGTTTATTCTGCAACTCCCGTTTCGAGTTACTACTCTTAGCAACTGAACCAGTACCAAATACCGAGGGGTTGCTATAAACACTAGTAAAGCACACATCAAACACCTGTATATCAAATATACCCTTTTTCACTTTGCCATCCTTCTTATCTACCAAATATTTAGGGTAGTTCCGCTTCCAGTGACCATTTCCTTTGCAGTGTAAGCACTCAGTTTCAGGCTTTGGTTCAGCTTTGGGCTTCTTCGTGGGAGTGACAACTTGCTTGTCAATCTACTTGAAGTTCCCCTTTCTTTCCCTTTGCCCTTTTCTTGAAACTAGTGATCTTGTCAACCATCAACACTTGATGCTCTTTCTTGATTTCTACCTTCGTTGATTTCAACATCACGAAGAGCTCGGGAATCATTTTCATCATCCCTTGCATACTATAGTTCATCACGAAGTTCTACTAACTTGGTGATGGTGACTAGAGAATTCTGTCAATCACTATCTTATCTGGAAGATTAACTCCCACTTGATTCAAGCGATTGAAGTACCCAGACAATCTGAGCACATGCTCACTAGTTGAGCGATTCTCCTCCATCTTTTAGCTATAGAACTTGTTGGAGACTTCATATCTCTCAACTCGGGTATTTGCTTGAAATATTAACTTCAATTCCTGGAACATCTCATATGGTCCATGACGTTCAAAACGTCTTTGAAGTCCCGATTCTAAGCCGTAAAGCATGGTGCACTAAACTATCAAGTAGTCATCATATTGAGCTAGCCAGACGTTCATAACTTCTGCATCTGCTCCTGCAATAGGTCTGTCACCTAGCGGTGCATTAAGGACATAATTCTTCTGTGCAGCAATGAGGATTTAACCTCAGATCACGGATCAAATCCGCAACATTGCTACTAACATTTTTCAACACAATTTTCTCTAGGAACATATCAAAATAAACACAGGGAAGCAACAACGCGAGCTATTGATCTACAACATGATTTGCAAAATACTACCAGGACTAAGTTCATGATAAATTTAAGTTCAATTTAATCATATTACTTAAGAACTCCCACTTAGATAGACATCCCTCTAATCCTCTAAGTGATCACGTGATCCAAATCAACTAAACCATGCCCGATCATCACGTGAGATGGAGTAGTTTCATCGGTGAACATCATTATGTTGATCATATCTACTATATGATTCACGCTCGACCTTTCGGTCTCCGTGTTCCGAGGCCATATCTGCATATGCTAGGCTCGTCAAGTTTAACCTGAGTATTCTGCGTGCGCAACTGTTTTGCACCCGTTGTATTTGAACGTAGAGCCTATCACACCCGATCATCACGTGGTGTCTCAGCACGAAGAACTTTCGCAACGGTGCATACTCAGGGAGAACACTTCTTGATAATTTAGTGAGAGATTATCTTATAATGCTACCGTCAATCAAAGCAAGATAAGATGCATAAAAAGATAAACATCACATGCAATCAATATAAGTGATATGATATGGCCATCATCATCTTGTGCTTGTGATCTCCATCTCCGAAGCACCGTCATGATCACCATCGTCACCGGCGCGACACCTTGATCTCCATCGTAGCATCGTTGTCGTCTCGCCAATCTTATGCTTCCACGACTATCACCAACGTAGTAATAAAGTAAAGCATTACATCGCGATTGCATTGCATACAATAAAGCGACAACCATATGGCTCCTGCCAGTTGCCGATAACTTGGTTACAAAACATGATCATCTCATACAATAAAATTCAGCATCATGCCTTGACCATATCACATCACAACATGCCCTGCAAAAACAAGTTAGACGTCCTCTACTTTGTTGTTGCATGTTTTACGTGGCTGCTACGGGCTTAAGTAAGAACCAATCTCACCTACGCATCGAAACCACAACGATAGTTTGTCAAATAGACTCCGTTTTAACCTTCGCAAGGACCGGGCGTAGCCATACTTGGTTCAACTAAAGTTGGAGAGACAGTCGCCCGCAAGCCATCTCTGTGCAAAGCACGTCGAGGCAACCGGTCTCGCGTAAGCGTACGCGTAAGGTTGGTCCGGGTCGTCTCGTCCAACAATACCGCCGAACCAAAGTATGACATGCTGGTAGGCAGTATGACTTGTATCGTCCACAACTCACTTGTGTTCTACTCGTGCATATAACATCAACATAAATAACCTGGCTCTGATACCACTGTTGGGTTTCGTAGTAATTTCAAAAAATTTCCTACGCGCACACAGGATCATGTGATGCATAGCAACGAGAGGAGAGTGTTGTCTACGTACCCAACGTAGACCGACTGCGGAAGCGATGACACGACGTAGAGGAAGTAGTCGTACGTCTTCACGATCCAACCGATCAAGCACCGAAACTACGGCACCTCCGAGTTCGAGCACACGTTCAGCTCGATGACGATCCCCGGACTCCGATCCAGCAAAGTGTCGGGGAAGAGTTTCGTCAGCACGACGGCGTGGTGACGATCTTGATGAACTACAGCAGCAGGGCTTCGCCTAAACTCCGCTACAGTATTATCGACGAATATGGTGGCAGGGGGCACCGCACACGGCTAAGGAATCGATCACGTGGATCAACTTGTGTCAACTTGTGTGTTTAGAGGTGCCCCTGCCTCCGTATATAAAGGAGCCAAGGGGGGAGGGGGCGCCGGCCAAGAGGGAGAGGCGCAGGAGGAGTCCTACTCCTACCGGGAGTAGGACTCCCCCCCCAATCCTATTCCAACTAGGATTCTCAAGGGGGAAAGAGGGAGAGGGGTGGCCGGCCACCTCTCCTAGTCCTAATAGGACTAGGGGAAGGTGGGAGGCGCGCAGCCCCCTTGGGCTGCCCCTTTCTCCTTTCCACTAAGGCCCATGATGGCCCATATGGCTCCCGGGGGGTTCCGGTAACCTCCCGGTAACCCGGTAAAATCCCGATTTCACCCGGAACACTTCCGATGTCCAAACATAGGCTTCCAATATATCAATCTTTATGTCTCGACCATTTCGAGACTCCTCGTCATGTCCGTGATCACATCCGGGACTCTGAACAACCTTCGGTACACCAAAATGCATAAACTCATAATATAACTGTCATCGTAACCTTAAGCGTGCGGACCCTACGGGTTCGAGAACAATGTAGACATGACCGAGACACATCTCTGGTCAATAACCAATAGCGGGACCTGGATGCCCATATTGGCTCCTACATATTCTACGAAGATCTTTATCGGTCAGACCGCATAACAACATACGTTGTTCCCTTTGTCATCGGTATGTTACTTGCCCGAGATTGGATCGTCGGTATCCAATACCTAGTTCAATCTCGTTACCGGCAAGTCTCTTTACTCGTTCCGTAATACATCATCTCACAACTAACATATTAGTTGTAATGCTTGCAAGGCTTATGTAATGTGTATTACCGAGAGGGCCCAGAGATACCTCTCCGACAATCGGAGTGACAAATCCTAATCTCGAAATATGCCAACCCAACATCGACCATTGGAGACACCTGTAGTACTCCTTTATAATCACCCAGTTACGTTGTGACGTTTGGTAGTACCCAAAGTGTTCCTCCGGTAAACGGGAGTTGCATAATCTCATAGTCATAGGAACATGTATAAGTCATGAAGAAAGCAATAGCAACATACTAAACGATCAGGTGCTAAGCTAATGGAATGGGTCATGTCAATCAGATCATTCAACTAATGATGTGACCTCGTTAATCAAATAACAACTCATTGTTCATGGTCAGGAAACATAACCATCTTTGATTAACGAGCTAGTCAAGTAGAGGCATACTAGTGACACTCTGTTTGTCTATGTATTCACACATGTATTATGTTTCCGGTTAATACAATTCTAGCATGAATAATAAACATTTATCATGATATAAGGAAATAAATAATAACTTTATTATTGCCTCTAGGGCATATTTCCTTCACTGAACTCGTAAAACACTTGTGTGTACAACTTCTCCATAGCTAGGATCTTGCCTCTCCATACCTATCCCCATTCTACTGTCAGACTTAGAACCACGACATGGGGTCCTTGTGGAAACTAAGGGATATTAAGGCCTCCTTTTAATAGAGTACCGGACCAAAGGATTAACACATAGTGAATACATGAACTCCTCAAACTATGGTCATCACCGAGAAGTATCCCGATTATTGTCACTTCGGGGTTGTCGGATCATAACACATAATAGGTGACTATAGACTTGCAAGATAGGATCAAGAACTCACATATATTCATGAAAACATAATAGGTTCAGATCTGAAATCATGGCACTCAGGCCCTAGTGACAAGCATTAAGCATAGAAAAGTCATAGCAACATCAATCTCAGAACATAGTGGATACTAGGGATCAAACCTTAACAAAACTAACTTGATTACATGGTAAATCTCATCCAACCCATCACCGTCCAGCAAGCCTATGATGGAATTACTCACGCACGGCGGTGATCATCATGAAATTGGTGATGGAGGATGGTTGATGATGATGACGGCGATGAACCCCCCTCTCCAGAGCCTCGAACGGACTCCAGATCAGCCCTCTTGAGAGAGATTAGGGCTTGGCGGCGGCTCTGTATCGTAAAACACGATGAAATTTCTCTCTGATTTTTTTTCTCCGCGAAAGCCAATATATGGAGTTGGAGTTGAGGTCAGTGTACGTCTAGGGGCCCCACAAGGCAGGGGGCGCGCCCTAGGGTCCCCCACCCTTGTGGATAGGGTGTGGCCCCCCTGACGCTAATTCTTTTGCCAGTATTTTTTATTAATTCTGAAAAGTTGCTCCGTGGATTTTCTGGTCATTCCGAGAACTTTTATTTCTGCACAAAAATAACACCATGGCAGTTCTGCTGAAAACAGCGTCAGTCCAGGTTAGTTCCATTCAAATCATGCAAGTTAGAGTCCAAAATAAGGGCAAAAGTGTTTGGAAAAGTAGATATGACAGAGACGTATCAACTCCCCCAAGCTTAAATCTTTGCTTGTCCTCAAGCAATTCAGTTGACAAACTGAAAGTGATAAATAAAAAATTTTACAATCTCTGTTTGCTCTTGTTGTTGTAAATATGTAAAGCCAGCATTCAAGTTTTTAGCAAAGATTATGAGCTAACCATATTCACAATAACACTTAGGTCTCATGTTTACCCAAATCAATGGCATAATCAACTAGCGAGCAATAATAATAAATCTCGGATGACAACACTTTCTCAAAACAATCATAATATGATATAACTGAAGGAAATATGCCCTAGAGGCAATAATAAAGTTATTATTTATTTCCTCATATCATGATAAATGTTTATTATTCATGCTAGAATTGTATTAACCGGAAACATGATACATGTGTGAATACATAGACAAACTTAATGTCACTAGTATGCCTCTACTTGACTAGCTCATTAATCAAAGATGGTTATGTTTCCTAACCATAGACATGTGTTGTCATTTGATTAACGGGATCACATCATTAGGAGAATGATGTGATTGACTTGACCCATTCCGTTAGCTTAGCACTTGATCGTTTAGTATGTTGCTATTGCTTTCTTCATGACTTATACAAGTTCCTATAACTATGAGATTATGCAACTCCCGTTTACCGGAGGAACACTTTGTGTGCTACCAAACTTCACAACGTAGCTGGGTGATTCTAAAGGAGCTCTACAGGTGTCTCCAAAGGTACATGTTGAGTTGGCGTATTTCGAGATTAGGTTTTGTCACTCCGACTATCGGAGAGGTATCTCTGGGCCCTCTCGGTAATGCACATCACTATAAGCCTTGCAAGCAATGTAGCTAATGAGTTAGTTACGGAATGATGCATTACATAATGAGTAAAGAGACTTGCCAGTAACGAGATTGAACTAGGTATTGAGATACCGACGATCGAATCTCGGGCAAGTAACATACCCATGACAAAGGGAACAACGTATGTTGTTATGCGGTTTGACCGATAAAGATCTTCGTAGAATATGTAGGAGCCAATATGAGCATCCAGGTTCCGCTATTGGTTATTGACCGGAAACAGTTCTAGGTCATGTCTACATAGTTCTCGAACCCGTAGGGTCCGCACGCTTAAGGTTTCGATGACAATTATATTATGAGTTTATGAGTTTTGATGTACCGAAGTTTGTTTGGAGTTCCAAATGTGATTACGGACACGACGAGGAGTCTCTAAATGGCCGAGACATGAAGATTGATATATTGGAAGCCTATATTTGGATGTCGAAAGTGTTCCGGGTGAAATCGGGATTTTACCGGAGTACCGGGAGGTTACCGGAACCCCCCGGGAGCTTAATGGGCCTACATGGGCCTTAGTGGAAATAGACGGCAGCAAGGGGAGTGTGGGGGCACGCCCCCCATGGTCCAAACCGAATTGGTTTAGGGCAAGGGTGGCCGGCCCCCGTCTTTCCTTCTCCTCCTCTCCCTTTCCTTCCCCTCTACTAGTCCAACAAGGAAGGAGGAGTCCTACTCCCGGTGGGAGTAGGACTCCCCATGGCGCGCCCCCTCCTAGGCCGGCTGCCCCCTCCCCCCTTGCTCCTTTGTATACGGTGGCAGGGGGCACCTCTAAGAGACAACAATTGATCTCTTGATCTCTTAGCCGTGTGCAGTGCCCCCCTCCACCATAGTCCTCGATAATATTGTAGCGGTGCTTAGGCGAAGCCCTGCGATGGTAGAACATCAAGATCGTCACCACACCGTCGTGCTGACGGAACTCTTCCCCGACATTCTGCTGGATCGGAGTACGGGGATCGTCATCGAGCTGAACGTGTGCTAGAACTCGGAGGTGCCGTAGTTTCGGTGCTTGATCGGTCGGGCTGTGAAGACGTACGACTACATCAACCGCGTTGTTCTAACGTTTCTGCTTTCGGTCTACGAGGGTACATGGACAACACTCTCCCCTCTCGTTGCTATGCATCACCATGATCTTGCGTGTGCGTAGGAATTTTTTTGAAATTACTACATTCCCCAACAGTGGCATCGGAGCCTGGTTTTATGCGTAGATGTTATATGCACGAGTAGAACACAAGTGAGTTGTGGGCGATACAAGTCATACTGCTTACCAGCATGTCATACTTTGGTTCGGCGGTATTGTTCGATGAAGCGACCCGAACCGACATTACACGTACGCTTACGTGAGACTGGTTCTACCAACGTGCTTTGCACACAGGTGGCTGGCAGGTGTCTATTTCTCCAACTTTAGTTGAACCGAGTGTGGCTACGCCCGGTCCTTGCGAAGGTTAAAACAACACTAACTTGACAAACTATCGTTGTGGTTTTGATGCGTAGGTAAGAACGGTTCTTGCTCAACCCGTAGCAGCCACGTAAAATTTGCAACAACAAAGTAGAAGACATCTAACTTGTTTTTGCAGGGCATGTTGTGATGTGATATGGTCAAGACGTGATGCTATATTTTATTGTATGAGATGATCATGTTTTGTAACCGAAGTTATCGACAACTGGCAGGAGCCATATGGTTGTCGCTTTATTGTATGAAATGCAAACGCCCTGTAATTGCTTTACTTTATCACTAAGCGGTAGCGATAGTCGTAGAAGCAATAGATGGCGTAAACGACAACGATGCTATGATGGAGATCAAGGTGTCGCGCCGGTGACGATGGTGATCACGGCGGTGCTTCGGAGATGGAGATCACAAGCACAAGATGATGATGGCCATATCATATCACTTATATTGATTGCATGTGATGTTTATCCTTTATGCATCTTATCTTGCTTTGATTGACGGTAGCATTTTAAGATGATCTCTCACTAATTATCAAGAAGTGTTCTCCCTGAGTATGCACCATTGCGAAAGTTCTTTGTGCTGAGACACCACGTGATGATCGGGTGTGATAGGCTCTACGTTCAAATACAACGGGTGCAAAATAGTTGCACACGCGGAATACTCAGGTTAAACTTGACGAGCCTAGCATATACAGATAGGGACAATTGCATTTTTACCCCTAGTTGGTTCCTACCCACGGGTTTTGCCCTTACTTTTCGAGCTTGCTCAGTTTTGCCCTTACTTTTTCCATCGAGGTCCCTCGAATGCCCTTTGACCGTTTGACCAAAACTTTGAAAATTCATAACTAATTCATATGAACTCAGAAAAATGCAAATAAGATATCAAAATGTTCATATAAACATTACCTTTATGGGCAAATCATTTGCATTCAGGACAAAAGCATCGTTTAAACTACCCGAGGTAATTAATGTTATTAACATTATTAAAAATAAATAGGTATAAACAATATTTTTTTTCATGAATAAAAATTATATGCAAATGTAGGTGATGTTTTCTGAACATTCTGATACCTTATTTGCATTTTCCTGAGTTCGTATCAACTTGTTATGAAGTTTCCAAATAATGGTCAAAGTCGTTAGAACATTCATAACAAGTTGATACAAACTCAAAAATTGGAAATAAGTTATCAGGATGTTCAGAAAACATCACGTACATTTGCATGTAATTTTTATTCATGAAAAAAATATATTGTTTATACCTATTTATTTTTAATAATGTTAATAACATTAATTACCTCGGGTAGTTTAAACAATGCTTTTGTCCTGAATGCAAATGATATGCCCATAAAGGTAATGTTTATCTAAACATTTTGATATATTATTTGCATTTTTCTAAGTTCGTATGAGTTAGTTATGATTTTTCAAAGTTTTGGTCAAACAGTCAAAGGGCATTCCTGGGACCTCGATGGAAAAAGTAAGGGAAAAACTGAGCAAGCTTGAAAAGTAAGGGCAAAACCCATGGGTAGGAACCAACTAAGGGTAAAAATGCAATTGTCCCATACAGATATGGCCTCGGAACATGGAGACTGAAAGGTCGAACGTGAATCATATAGTAGATATGATCAACATAGTGATGTTCACCATTGAAACTACTCCATCTCACGTGATGATCGGACATGGTTTAGTTGATTTGGATCACGTGATCACTTAGATGACTAGAGAGATGTCTGTCTAAGTGGGAGTTCTTAAGTAATATGATTAATTGAACTTAAATTTATCATGAACATAGTACCTGATAGTATTTTGCTTGTCTATGTTTGTTATAGATAGATGGCTCGTGCCGTTGTTCCGTTGAATTTTAATGCGTTCCTTGAGAAAGCTAAGTTGAAAGATGATGGTAGCAATTACACGGACTGGGTCCGTAACTTGAGGATTATCCTCATTGCTGCACAGAAGAATTACGTCCTGGAAGCACCGCTGGGTGCCAGGCCTGCTGCAGATGCAACTGACGACGTTAAGAACGTCTGGCAGAGCAAAGCCGATGACTACTTGATAGTTTAGTGTGCCATGCTTTACGGCTTAGAACCGGGACTTCAACGACGTTTTGAACGTCATGGAGCATATGAGATGTTCCAGGAGTTGAAGTTAATATTTCAAGCAAATGCCCGGATTGAGAGATATGAAGTCTCCAATAAGTTCTATAGCTGTAATATGGAGGAGAATAGTTCTGTCAGTGAACATATACTCAAAATGTCTGGGTATAATAATTACTTGATTCAACTGGGAGTTAATCTTCGTGATGATAGTGTCATTGACAGAATTCTTCAATCATTGCCACCAAGCTATAAGAGCTTCGTGATGAACTATAATATGCAAGGGATGGACAAGACTATTCCCGTGCTCTTCACAATACTAAAGGCTACGGAGGTAGAAATCAAGAAGGAGCATCAAGTGTTGATGGTCAATAAGACCACCAGTTTCAAGAAAAAGGGTAAAGGGAAGAAGAAGGGGAACTTCAAGAAGAACAATAAGCAAGTTGCTGCTCAAGAGAAGAAACCCAAATCTAGACCTAAGCTTGAGACTGAGTGCTTCTACTGCAAGCAGACTGTACACTGGAAGTGGAACTGCCCCAAGTATTTGGCGGATAAGAAGGATGTCAAGGTGAACAAAGGTATATGTGATATACATGTTATTGATGTTTACCTTACTAATGCTCGCAGTAGCACCTGGGTATTTGATACTGGTTCTGTTGCTAATATTTGCAACTCGAAACAGGGACTACAAATTAAGCGAAGATTGGCTAAGGACGAGGTGACGATGCGCGTGGGAAATGGTTCCAAAGTCGATGTGATCACGGTCGGCACGCTACCTCTACATCTACCATCGAGATTAGTTTTAGACCCGAATAATTGTTATTTGGTGCCAGCATTGAGCATGAACATTATATCTGGATCTTGTTTGATGCGAGACGGTTATTCATTTAAATCAGAGAATAATGGTTGTTCTATTTATATGAGTAATATCTTTTATGGTCATGCACCCTTGAAGAGTGGTCTATTTTTATTAAATCTCGATAGTAGTGATACACATATTCATATTGTTGAAGCCAAAAGATGCAGAGTTGATAATGATAGTGCAACTTATTTGTGGCACTGCCGTTTGGGTCATATTGGTGTAAAGCGCATGAAGAAACTCCATACCGATGGACTTCTGGAATCACTTGATTATGAATCACTTGGTACTTGCGAACCGTGCCTCATGGGTAAGATGACTAAAACGCCGTTGTCCGGAACTATGGAGCGAGCAACTGATTTGTTGGAAATCATACATACTGATGTATGTGGTCCAATGAATATTGAGGCTCGTGGAGGGTATCATTATTTTCTCACCTTCACAGATGATTTGAGCAAATATGGGTATATCTACTTCATGAAACACAAGTCTGAAACATTTGAAAAGTTCAAAGAATTTCAGAGTGAAGTGGAAAATCATCGTAACAAGAAAATAAAATTTCTACGATCTGATCATGGAGGAGAATATTTGAGTTATGAGTTTGGTTTACATTTGAAGCAATGCGGAATAATTTCGCAACTCACGCCACCCGGAACGCCACAACGAAATGGTGTGTCCGAACATCATAATCGTACTTTACTAGATATGGTCGATCTATGATGTCTCTTACTGATTTACTGCTATCGTTTTGGGGTTATGCTTTAGAGACGGCCGCATTCACGTTAAATAGGGCACCATCAAAATCCGTTGAGACGACGCCTTATGAACTGTGGTTTGGCAAGAAACCAAAGTTGTCGCTTCTTAAAGTTTGGGGCTGCGATGCTTATGTGAAGAAACTTCAACCAGATAAGCTCGAACCCAAATCAGAGAAATGTGTCTTCATAGGATACCCAAAAGAAACTATTGGGTACACCTTCTATCACAGATCTGAGGGCAAGATTTTTATTGCTAAATTCGGATCCTTTCTAGAGAAGGAGTTTCTCTCGAAAGAAGTGAGTGGGAGGAAAGTAGAACTTGATGAGGTAACTGTGCCTGCTCCCTTATTGGAAAGTAGTTCATCACAAGAACCGGTTCCTATGACAACTACACCAATCAGTGAGGAAGCTAATGATATTGATCATGAAACTTCAGATCAAGTTACTACCGAACCTTGTAGGTCAACCAGAGTAAGATCCGCACCAGAGTGGTACGGTAATCCTATTCTGGAAGTCATGTTACTTGACCATGGCGAACCTACAAACTATGAGGAAGCGATGATGAGCCCAGATTCCGCAAAATGGCTTGGGGCCATGAAATCTGAGATGGGATCCATGTATGAGAACAAAGTATGGACTTTGGTTGACTTGCCCGATGATTGGCAAGCCATCGAGAATAAATGGATCTTCAAGAAGAAGACTGACGCTGATGGTAATATAACTGTCTACAAAGCTCGACTTGTTGTGAAAGGTTTTCGACAAGTTCAAGGGGTTGACTACGATGAGACTTTCTCACTTGTAGTGATGCTTAAGTCTGTCCGAATCATGTTAGCAATTGCTGCATTTTATGATTATGAAATTTGGCAAATGGATGTCAAAACTGCATTCCTGAATGGATTTCTGGAAGAAGAGTTGTATATGATGCAGCCGGAAGGTTTTGTTGATCCAAAAGGTACTAACAAAGTGTGCAAGATCCAGCGATCCATTTATGGACTGGTGCAAGCCTCTCAGAGTTGGAATAAATGCTTTGATAGTGTGATCAAAGCATATGGTTTTATACAGACTTTTGGAGAAGCCTGTATTTACAAGAAAGTGAGTGGGAGCTCTGTAGCATTTCTGATATTATATGTAGATGACATATTGTTAACTGGAAATGATATAAAATTTCTGGATAGCATAAAGGGATACTTGAATAAAAGTTTTTTGATGAAAGACCTCGGTGAAGCTGCTTACATATTAGGCATCAAGATCTATAGAGATAGATCAAGACGCTTGATTGGACTTTCACAAAGCACATACCTTGATAAAGTTTTGAAAAAATTCAAAATCGATCAGGCAAAGAAAGGATTCTTGCCTGTATTACAAGGTGTGGAGTTGAGTCAGACTCAATGCCCAACCACAGCATAAGATAGAGAGAAAATGAAAGATGTTCCCTATGCTTCAGCCATAGGCTCTATCATGTATGCAATGCTGTGTACCAGACCTGACGTATGCTTAGCAATAAGCTTGGCAGGGAGGTACCAAAGTAATCCAGGAGTGGATCACTGGACAACGGTCAAGAATATCCTGAAATACCTGAAAATGACTAAGGATATGTTTCTCGTTTATGGAGGTGACAAAGAGCTAGTCGTAAATGGTTACGTCGATGCAAGCTTTGACACTGATCCGGACGATTCTAAATCGCAAACCGGAAACGTGTTTATATTGAACCGTGGAGCTGCCAGTTGGTGCAGTTCTAAACAAAGCGTCGTGGCGGGATCTACATGCGAAGCGGAGTACATAGCTGCTTCGGAGGCAGCAAATGAAGGAGTCTGGATGAAAGAGTTCATTTCCGATCTAGGTGTCGTACCTAGTGCATCGGGACCAATGAAGATCTTCTGTGACAATACTGGTGCAATTGCCTTGGCAAAGGAATCCAGATTTCACAAGAGGACCAAGCACATCAAGAGACACTTCAATTCCATCCGGGACCAAGTCCAGGTGGGAGACATAGAGATTTGCAAGATACATACAAATCTGAATGTTGCAGACACGTTGACTAAGCCTCTTCCACGAGCAAAACATGATCAGCACCAAGACTCCATGGGTGTTAGAATCATTACTGTGTAATCTAGATTATTGACTCTAGTGCAAGTGGGAGACTAAAGGAAATATGCCCTAGAGGCAATAATAAAGTTATTATTTATTTCCTCATATCATGATAAATGTTTATTATTCATGCTAGAATTGTATTAACCGGAAACATGATACATGTGTGAATACATAGACAAACTTAATGTCACTAGTATGCCTCTACTTAACTAGCTCATTAATCAAAGATGGTTATGTTTCCTAACCATAGACATGTGTTGTCATTTGATTAACGGGATCACATCATTAGGAGAATGATGTGATTGACTTGACCCATTCCGTTAGCTTAGCACTTGATCGTTTAGTATGTTGCTATTGCTTTCTTCATGACTTATACAAGTTCCTATAACTATGAGATTATGCAACTCCCGTTTACCAGAGGAACACTTTGTGTGCTACCAAACTTCACAACGTAGCTGGGTGATTATAAAGGAGCTCTACAGGTGTCTCCAAAGGTACATGTTGAGTTGGCGTTATGGTTTTAAATAGCGGATAGCGGGCTGGTAGCGGATTAGGGCCAGCGTAGCGGATGCGGATAGCGGGTGATATTGCGGGCGCTATGTCCACATAGCGAATTTGTAAAAACACTAGATTATGGTTTATATTTATAGATCATTAACAAAAAGTAATGACATTTAATTTGAGAAATAGCGAACGCTATTGCGCTAGCGCTATTGCGGACGCAATAGCGGATGCTATCTCCGCTATTTGAAACTGTGGTTGGCGTATTTCGATATTAGGTTTTGTCACTCCGATTGTCGAAGAGGTATCTCTAGGCCCTCTCGGTAATGCACATCACTATAAGCCTTGCAAGCAATGTAGCTAATGAGTTAGTTACGGAATGATGCATTACATAACGAGTAAAGAGACTTGCCAGTAACGAGATTGAACTAGGTATTGAGATACCGACGATCGAATCTCGGGCAAGTAACATACCGACGACAAAGGGAACAACGTATGTTGTTATGCGGTTTGACCGATAAAGATCTTCGTAGAATATGTAGGAGCCAATATGAGCATCCAGGTTCCGCTATTGGTTATTGACCAGAAATAGTTCTAGGTCATGTCTACATAGTTCTCGAACCCATAGGGTCCGCACGCTTAAGGTTTCGATGACAGTTATATTATGAGTTTATGAGTTTTGATGTACCGAAGTTTGTTAGGAGTCCCAAATGTGATTACGGACATGACGAGGAGTCTCGAAATGGTCGAGACATGAAGATTGATATATTGGAAGCCTATATTTGGATGTCGGAAGTGTTCCGGGTGAAATCGGGATTTTACCGGAGTACCGGGAGGTTACCGGAACCCCCCGGGAGCTTAATGGGCCTACATGGGTCTTAGTGGAAATAGAGGGCAGCAAGGGGAGTGTGGGGTGTGCTCCCCCCAAGGCCCAAACCGAATTGGTTTAGGGCAAGGGGGGCCGCCCCCCCTCTTTCCTTCTCCTCCTCTCCTAGTCCAACAAGGAAGGAGGGAGTCCTACTCCCGGTGGGAGTAGGACTCCCCATGGCGCGCCCCCTCCTAGGCCGGCCGCCCCTCCCCCCTTTCTCCTTTATATATGGGGGCAGGGGGGCACCTCTAAGAGACAACAATTGATCTCTTGATCTCTTAGCCGTGTGCGGTGCCCCCCTTCCACCATAGTCCTCGATAATATTCTAGCGGTGCTTAGGCGAAGCCCTGCAACGGTAGAACATCAAGATCATCAGCACACCGTCGTGCTGACGGAACTCTTCCCCGACATTTTGCTGGATCGGAGTACGGGGATCATCATCGAGCTGAACGTGTGCTAGAACTCGGAGGTGCCGTAGTTTCGGTGCTTGATCGGTCGGGCCGTGAAGACGTACGACTACATCAACCACGTTGTTCTAACGCTTCCACTTTTGGTCTACGAGGGTACGTGGACAACACTCTCCCCTCTTGTTGCGATGCATCACCATGATCTTGCGTGTGCGTAGGATTTTTTTTGAAATTACTACATTCCCCAACAATAACAAGGTGGTATCTCACTAGCCCTTTCTGAGACTACAAAACATAAATGCAGAGCACCTTTAAAGATCAAGGACTGACGAAACATTGTAATTCATGGTAAAAGAGATCCAGTCGTAGTCATACCCAATATAAACTAATAGTAATGCATGCAAATGACAGCAGGGCTCTCCAGTGGGTGATTTTTAATAAGAGGGTGATGCCTCAACATAAAAGTAAATAGATAGGCCCTTCGCAGAGGGAAGCAGGGATTTGTAGAGGTGCCAGAGCTTGATTTTGAAATAGAGATAAATAACATTTTGAGCGGTATACTTTCACTGTCAACATAACAACTGAGAGATCTCGATATCTTCCATGCTACACACATTATAGGCGGTTCCCAAACAGAATGGTAAAGTTTATACTCCCCCGCCACCAACAAGCATCAATCCATGGCTTGTCCGAAACAACGGGTGCCTCCAACTAGCAACAATCCTAGGGGAGTTTTGTTTGCAATTATTTTGATTTGATTTGAGCATGGGACTGGGCATCCTGGTGACCAACCATTTTCTCGTGAATGAGGAGCGGAGTACACTCCTCTTGAGAATAACCCACCTAGCATGGAAGATACAGATAGCCCTAGTTGATACATGAGCTGCTCGAGCATACAAAACAGAATTTCATTAGGTTTGGAGTTTGGCACATACAAATTTACTTGGAACGACAGGTAAATACCGCATATAGGAAGGTATGGTGGACTCATATGGAATAACTTTGGGGTTTATGGAGTTTGGATGCACAAGCAACACTCCCGCTTAGTACAAGTGAAGGCTAGAAAGAGAGTGGGAAGCAACCAACTGAGAGAGCGACAACAGTCATGAACATGCATTAAAATTAATCAACACCGGGTGCAAGCATGAGTAGGATATAATCCACCATGAACATAAATATCGTGAAGGCTATGTTGATTTTGTTTCAACTACATGCGTGAACATGTGCCAAGTCAAGTCACTCGAATCATTCAAAGGAGGATACCACCCTATCATACCACATCACAACCATTTTAATAGCATGTTGGCACGCAAGGTAAACCATTATAAACTCATAGCTAATTAATCATGGCATAAGCAACTATAATATCTAATTGTCATTGCAAACATGTTTATTCATAATAGGCTGAATCAGGAACGATGAACTAATCATATTTACAAAAACAAGAGAGGTCGAGTTCATACCAGCTTCTCTCATCTCAATCAGTCCATCATATATCGTCATTATTGCCTTTCACTTGCACGACCGAACGGTGTGTATAATAATAATAGTGGACGTGCATTGGACTAAGCTGAAATCTGCAAGCATTCAATTCAAGGGAGAAGACAAGGTAATACGGGCTCTTGGTTAAATCAACAATCATGCATATGAGAGCCACTAGACATTTTCATTATGGTCTTCTCCTCTCGACCCCCAAAGGAAAGAAAAGAAATAAAACTATTTACATGGGAAAGCTCCCAACAAGCAAAAGAAGAACGAGAAATCTTTTTGGGTTTTCTTTTAATTACTACTACAAGCATAGAAAGTAAACTAACTATTTTTTGGCTTTTTTCTTAAGGTTTATCAAACACACAAGAAGAAAGCTAGAAAAAGAAATTGAACTAGCATGGATAATACAATGAAAGAGTATGATCACCGACAACTAGAATGAGTGTGTGAACATGAATGTAATGTCGGTGAGAAATGCGTACTCCCCCAAGCTTAGGCTATTGGCCTAAGTTGGTCTATGGCCATGGGTAGCCTGACTGATATCCAAAGTTGTAACTGGGGTCGTACTGAGATGCTGCAGCCATTGCCTCTTGAGCTGCTGCCTGGAGGCGAGCTGCCTCCATCCTCCTCTCGTACTCATTTGCCTCCTCCCTGGTGATAACATATCTTCCTTTTGCCTGATAATCAAAGAGGGCAGGAGAAGGGAGAGTAATATGGACAACGGGACATCTGTCAAAGATTAGTCGATATTGGAGGAATTGTTCATTCCTCTCAAGAAAATGATGACTGACCATGGCATTATAATCTAAAAAAGCAGGAGGCAACTTCCTATCATCTTCACGTGGAGGTATACCAAGATAATTAGCCATACGGGTCGCATAAATCCCTCCAAACAAATCTCCAACTAAACCATTGTTATGCAACCTACGTGCAACAATTGCCCCCAAGTTGTATTGTTTGTCACCTAATACATCACTCTTGAGAACACAAAGATCGGGAACACACATGTGACATGCTTCATCTTTACTGTTAATGCATCTACCAATGAAAAGAGCAAAATAATGTATAGCAGGAAAGTGGATGCTCCCTATGGTAGCTTGTGCTATTTCTCTAGATTCTCCCAGAGTGATACTAGCAAGAAAGTCCTTATATTCAGATTTATGAGGTTCATTAACACTACCCCACTGCGGGAGTTTACAAGCAGTAGTAAAATCTTCCAGGTCCATGGTATATGATTTATCATAAATATCGAATAGAACACTTTGAGAATTACGCGAAGATGTAAATTTAAAACTTCTCACGAATTAATCAGTCAAATAGTAGTACTGAGGACACTTATCTTGCATGAAGTCCTCAAGATCGGCATTATGCACATATGCATCAAATTCATCCTTGATGCCTGCATTAACCATAAACTCTTTTGACGGCCATTCACAAGGCCGCACGTCAGCTTCCCTTGGTGGTTCATCATCCTGCTCACGCATTGCGAGCCTGGGTCCTTTCTTTCTTGAAGAACCACCTTGGTACATTTTCCTAGACATATTTCTTCCTCTGAAAAATTTCTGAAACTTTTAGTAACTCAAAATGAAAGTGAATCAAACTTAACAATATTGATAACAACTACTCTGACAAGTGCCTAGAGCCTATATCATGCATTAAAACTACTTGGAACCATACAAATTTGACATGCAAGCTCAAGAACAGGGTCACCTAGGCAGCAAAAAATTGCAATGAATAAAGCACTAGAACGAAAACTAATTGGACCATTGGAGGAGTCACATACCAAGGAACAATCCCCCAAAGCAGTTTTGTGAATGAAGCTTTGAGCAAGGAGATCGAAAATGGCAGCAAAGTGAGCTAGAACTCATGCTTGAGCTGGATGGTGATTTTTTTTGGGAGGAAGAAGAAGTGTGTGGGTGCAAGAATAAGTGGAGGGGGGCCACCGGGGGCCCATGAGGCAGGGGGTGCACCCTATAGGGGTGGGCGCGCCCTGGACCCTCGTGGCCAGGTGCCAGCTCCCCCCGCTGTGTTCTAAGTGCCAAATATTCTCAAATATTCCAAAAAATCATACTAAATTGGCAGGGCATTTGGAGAACTTTTATTTTCAGGGTATTTTTTATTGCATGGATAATTCAGAAAACAGATAGAAAATACTAATTTTGCTTTATTTATTCTAAATAACAGAAAGTAAAAAGAGGGTACAGAAGGTTGTGCCTTCTAACTTCATCCATCTCATGATCATCAAAAGGAATCCACTAACAAGGTTGATCAAGTCTTGTTAACAAACTCATTCCGAATAACATGGAACCGGAGAATTTTTGAATAACACTAGGTTACCTCAACGGGGATATGCACATCCCCAATAATAAGAATATCATATTTCTTCTTGACAGTAGGAAGAGGAAATTCAAAACCTCCAATAATAATCGTTGGAATTTTTCCAATAGAATTGATGCTATGAACTTGAGGTTGTTTCCTCGGAAAGTGTACCGTATGCTCATTACCATTAACATGAAAAGTGATCTTGCCTCTGTTGCAATCAATAACAACCCCTACAACATTCAAAAAGGGTCTACCAAGGATAATCGACATACTATCCTCCTCGGGAATATCAAGAATAACAAAGTCCATTAAGATAGTGACATTTGCAACCACAATAGGCACATCCTCACAAATATCGACATGTATAGCAGTTGATTTATCGGCCATTTGCAAAGATATTTCAGTCGGTGTCAACTTATTCAATTCAAGTCTACGATATAAAGATAGTGGCTTAACACTAACACCGGCGCCAAGATCACATAAATCAGTTTTAATATAGTTTCTTTCAATGGAGCATGGTATAGTTGGTACCCCTGGATCTCCAAGTTTCTTTGATATTCCACCCTTGAAAGTATAATTAGCAAGCATGGTGGAAATTTCAGCTTCCGGTATCTTTCTTTTATTTGTAATAATATCCTTCATATACTTAGCATAAGGATTTACTTTAAGCATATCAGTTAAGCGCATACGTAAGAAGATAGGTCCAATCATTTCAGCAAAGCGCTCAAAATCCTCATCATCCTTTTCCTTGGATGGTTTAGGAGGAAAAGGCATGGGTTTCTAAACCCATGGTTCTCTTTCTTTACCGTGCTTCCTAGCAACAGAGTCTCTCTTATCATAACATTGATTCTCTGATTATGGGTTATCAAGATCAACATCAGGCTCAATCTCTACATCATTATTGCTAGGTTGAGCATCAACATGAACATTATCATTAACATTATCACTAGGTTCATGTTCATCACCAGATTGTGTTTCAGCATCAGAAATAGAAATACCATTGGGATTCTCAGGTGTGTCTACAACAGGTTCACTAGAAGCATGCAAAGTACTATCATTTTTCTTTTTCTTCTTTCTAGAAGGACTAGGTGCATCTAAATTATTTCCCTGAGAATCTTGCTCGATTCTCTTAGGGTGGCCTTCAGGATACAAAGGTTCCTGAGTCATTCTACCAGTTCTAGTAGCCACTCTAACAACAAAGTCATGTTTATTATTTAATTCATCAAGCAGATCGCTTTGAGAAGTACTTGCTCTGCTTGAGTGGTAACCATAGAAGCATAATTACTAATGAGTTTAAGTTCACCTTTAACTCTAGCCATATAATCACTCAAGCGTCCAATCATGTAAGAATTACTCTTTAATTCTCTACCAACATAAGCATTAAAGTTTTCTTGTCTAGCCATAAAGTCATCAAATTCATCTAAACATTGGCTAGGTAATTTAGTAGACGGGATTTCAACCTTATCGTATCTATAGAGAGAATTTACCTTTACTACCTGTGTCGGGTTATCAAGACCATGTGTTTCTTCAATAGGTGGCAAATTAAGACCATGTATTTCTTCAACAGGAGGTAAATTCTTAACATCTTCAGCTTCAATTCCTTTTTCTTTCATAGATTTCTTTGCCTCTTGCATATCTTCAGACTGAGAAATAGAACTCCCCTTTTCTTCGGAGTTGGTTTAAGAATAGGCTCAGGAATTGGCACAGGAATTGGCTCAGGAAGAGTCCAATTATTTTCATTAGTCAACATATTATTCAATAGTAATTCAGCTTGATCGACTGTTCTTTCCCTGAAAACACAACCAACACAACTATCCAAGTGGTCCTTGGAAGCATCAGTTAGTCCATTATAAAAGATATCAAGTATTTCATTTTTCTTAAGAGGATGATCAGGCAAAGCATTAAGTAAACAGAGAAGCCTCCCCCAAGCTTGTGGGAGACTCTCTTGTTCAATTTGCACAAAATTATATATTTCCCTCAAGGCAGCTTGTTTCTTATGAGAAGAGAAATATTTAGTAGAGAAGGAATAAATCATATCCTGGGGACTACGCACACAACCAGGATCAAGAGAATTAAACCAAGTTTTAGCATCACCCTTTAATGAGAACGGAAATATCTTAAGGATATAATAGTAGCGAGATTTCTCATCATTAGTGAACATGGTGGCTATATCATTCAATTTAGTAAGATGTGCCACAACAGTTTCAGATTCATAGCCATACAAAGGATCAGATTCAACCAAAGTAATTATCTCAGGATCGACAGAGAATTCATAATCCTTATCAGTAAGAAAGGTAGGTGAAGTAGCAAAAGCAGGGTCATATTTCATTCTAGCATTCTAAGATTTATGTTTAAGTTTAGCTAATAACTTCTTAAGATCAGATCTATCATTGCAAGCAAGAAAATCTCTAGCAGTTTCTTCATCCATAACGTAACCCTCTGGAACAACAGGCAATTCATATTTAGGGGGAGAACCTTCATCATCACTATCTTCAATAATATCAATTTCAATAATTTCATTCTCTCTAACCCTAGCAAGTTGTTCATCAAGAAATTCACCTAATGGCATAGTAGTATCAATCATAGAAGTAGTTTCATCATAAGTATCATGCATAGCAGAAGTGGCATCATCAATAACATGCGACATATCATAATTCATAGCAGTAGCAGGTTTAGGTGTCACAAGCTTACTCATAACAGAAGGAGAATCTAGTGCAGAGCTAGAAGGCAATTCCTTACCTCCCCTCGTAGTTGAGGGATAAATCTTAGTTCTTTCGTCTTTCAAGTTCCTCATAGTGATCAGCAGATATAGATCCCAAGTGACTCAAAGAATAGAGCTATGCTCCCCGGCAACGGCGCCAGAAAATAGTCTTGATAACCCACAAGTATAGGGGATCGCAACAGTTTTCGAGGGTAGAGTATTCAACCCAAATTTATTGATTCGACACAAGGGGAGCCAAAGAATATTCTCAAGTATTAGCAGTTGAGTTGTCAATTCAACCACACCTGGATAACTTAGTATCTGCAGCAAAGTATTTAGTAGCAAAGTAGTATGGAAGTAACGGTAACAGTAGCAAAAGTATCAGTAGAAGTTTTGTGGCAACTGTAACAGTAGCAACGGTAAATGAAAGTGCAACTATCCCTAGGTGGTTTTGGTAATTCATAACAACATATAGCTCACTGAGCTAATGCTATTCCAAGACTATTATTTCAGGAAAGCTCAATGAATGGCATGGTATGGATGATGAAAGTGGATCCCTCAAAATACTAATGACAAAGGATTGGCTCAAGCTCAAAAGCTCAAGACTCTTCATTTTACATTTTAGTGATCCAAGATCACATTGAGTCTATAGGAAAAGCCAATACTATCAAGAAGGGATGAGGTGTTGCTTACTGAGCCTCTTGCTTCATGTGCTTGGTGATATGCTCCAAAAATCCTCAACTACTTTCTCACATCCACAAATGACCTAAACCTAGAGCCAAAATCGGTCACACCGATTCTTTCTATCCGGCGCCACCGAGTTCTAATGTCATAGCCACTGCCAAAAACCCTAGGCAAATCGGTTCTACCGATAGGGATCTCGGTCTCACCGAGATGGGATTGTAATCTCTCTGTTTCCCTTCGCAACGTTTCGGTCTAACCGAAGTGAGCGATCGGTCCCACCGAGATTGCAATGTAAACTCTCTGTTTCCCTTTTGTAACATTCCGGTCTCACCGAAAAGAGCAAATCGGTCCCACCGAGTTTACCTGACCAACTCTCTGGAAAGCTTATTACCAAAATTGGTCCAACCGAGTTTGAGTAATCGGTCTTACCGAGATTACTTATGCCCTAACCCTAACCATATCGGTCCTACCGAGTTGCATGTCGGTCCCACCGAAAATCCTAACGGTCACTAGGTTTACTAAATCGGTCCGACCGAGTCTATTGAATCGGTCGCACCGAGTTTGGTAAATTGTGTGTAACGGTTAGATTTTGTGTGGAGGCTATATATGCCCCTCCACCTCCTCTTCATTCGTGGAGAGAGCCATCAGAACAAACCTACACTTCCAACTTACCATTTCTGAGAGAGAACCACCTACTCATGTGTTGAGGCCAAGATATTCCATTCCTACCATATGAATCTTGATCTCTAGCCTTCCCCAAGTTGCTTTCCACTCAAATCTTGCTTCCACCAGATCCAAATCCTATGAGAGAGAGTTGAGTGTTGGGGAGACTATCATTTGAAGCACAAGAGCAAGGAGTTCATCATCAACACACCATTTGTTACATCTTGGAGAGTGGTGTCTCGTAGATTGGCTAGGTGTCACTTGGGAGCCTCCAACAAGATTGTGGAGTTGAACCAAGGAGTTTGTAAGGGCAAGGAGATCGCCTGCTTCATGAAGATCTACCGCTAGTGAGGCAAGTCCTTCGTGGGCGACGGCCATGGTGGGATAGACAAGGTTGCTTCTTCGTGGACCCTTCGTGGACTCGCGCAACCGTTACCCTTCGTGGGTTGAAGTCTCCATCAACGTGGATGTACGATAGCACCACCTATCGGAACCACGCCAAAAACATTCGTGTCTCCAATTGCGTTTGAATCCTACAAACCCTTCCCTTTACTTTCTTGCAAGTTGCATGCTTTAATTTCCGCTGCCTATATACTCTTTGCATGCTTGCTTGAATTGTGTGATGATTGCTTGACTTGTCCTAAGATAGCTAAAATCTGCCAAACTCTAAAATTGGGAAAAGGTTAAGTTTTTAATTGGTCAAGTAGTCTAATCACCTCCCCTCTAGACATACTTCAAGGTCCTACAAGTGGTATCAGAGCTTTGGTCTCCATTTGCTTTGATTTCCATAGCTTTTGGTGGTCATAGCCTTGGTTTCACAACCTAGGAGAGTATGGCGTCTAGTGAGGGAAATTATCACCGTAGAGGTCCTTACTTTGATGGTACTAATTTTGCTAGTTGGAAGCATAAGATGAAAATGCATATTCTTGGACATAACCCCGCCGTTTGGGCAATTATTTGTATTGGCTTGCAAGGTGAATTCTTTGATGGGAGAGAGCCGAACCGTGAAGCTAATGCGGAAGAATTGAAGATGCTGCAATACAACACTCAAGCTTGTGATATCATCTTTAACGGATTGTGCCCCGAAGAATTCAACAAAATCAGTCGTCTTGAGAATGCAAAGGAAATTTGGGATACTTTGATTGATATGCATGAAGGTACCGACTCCGTCAAGGAATCCAAGTTGGATGTGCTCCAAAGTTAGCTTGACAAGTTCAAAATGAAGGATGGTGAAGGTGTCGCTGAAATGTACTCTAGGCTTGCACTTATCACAAATGAGATTGCCGGCTTAGGGAGTGAAGAGATGACCGACAGATTCATCATCAAGAAGATCCTAAGAGCATTGGATGGAAAGTATGATACCGTGTGCACATTGATCCAAATGATGCCAAACTACAAAGATCTCAACCCAACGGAAGTCATTGGAAGAATTGTTGCTCATGAGATGTCACTTAAGGATAAGGAGGAACTTCACAACAAGTCAAGTGGTGCTTACAAAGCCTCATGTGAAGCCCCCACATCATCAAGTGAGAAACAAACCTTCAATGAAGAATTGAGCTTAATGGTGAAGAGCTTCAACAAATTCTACAAGAGTAGAAGCAAAGAAAGAAGCTCCATGTCAAGGTCTTACAATGACAAAAGATCTTCCGGTCGAGAGCGAAATTGCTACAATTGTGGGAGACCCGGACACTATTCCAATGAGTGTACGACACCCTACAAAAGAAGATAAGATTCTCTAAAAAGAAGAAGCAAAAGAGAAGAATCACCACCAAGAGAGAGGAGGAGTAGAGATGATCGTTATTGACGAAGACCCTCACGGAGAAGCAAGGATTCGGAAAGGAAGGACAAGTCATCAAGGGGCTACACAAAACGAAGACATCAAGCTCATGTTGGTGAATGGGTATCCGGCTCCGACTCCGACAATCACTTCGAGAGAAGCTATCACTCCGACTCTGAATATACTCAAGATGAAGGTGTTGCCGGTCTAGCACTTGTGTCAACCAACTCCTACGACATATTTGAGTCACCAAATGAAGGAATTGGAAGATGCTTCATGGCCAAAGGTCCAAAGGTAACACATCCTGAGTATGTTGATTTCAATAGTGATGAAGATGACTTGCTTGTGGATGATGATTTATTTGTTGACAACTCTAGTGATGAATACTATGATGAAACGTCAATTAATCATGCTAATCAAGATAAAACGAATGACAATGATAAGGAGAAGATTGAGCTTCTAACTAAAGAACTAAACACTCTTAAGTTGGCTCATGAAACTATCTTCGAAGATCATCGAGAACTTTTAAGGGCTCATGAGAAGTTACGCTTTGAAAAGCTCAATCTTGAGCAAGAGCATGAGTTCTTAAAAGCAATCAATGATGATCTCCGTAAGAAAAGTTCTTCTTACATTGCCAAGTGTTTACTCTTATCTACTTACATGCCTCAAGTCAAGTCTAGTAACAAGTACAAGAAAGATCCTTCCTCTAGTAGTAACAATAATAATGTCAAATCCAATATTGTTGCTTCTAGTAGTTCTCTTGATTCCACTAATGATTCTCTTAGCCAAGTTACACTTGAGCAAGAAAATAGCTTATTGAAGGGAATTATAGAGAAAGGTGTTTACAAGAGCCTTGCCGGGAGTAAGCAATTCGAGGAAATTGTACGCAAGCAAGGAAGGCACCGGAAGAATCAAGGTGTTGGTTTTGAACGAAAGTTCAATGCCAATGGAGTTGAGTGGGAAGAAGGTCAATACCCCAAGACGAAGTTTGTTCCTCAACAAGAGAAGTATGATCCTACTTCCTTCAAAGGAACACAAGCACAAGATGATCTTCCACCACAAGACCACAAGAACAAAGGCAAGACAAGCTTCAAGAAGAGATTGATGCATTTGAAGAAGCACCTAAAGCCTCGGTCAAGTGGGTTCCCAAGACTACGTCAAGTTCTACTTCATCAAGTACAACTACAACTCCAAGGATTCCCATCAAGATGATGTGGATCCCGAAGAAGAAGAACTAGAGAGTTCTTGAGGGTGACTCCGCCAACATTCTTCACTCATATCATTATGGCAAGAACAAGTGCAATCAACTTCCACATCATGCACTAGTTCAAGGAGTCACAAACCCTCATGTTGGTAAGGCAAGGGACAAGGTAACCGAATGATTTCATGGACATTATCTTGTGTGTGCATCACTCCATGTCTATGGATATTCTTGTTTGTTCCTTGTGGGACTAACCCATGTAGGTAAGTTGAAAGTGTAACTCACTCCAAAGGATTGCTCCAAATGATCTACATCAACATTGAGCATCCACATCTTCAACACCTACATGAAGTCATCATCGACAAAACCCAAGGTTAGTTCATCCCTCTAAAAGGGGATCTCACATCTAGGGGGAGCTTAACTCTAAGAATTGAGTCAAAGCAACTCTAATGGTGTGAACACATCAATGCATTATGTAAAAGTGGTAACCCCACTTGAGCTTAAACGATGAGTATGACCTATGATCAAATGTTGTCGTTGACTCCTAAGTCAATATACTCATATATAGATGACCTAGTCATCGCCAATTGTTTAATAGATGCTAGAATTGGTTGTGCATGTTTTGTCACATATTTCATTTGCCATCTTATTGTGTGAGCATGTTGGTGCATATTTTACTCATTCAAGAACATCCACTTGTTGTTTTGAGTGATTGGCTTCCTTTTATTTTTGCCAAGTGGATGGACAAGAATGCCTAAGAACCTTCTATAGCTATCTATGCTTTTCTCGTCTCAAACTCTATTCATGCTACATCACAAAATTTGGTCAAGTCAGATTCGAACCACTCTGTGTGAGGAGCACTCGGAGTCCCCGATTCGTCATAGACTTAAACTTCCAAAACTTCTTTGTGATTCTCGGTCTGACCGATTCCTCCATTTTGGTCCTACCGAGATCACTAAGTCGATCTAGGTTTTGAATCTCGGTGCAACCGATTTGAACTTTTTGGTCCCACCGAGTTGCTGCAATTGTACACAGTTATGCATCTCGGTGCCACCGAGTTGTTCCACTCGATCACACCGACAGGGTCGGGCTATATATAGTCACAGGCAAAAATTTGGAAATTTCTTCGAACCTCTTCGCCCGCGCAATAGCTCGCTCTGCCATCAGGGTCTACGGATCGTCTCCTCGTCGCCAGCCGCCTCCTGTCGCTGGTCTTCGCCACCGTCAACAGAATTCACCCCCGCCGTTGCCGCCGTAGCGAGTTCACCGCCAAGCTAGGGTATGGACTCGATCACAGTGCTATCCTCGTCCGGTTCCTAGCACATTGTGTTCTTAATGATTCTTGCCATGATTGAAACACTCCTATCCAGTCAATGCAATCCTTAGATTAGATGAGATTTGAAAATTTGGGGTTAGGTTTCCGCCGAAACCATCTCGGACCCATCGAGTTGGAAAACTCGGTCCCACCGATCTGGCTAATGCCATTTCACTAGTAACTCTCGGTCTGACCGAGAATTGCTAATCCGTGAGACCGATTTTAGGACTTTGTGAAACCCTAGCAATCTCGATGCCACCGAACTGTGACTCGGTCCAACCGAGTTCATCAGTTTAGGTTCCAAAACTGCTTCGGTATCACCGAGTTTGAAGATCGGTTGATCCAAAATGCTTTTTGTGGAAAACTGAAACTGAATTTTTGAATCATTCTTTTGCAAAAATCTCTGCATTTTGTGATGCTCATCCACTCTATCTCATCTATAACTCTTCACAGGGTCAGCAGCCAGTGATTTGTAGCATGTCAGACCAAAGTGATAGTCAGAACAGGTCAGAAGAGCACAATCACATGAGTGAGGGCACTATTCCCTCTAGCACTTCAAATGAAGGCAGCAGGAGCACCCCAAGCAATCTGCCTAAAGCTGCCACTAGGACAAGGAAGAAGAGAACCTCAGATTCCGAGGATGAGGATTATAGAGCAGAAGAGGATGAGGCTACCTCCAAGAAGGTAGTGCTCAAAAAGGAGTATGCCTCTGCAAAGAACACTAAACCTAGACTCAATAGGAAGGTTCCTGCCAAGAGGACACCTATGCTGAAGGTCAGAGGATCTAATCAAGTGCCTGAAAAATCTAAACCCAAAGAGGCACCTGCAAAGAGAGTCACGACTTCCAAACCCAAGAAAGTTCCCACTGGAGAAACTATGAAGTTTACCATTTAATCAGAGGATGAAGCTGCTGCTCAGGATAAGAAGAAGAAGCGAGCCAGAACCACTACTGCCCAGGTTCTTGGAAATCCCTCAATGAGAAGAGATTCTGAAGAGGAAGAAGAGGTTGCTGCACCAGCACCCAATGCACAAAAGCTTATGGGTGATGCAATTAAGTCAGGGGATGCAACATCAAAGCCCAAGGAAGCACCCAAAGCTGCCCCAAGCCCAAGCTTGCACCAAAGAGGAATACCAGGAGTATTCCAGCTGATGAGAAGAACAAGGCCCCAGTGCCTGAAGTTGCTGATGAGGAAGATGAAGAAGGACAAGTCCTGAGGAAGCTCAAGCCCAAGATACCAGACCACAATGATGCCCATCCTGTGGCTGAGGACATGAAGATCAGAAGAGACTCAGGGTTGAGGCTATGGAGGATGACATATCCATATGCCATAAGGAGAAGGACTGCTGTTGATTACAGGTTCCATACCAAGGAACAACAGGACTTCTATGAGACAATCTTGTTGGACAAGAAGCCCATAGTGTGTGATATGAGGTGGGTCGACTGGACCTACATGAAAGAAAATGAAGAACACTATCCTGGAGTGCAAGACAGTTTTGTTGCTTGTGGAGTTGCAGATTTTATTGGGCAAAAGCTCACTAACTGGAATGATGAACTCATTATGCAATTCTACTCCACAACACACTTCTATCCAGATGGGAGGATAGTTTGGATGTCTGAAGGTACAAGGTACTAGTCAACCATTGAGGAATGGGCAAAACTGATCAATGCCCCAAAGGAAAATGAAGATGACTTGTATGTCTATGCCAAGAAGAAGATGGACCACAATTCCATGGCACACATGTACAAGGAGATCCCAGAAAAAGCCATTGAGACACATAAGTTTGGGTTAGTCCACTTTCTTATGCCAGGGCTGCCAACAATCAACTGGATCCTAAGGCACACTCTGTTGCCTAAGTCTGGTGACCACAACATGATTAGAGGGCATGCAATCAACATGTTGCATTTGTTTGATGTGCCACAGAAATTCAAGGTCATGAGCCTTATGGTTGAGACCATAAAGAGGACTGCAGCAGATCAAAAGAGAAGTTGTGGATATGCCCCTCAGATTCAAGAGTTGATTAACTCAAAGATGGGCACATTGAAATACCTATTGGATAAGGAACATTTTCCTCTCTATCCAGACTTTGAGGACAATCAGGTTGTCATGAATGAGAATGAACCATCATCAGTACAAGCTCAAGAGAAGAAGAAGGCAAAGAAAGAGAAGGCCGCCAAGATGCCAACTCAAGAGGAGGCATCTGAGTACTTTTTGAAGAACAAGCAGGAGCAGCTTGGTTACTTGATATCATCAACACTGAGGATTGAGAAGGGATTGGCCACCCTCACTCAAAATCAGAAGAGCTTGGAAAGAATCATGGAACAAAAATTCTATGATCTAGATGTCAAAGTAACTGAGATTCAGTCAGTTGTGGAGCAGCTACAGGATGACATGCAGGAAAGGAAGGGCAAGACTACCACTAATGTATTTGCCAGAGTGCCTAGAGCTCAGAGGTCAGCTACAGTGCCTGTGACAGACACCAGAGCCACATCATCTGCACCATCTACAACTCCTATAGCTCCAGTGCAACCAGCTCCAACACCAACTCCTCTAGCTCCCTCTACTTCAACTGAAGCCTTCGTTCTTGGAGTTATCCGGACACCACCACCTGAAGACAAGCCTGAGAGTCCATCTAGCACTATGCATTTTCTATGAACTTTTTGGCAACTTGTTGCCAAAGGGGGAGAAAAATGTATAGATCATAGGCTTTGAGAGAGAGAGAGAGAGTGTTGCTTTTGTTCTCTCTTGCTTTGGTGGTTAAACTTTGTTTGCTTTTGATTGCTTCAGATACTGTGCTGTTTTTGTGAGACATTGATGATCATGTGTTTGATCATAAGCTACACTTATGCATGTTTGATGATATTATCTTACCTATCCATATGTGATCATTCACTTTGCTTGGTGATGAGTGCATGTATTCAACCTTTATCATTTTGAGTGCTCCACCAAGATGTATGTGACATGGAAGAGTAACCCATGAGCCTAATTCCTTGTGCATTTGCAGTCCAAAGCAAATCCTAAACTATGCACAAATTTAGGGGGAGCTCTTGCTTATCACATACTTCTCAAAGCGACGATGTTTTTCAATCTTATTATTATTTGTCGAAGCTTTGATCTATGTGTTGTCATCAATTACCAAAAAGGGGGAGATTGAAAGTGCAACTATCCCTAGGTGGTTTTGGTAATTCATAACAACATATAGCTCATTGAGCTAATGCTATTCCAAGACTATTATTTCAGGAAAGCTCAATGAATGGCATGGCATGGATGATGAAAGTGGATCCCTCAAAATACTAATGACAAAGAATTGGCTCGAGCTCAAAAGCTCAAGACTCTTCATTTTACATTTTAGTGATCCAAGATCACATTGAGTCTATAGGAAAAGCCAATACTATCAAGAAGGGATGAGGTGTTGCTTAATGAGCCTCTTGCTTCATGTGCTTGGTGATATGCTCCAAAAACCCTCAACTACTTTCTCACATCCACAAATGACCTAAACCTAGAGCCAAAATTGGTCACACCGATTCTTTCTATCCGGCGCCACCGAGTTCTAATGTCATAGCCACTGCCACAAACCCTAGGAAAATCGGTCCTACCGATAGGGATCTCGGTCTCACCGAGATGGGATTGTAATCTCTCTGTTTCCCTTTGTAACGTTTCGGTCTAACCGAAGTGAGCGATCGGTCCCACCGAGATTGCAATGTAAACTCTCTGTTTCCCTTTTGTAACATTTCGGTCTCACCGAAAAGAGCAAATCGGTCCAACCGAGTTTACCTGACCAACTCTCTGGAAAGCTTATTACCAAAATCGGTCCAACCGAGTTTGAGTAATCGGTCTTATCGAGATTACGTTATGCCCTAACCCTAACCATATCGGTCCTACCGAGTTGCATGTTGGTCCCAACGAAAATCCTAACGGTCACTAGGTTTACTAAATCAGTCCGACCGAGTCTGTTGAATCGGTCCCACCGAGTTTGGTAAATTGTGTGTAACAGTTAGATTTTGTGTGGAGGCTATATATACCCCTCCACCTCCTCTTCATTTGTGGAGAGAGACATCAGAACAAACCTACACTTCCAACTTACCATTTCTGAGAGAGAACCACCTACTCATGTGTTGAGGCCAAGATATTCCATTCCTACCATATGAATCTTGATCTCTAGCCTTCCCCAAGTTGCTTTCCACTCAAATCTTCCTTCCACCAGATCCAAATCCTATGAGAGAGAGTTGAGTGTTGGGGAGACTATCATTTGAAGCACAAGAACAAGGAGTTCATCATCAACGCACCATTTGTTACTTCTTGGAGAGCGGTGTCTCCTAGATTGTCTAGGTGTCACTTGGGAGCCTCCAACAAGATTGTGGAGTTGAACCAAGGAGTTTGTAAGGGCAAGGAGATCGCCTACTTCGTGAAGATCTACCACTAGTGAGGCAAGTCCTTCGTGGGCGACGACCATGGTGGGATAGACAAGGTTGCTTCTTCGTGGACCCTTCATGGGTGGAGCCCTCCGTGGACTCGCGCAACCGTTACCCTTTGTGGGTTGAAGTCTCCATCAACGTGGATGTACGATAGCACCACCTATCGGAACCACGCCAAAAACATCCGTGTCTCCAACTGCGTTTGAATCCTACAAACCCTTCCCTTTACTTTCTTGCAAGTTGCATGCTTTAATTTCCGCTGCCTATATACTCTTTGCATGCTTGCTGGAATTGTGTGATGATTGCTTGACTTGTCCTAAGATAGCTAAAATCTGCCAAACTCTAAAATTGGGAAAAGGTTAAGTTTTTAATTGGTCAAGTAGTCTAATCACCCCCCTCTAGACATACTTCAAGGTCCTACAGTAAAGTAAATAAGCAAAGCACAATATGTGAAAAGCTCGTAGGCATTGGATCAGTGATGGACAATTATGTCGGATGCGATTCCTCATGTAATAGTTATAATATAGGGTGACATAGAACTAGCTCCAATTCATCAATGTAATGTAGGCATGTATTTCGAATATAGTCGTACGTGCTTATGGAAAAGAACTTGCATGACATCTTTTGTCCCACCCTCCCATGGCAGCGGGGTCCTAGTGGAAACTAAGGGATATTAAGGCCTCCTTTTAATAGAGTGCCGGACCAAAGCATTAACACATAGTGAATACATGAACTCCTCAAACTACGGTCATCACCGAGAAGTATCCCGATCATTGTCACTTCGGGGTTGTCGGATCATAACACATAATAGGTGACTATAGACTTGCAAGATAGGATCAAGAACTCACATATATTCATGAAAACACAATAGTTTCAGATCTGAAATCATGGCACTCGGGCCCTAGTGACAAGCATTAAGCATAGCGAAGTCATAGCAACATCAATCATAGAACATAGTGGATACTAGGGTCAAACCCTAACAAAACTAACTTGATTACATGGTAAATCTCATCCAACCCATCACCGTCCAGCAAGCCTACAATGGAATTACTCACGCACGACAGTGAGCATCATGAAATTGGTGATGGAGGATGGTTGATGATGATGACGGCGGCGAATCCCCCTCTCCGGAGCCCCGAACAGACTCCAGATCAGCCCTCCCGAGAGTGATTAGGGCTTGGCGGCGGCTCCATATCATAAAACGCGATGAAACTTTCTCTTTGATTTTTTTCTCCGTGAAAGCCAATATATGGAGTTGGATTTGAGGTCGGTGGACGTCCAGGGGGCCCACGAGGCAGGGGCCGCGCCCTAGGGGAGGGGGCGCGGCCCCTACCCTCGTGGACAGGGTGTGGGCCCCCTGACGCTAATTCTTTCGCCATTATTTTTTATTAATTCTGAAAAGTTGCTCCATGGATTTTCATGTCATTCCGAGAACTTTTATTTCTGCACAAAAATAACACCATGGCAGTTCTGCTGAAAACAGCGCCAGCCTGGGTTAGTTCCATTCAAATCATGCAAGTTAGAGTCCAAAACAAGGGCAAAAGTGTTTGGAAAATTAGATACAATGGAGACATATCATTATCTTCCTCTGGAATACAATCTGGAAATGCGGTTGGGGGGGCACTTTTCCCACCATGGAGCGGCGTCTACATGACATTATATTCCCACTCAGCGGTCTTCTCTTTTTCTCTACATGTTCAGTATGATTGTGTACAATATCTGACATGCATAATAAAAAATAGTTAGATTTTGTAAGTCCTAAGGGGTGCATGCAAAACTCAAGACTGATGGTAGCAAACGAGTGGATGGATCCAAAACTAATGATAGCAGGTAGATTATAGCTTCAGTTTAAAAAGATAGACAATGGATCATCTATTGTTTGTTGCCCACCCAACATGAACCACATAGAAGACCCCAGATGAACTAGATAGTAGACAGATACTATTCATTACTGCCTCGATATGAGACCCACAGGCATTTTAAAACTCAAGTTTGAATGATAAAGTACCAGGTAATAATAATCGATGTATAACGTAAGCAAACACGAAAGACCGCGACCTCTCTTCCGGAACTGTGTAGTCCTCAGGTTCATCTGCTTAGTCGATGATGGTAATGCAGTTGGCGTGGCTGCCGGCAATGGGGAAGATGACCTGAGGTGGCAAAAGAAAGTCTGCAGGGGGGATCTCTGCTGCAGTGAACGCTTCTGTCGATGGTGCACCTCAGGTGGGGTGGATGACGTCACGACAGGAGCAGGACATAACACACAGAGTTTTCTTTGACGCCTATCTGAAAATGAAGTAAATCTGCAAGGGCTCCTTGGAATTGGAGGATTCTATAAACGCAGGGACAGGAAAAACACAGGAATAGGATAGGAATGTACGTGCAAAACCGAGCATTTGGAAACATAGGATTTTAGTCAACCGGGGTGTTTGGTTCACATGAATTGGAAGAACACAGGAATGGAGAAACGTGGTCAAATTAAAGTCAAACCACGTGAAAATGAAAAAAAATAAGAATCTTATTATGCCAGTAATGCAATTAGTTCTGTTCTTCATGCATATTAATTTGAAAAGGATGTCCAAGTGAATATTAAAATTCCTACGTTTTTTCTTTGACACCAAAGGAAAAAAAATCCTCCAGTTTTGCTTTGCTCCACTCCTTCTAACCAAATGCACGAATAGTAGTACCATAGTAGTTCCATAGCAAAGGATCCCCAAGGGATCAACATGCAGTGTAACAAAGTGATGCGACGAGTGTACAACTTCTTTGGCATAGCCTTGTGGACCTCAGCATCATTGGGTTGGACGTGGAGGATGGTGATGCTGGTGTGACTGTCGGAGGTGGGGAAGAAGATCTGAGGCCTCTGGAAACGGCACCGAGGGTACTGCTCCGCTGTGATGGATGGTTCCGTCATTGGAGCAGCTCCGGTGAGGTGTACGGCGACGAGGCTGAAGCATGACAAGACAGACAATGTTAATGTGAAGTGGGACTCTAATATCATCTGCAATAGATGATGTAAAATACATCACTAAAAAGTGCTAGATGTAAAATGCATCAGCCGTGCCACGGCTGAGGGAGTCCTAGATTAAGGGGTCCTCGGACGGCCTGACTATTAACATGGGCTGAACTGTTGGGCTATGAAGATACAAGACAAAAGACTTCTTCCCGTGTCCGGATGGGACTCTCCTTTGCATGGATGGCAAGCTTGGTGATTCGGATATGTAGATTTCTTTCTCTGTAACCGACTTTGTATAACCCTAGCCCTCTCCGGTGTCTATATAAACCGGAGGGTTTAGTCCATAGGGCAAAATCATAATCACATAGGCTAGACCTCTAGGGTTTTAGCCATCACGATCTCGTGATAGATCAACTCTTGTAATACTCATATTCATCAAGATCAATCAAGCAAGAAGTAGGGTATTAAGTCCATAGAGAGGGCCCAAACCTGGGTAAACATTGTGTCCCCCGCCTCCTGTTACCATTAGCCTTAGACGCACAGTTCGTGACCCCCTACCCGAGATCTGCCGATTTTGACACTGACATTGGTGCTTTCATTGAGAGTTCTGCCGCGTCGTCACCAAAAGGTTTGATGGCTCCTTCAATCATCTACAACAATGCGGTCCAGGGGGATGTTTTCCTCCCTGGAGAGATCTTCGTATTCGGCGGCTTCGCACTGTGGGCCAACTCGCTTGGCCATCTAAAGCAGATCGAAAGCTACGCCCCTGGACATCGGGTCAGATTTGGAAGCTTGAATTACGTGGCCGATATCCGCGGAAACTTGATCTTCGACGGATTCGAGCCCATAACGGCTACTCCCTGCCACCACGATGAACATGACCTAAATCTGTCATTGGACCATGCTCAGGAGATAGCGCCTATAACCACTCTGGCCCTAGATCCGGAGCAAATCGTGCCATCCGAGGACGGGATGCTCAACCCCGCCACAGAAGCCGCAGACTTAGCGGCGTTGGAGCCACACACAGATCCAACCTTGAGCGGGGCCTGTGTCTTCGGAACATCGGATCTATTCCCGACTATAAGTTCCAAACCGCGTACATCCGCACCCATCGAACCTGATCCGGCACTCATCTTTGGTCGATGTGCTAAATTCATTAAAAAGCCCTCTCCTTGTCAGGAGACTCTCAACCGAACTATATCCGGTTTGAATTGGAAGCCGACGACGAAGAATTTCGCTCCCCACCCACCACCTATTTCATAGCCACTATAAAAGACTTAACCGACACACTCGATTACGGCTCCGAAGACATCGACGGTATGGACGACGATGCCGGAGAGGCGCAGGCACAAAAGCCACCACCCATAGGGCGGTGGACGACTACATCCTCATACAATATATACATGGTGGACACACTTAAAGAGAAGGAGGCCGATGAGGATAATGATATGCCTGTCGACTAACCTCCCAAGCGTCAGCGTCAGAAACATCGATCTCGATCCTGCAAAGGAAAAAACAGCAACATTGTCACGGACGACAGTGATAATCTGGACCAAGCTGAGGACCCCGCAGACCCAACGTTAGGGCAGGACATGCGAGAGGACGGCGCGCACAGTCCGGGGATGTTGTGGGGACCCCGACTCATAAGTCGTGATCACCGAGTGCACGTGTACAGTGATCCCAGAGATCAATGCTCACTGAACACACAGAAGCTGAATAATAAGAGTCTTAAATCCGTACATACCGTCTTACACAAATTATGACCTTTATGGTCAAGTCTTACATTGATAAAGCCTTAAGGGCTGAACATGAAAGAAAACATAAGCATCGGAAATCTTTGTTGATAAGTAGAACCCATGCCATCTGCCTTAACCCTACAGGCATTCTGATTGGGAAACATCCTAGTTCGTCGTCACCAAGAAACCCTTCCTCGAAGTCCTGCTCTTCCATGCCTGGCCAATAAAATAACTAGTGGAAATCCAATGAGTACTTTGAATGTACTTGCAAGCAACCCATGTTTTGGTTCAAGATACAACAATGCATGACATAGGTAAATTCTTGCAGAAAGCTAATTTTATTGTGCTATGACATGTTCTACACTGGTAAATCATGCATCATATGAATTCCTTTAACCATAGTGACTGGTTACATATATCAACATAAATGGAGTGGGCATCAATCGAACTCAATCATGTCAAGTCCTTTGACTTGACCCAAGTAGTTCTTTCCACTTCCATACACACTCACTAGGTTTGTGAACAAGTGGACATAGCCCAAGAGCGGTTACCCAACTGTCCTTGACCGTGGACACGGCTATTCGAATAGTTTTACACTCTGCAGAGGTTACACACTTTACCCACAAGATACGGGGAACTTCCATGTCATCCACGACCCGCGGTACATCAAGTACCTGGGGTAAGCAGCCGATCACTACCTTTCCCTAGACGACACTAACATAGAGTCCACTCGATTGGTAGTAACCCCTGTGCCCAACATTTCACATCTTAAAATTGTGGAGACATACCACTGGCACGGGGTACCAACGGTGTGTCCGGTGCCCTGTGAAAACAGTCATGGCCGCCCTACCTGGCACGACCCTGTCCCAAGAGAGAGCACCAACTCTCCCCCATCACTAGTAATGCGGGCTCCAAGCTAGTATCGGCTAGGTAATCAATAATGCCCTTTCCCATATAAGGGTAGAGTGGTTGTGCATGTAAGGTTGGAATAACGGTCGCAACTTAAACCAATCCATTTTGAAAACAACACACACACTTGCCTCGGTACACCACTTCACCACCAAGTGGTTACCCAACTCATTATCTCCCTCGGGCATAAGTGGCACCCGATGGGGTTTTCGATAAGTTTCTGAAAACAATCTTGCTTCCGTCACCATGCATATACCCATCCCCTTTTTGCGTAGCTCTACTTAGCATCCTAGCTAACACCCACTCGCATAACCCTCATAGAAAGGTAGGGTCATGCATCATGCAAGTATCAACGAGAAAAACAACGGAGTAACCCACCAAGGTGGTACCCTCTCATCATGACTCTGGTGCAACAACGACAAGTGATATATGACATGCATAAAAAGTTTCATGGTATGGTCAAAGGGCTTCTTGCCTGGCTCAGCAAAGTCTTCTGGGTCTTCAAAGTCTTCATATCCTTCTCCTTCTTCTTCTTCAGCAACTTCGTCTAATATGGGATCTAATCGTCGCAAGAAAATAAGGCAATAGTAAAACAGAAAATCCAAGGTGCTCAGAAAAATGTCAACTTATTTTTGATAAATACTAGGGGGAAATCTAAGTAGGGGAAAATTACTAGTTGTGGATTTGGAGTTGTAGAATAGGAGAACTTGATTTTCAGAGGGGAATATAAATGCTCAAATTTGAATTTAAATTTGAACAGTGCAGAAAAGTTTGATGGATATTTATGAAAGTTACGCCATTAAATAGGTGGGATTTTTAGAAGAATTTAGGAGTTGGATACATTTAATTTGGATAAATATTTAAATATGTGGAATTTTTGGAAACTTCACAGAAAAAGAAAAGGGGAAAGGGCACTGTGCCACTGGGCCAAAACAGTCGCAGCGCACAAGCCCAAAGGTGATTTGGCCCATGCGAGCCGAGCGGCACGCGCGCGCCAGGTTTAACCTGACGGGTGGGCCTAGGCGCTAGTGAGAGAGAGGGAGGCAAGGGAGAGGAGAGGCTGACAGGAGGGGCCCGCCTGTCATCCCTAACCCTGCGACAGAGGGCCGACGAGCTCACCGACAACGTTTCCGGGCATGGCGGGGTGAGCTGATGGCACCGTTGGACTCCTCCTCGTGCCGTCATTCGGGGGGTGCCGGAGTTGGCCGGAGGGGAGCAGCCGGTTTCCGGCGACGAGGTTCACGGCGGAGGAGCGTCGGGCATCGATGGCTCCGACCGTTTCGACTGCAAAACGAGCGAGAAAGAGGGGGGAATCGATAAGTGGGCTTTGGGCGTTCCAGAGAAGCAATAAAGAGGGCCGGGGGTGGCCTGTACCGTGGGATCGATGGTGACCCGAGGCGGCGGAGCTCGAGCTTGATCTCGAGCTCGGGCGGTTTTCGAGAGGAACTGGGGGTGTAGGGGGATGATTTGGTGGTGCAGAGGGCGAGTGGTGAGGAGAGGAGAGCTCGAGGGGGGGGAGGGGGCTTAAATAGAAGGGGGGCGAGGTGCACCATGGCTCGTGCATCGGCGATCTTCTAGGCATTGCTGGAGGCCACGGGGGCTCACTTGAGCGTGTCTGGGGTCCTTGTGGGAGAGTTCTATGGCCAAGAAAAGGAAGAGAGAGAGTGGGGAAGGGCCAGAGCATCACGCGTGTTAGGCCGCTCATTGGAGCTCTCGGGCGGCCGGCGCGCGTGCGAGCAAGGGCAGCAGGAGGGAGAAGGATGAGGGGTACAGAGGCGTGGCATGTCGTAGACGTCGAGGCGCATCGTCGGGCGCGCTGGGGAGGCCCGAGGTGACCGGAGGTGGTTGGCAGGGGGCGCTCCCGCACTGTAGCGCACTCCAGAGTGTGCAAATGGCCGACATGCCATTTTTTTTGGCAAAGTGGGCACAACCAAGCATGTCTGGTAGCTCTAGGGAGGAGTAAGGAATGTGGGGAAAGCCTTGGATGCCTTGGGTGGCCACTGGAGTGAGGAGGGAGATGAGGAACATGGGTGCAAGGGCTGTCCAGAGAGGTAAAAGAGGTGGTTTCACCCCTCAATTATTGATCTGAGATGCAGCCATTGCTACTGGAGGTAGAAGAGGTCTAGGAGGGGCTGTGGTAAAAAGTTGAGGCCATGGAGAAGAGTGGAAGAGGTCAAAGTAGTTGTTTTGGTAAAGTGGCAAAAGGTGTTTGTTGTTGGTTTGGACAGGTAAATGAATTCCATTTGGCATGAAACTCCACAGGGTGAAATGGCACATATAATTAGGGTCTTCCACCCATTTTGAGCTTATTTGGGCAAAGTTCACAATGTAACTTTTGTAAACCCTAGAAATCCACAGAAATGGACTTTCTTAGATCTAGCTAAGCTAAACTCTTCTCCTTGATGCACCACTTGGTGTAGTGTCATAATTTGGGGTTTAGAGCATGCCCACAAAGGTCGAGAGCAAAATAAGAAAGTTGACAATGTAAAGTTGTTCAAATTTGATTCTGGACAGAGAGGGTTTTGAGGCACTTTGATCAAGATATCATTTTCTCCAACTTGTGCCATTTGGTCTAGATACATAATTAGACCATTGGAGCATGTGCACCAAGTTTGAGAACATTTGGACATGTTTGGCAATGTAGAGTTGCTCAAACTTCAAAATGGACATAAATGGTTTTGAGGAGATTTGGTGATATTATGTTGTTCTCGTTGTTCTCCAAGACATGAGGCTTGGCAAGATCATCCAACATGTCATATGTGACATGCTAGAGTTTTCTTGGATTTTTTAGAGAATATTTCCTTTGTAAATATTTCAAAAGCTTGAAATATCTAGAAAGGGTTTTTGAGGGGTTTGGTTTGACCAATATTTTGAACATGACCATGTGTTGAAACTCTTATATATGGAAAATATATGTCCACTGAGTTTCCCTAAATTTTCACAAATATTTTTAAAGTATTAAAATAATTTTAACCTATTAAAGATCATTTCTGGCCTTAAGAAAAAGCCTTTAAATAAAATAGAAAAATAACTTTTAAAATTATATTTTTGGGGTTTATGGGAGTCCTATATCTAATAGGATTCAAATTTACCTTTTGAAAGATTTTTCATAACCCAAATCAAGTACTTGTAGTGCAAACCTCAATTTAGGGGTTTTTGGAAAACTAAATTTAGAAAATGCTTTTTGGCCAAATTATTTTTGTAAGAAAAATCCTATATTGTACTATACACATGTCATGATCATTGGGGCAAAAGTTTGGAGCAAGGGGATGAAGTATAGAAGGTGGAGTTGTGTTGACTCTAAAGAGCACTTGAAAATCACAGAGAGAAAACCAACTCAAATAAAAAGCCAAATAATGCAAAAGTTTTTGTTAAACCACACTTTATCATGATTTAATAGCTTAAGTGTTGTGTCATGAAAATCAGGGTGTGACAGACCTACCCCCCTTACAAGAATCTCATCCCCGAGATTCCCAAACTAGGCGCGGAAGGGGATATGGAAACTTGGGGTAGTCTTCACATCCTCATACTGCTTTTGCTTCTGAGTGCTCCTCCATTGAACCTTGAAGTATTTGATGGCGTGGCTTCATGTATGACGTCCTGCTTGAACCTGATTGCAATTGGGGTCTCTCGCGTAGGTCATATTGGGCTGGAGGTCGATGGCTCGGTGATCCATGTCCTTATAGAGGTCGCGCTTGTTAGGAAGTTGAAGACATTTCCGGAGTGGTGTCATGTGGAAAAACGTTGTGTACAGTGGGTGACTCAGGTGGTAACTCTAGTTGGTAGCCATCTATCCTTCGTCTTGAAGTGACCTCGGAGGGGCCGATAAATCTTGGTGTGAGCTTCCTTTTGGAAAAGCTCGGTTCCTGCGAGAGGAGTGGTTTGCAGATATGTACGGTCTTTGACGAGGAAGTTTACTTCTTGAGGGTGGTGGTTGGTATAGGTCCTCCTCCTTGACATGGCGGTCTTCAAATGTTCCCTAACCAGCTGAACGGTCCTTCTTCGGTCTTCGGGTAGTCAAGTAGGTCACCAAATATAGATGAAAACCAACCTGTCCAAGTACTCCATGAAGACTTGTTCATGGTGTACATAAAGTGGGATGGGGCATTGATGGTGGTCACGGTTGAGTATTGGCCAAGTCTTCTCGTCCTAGGTCCAAAGCCCATGGTCATGATCCAACCATGTTGTGGCTTGGTAGGGCTTAAGGGTTTCAAGGATTCTAGTGAGTGAACACTTATCATCTTATCCTTAAGCATGGTTTCTGAGATGCCAATAGCTCTATCTAGTACTCCAAACGAAGAACCTTATACCACTAAAAGCATCCTCTTGTATAGACCAACTTCAATCATTACTCATGCTATCTATATCCTCATGGCTCCTGAGAAGAGGCCTAACAAAATCATACATGTGAACTATCCCCAAACTCATATGTATGGCTATCTATATGCAAAAATCCATGGGTAGAGCATACCTTCTTCCAAGCTTGAATTAAACATGACAATCCAAGTGCTCAACCTATTCTTCCAAGGTTCAAGATAGTGCACCTCTATCCCAAGGAATCATGTCATATGCCATTCCAAGATTTTTTCCCTTCCTATGAATCAACCCCAACAGTCCATTAACTTCCATCAATAACTATCTAATCCATTAATTCTACAAATCCAATGTCTATGGTGTTCCACACGATCTTCTAATGCCCTATAATCCTCAATACTTGGAAGGGATGAAAGTGATGATACTCTATTTTCAGGATCCCACTAAGTTCTTGTACCATCAGGAAAACCTCATAATCCACCAAAGAGTCTTAGATAATTCCTCAAGGTTACTGATATAATCTCATCAAGTTATTAATCCTACTAATCATGTATCCTCAAAACAATCTTCCCTATGGCATCGTCAGTTCTGGTGCTATCTTAGGATGATAATGTGCTAGTTCACTATGTCCACTAGTTCCATAATGAACCTTGTGATGAGCAAAGGTTACTGAAGCTTAACTAGTTGTCTTGCAATTCCGTAGGTTAAGCTCATGGTTAAGGATTTGAGCTGGGTTATATCATGAAGTCTTGAAGGGTCTAGGGATGGGTTTCTAATCTTGAGGGGTAAACATAACTCTACTAGGGTGCTCTTGGTCGAGGAGGCTGCAGAAAAAGTCTCCAGTGCTAGTTGGTCGCCGAAGTAGAATCCTTGGTGTACCTTGTCTTGCCGGTCTTCAGTTGAGGAGAGAGGGATGAGAGGGAAAAGTAGCATAGATGGGTGCAGGTGCAGGTGCAAACAAACAGGTGCCAAAAAGGCCACACACAATTCCATTAAGATAAGATAGGTGATATAGTCGCATACATGCTGCCTAAGGCAAAAGTGCGACTTATATCAAAACACAAATAGATAAGAACAAGCAACACTCAACATGGTTTCATTTGAACATCATATGGACTCGACTGCGCATAGGGGGTACACGACTCATCCTACCCTAGGGGTCCTCGGATTCAGTAGTCGTGCTTGCTTCATCACTTTGAGAGAAAGGCGTTCGGTCTTCAGCTTCTAGGTTCCCCTGGGTGCCAATGGATATGCGACAGTCGACTGCTTGTTGGGATACATCCTATTAATATTCCCAAGTTCACCACACCCGTGACATGTGACGAAAGCAAAAGGGTTGCTATTCAGTCTTGGGTATTGTCGTCGGGGGCCTGACGATGATCCTCTATGAGGTGGATATGGAAATCCATTCCTATGCCTTCTGCGTGGGGTTTGGTTGCGAGCTCTCTGAAGTTCCTTGATTTGCTGCTCCTGATTAGAAATGTGGGCTTCTAGGGCAGTGATTTGCTGTTCTTGCTTGACCACCTTCTTCTTCTCGAGGCAGTGGAGGTGCAGAAGTGAAGGGAGATCTTGGCGAGCCTTAAGAAATGCTTCGGTAATGTGGTGTAGAAGGTAGTCTCATGCGTTGACGAAACGAATCTGGTACTTGAGGGTTGGATCCTTGCCTTCTAGGGAAGTCATCACTTGAGTCGGAGCTCCAAATCTGCTCTTGCCAGGCAGGTAGCGGGTGGCATGTTCTTCTTTCATTTCTGGAAGGAGGTCTCGAAGACGGAGGAGTGCTTCGTAAGCCACTTGCTGAATGGCTAGGTCTCTTGTTGGCATAGGTGGTCCAACGAAGAACCACCCCTGAGGTGAGGTCTTGGCAGGCACAAAAACCTTGGCGTAGAACTCCTTCTCGAACACATCATTTTCCAGTTCGTGCATGGTGTATATGGGCAGCAAGGGATAGTGGCATTGTTGGAGGCAATCTCTTAGGAGTGATGGAAATCCTGTTGTAAGGAGTCTCAAGGGGGCGACGACCATCTACAAAAGTTGAATAGGAGGGGTCAATACTGAAAATATCCCTCAGTTTTGGGAAATCTTAGAAAAGAGGCAAGGTATAGGTGGATTTGATGATTTGTTTTATCCTAACTAACGACCTTGCTAACTAAGGCTTCCTACAGTCAGGATGGCTCTAATACCAGCTCTATGGGGACCTCGACTCATAAGTCGTGATCACCGAGTGCACATGTACAGTGATCCCAGAGATCAATGCTCACTGAACACACAAAAGCTGAATAAAAAGAGTCTTACATCCATACATAACGTCTTACACAAATTATGACCTTTATTGTCAAGTCTTACATTGATAAAGCCTTAAGGGCTGAACATGAAAGAAAACATAAGCAGCGGAAATCTTCGTCGATAAGTAGAACCCATGCCATATGTGTCACATCTCTAGCTCCTGGCAATGCACTAGGCTAGCTTCATGTGTGAATCATGTTTAATCTTGAAAGAAACTTGAAATGGGGATTGCCTAAACCCTAGCATCAAAGGAATCCACTAGGTTCAACTAAAATATTCTCAGTGAATCCAAATGGTTTTAAAAAATGTTCATCATTTCTGGAAAATGCTAGACACAATAACAAGAGGTGTTCCACATTTTTCCATGACATATTTGGGCTCTGAATTAAATCATATAGTATTTGCATTTGGGAATTTAAATGCTATTAAATATTTTAAATGCTCAAATAATCCTAAACTGAAATGTTCCATGTTGGATATATTCTATACAGTGGGCATGTGCAGTTTGGTGATTTTCGAAAGGGTCTAGGTATTTTTAGAAAAGCCACAAAGATCACAAAAAAATAGAAAATTGAAACAAAAGAAGAGAGAGAGAGAAAGGAACTTACCCGGGCTTACCTTCCTGTGCAGCCCACCTGGCTGGCCCAGGAGCTGGCCTAGCCCACCACCGCAGCTCCTGTCGTCTTCCTCCTCAGGCCAGTAGGCAGGGCGCGTGCTTAATGCGCGCGACCATGCGCCGCGCCACCTCCTGCTTCGTGCTGCTACCCCGACGCGCCTACGAGCGCCACGCACTCCCCCTTGACCCCTGCACCTCTCCCCTCTCTCCCGGGACCCTCTACCCCTCCTCTACTCTCTTCCCGCAACGCCACTGTCGCTACCGAGAATCACCGCGGCCAGCCACTCCCTCGCTCCATCTTCGCGTCCCCGAGCTCCGCCATGACTCCGTGGAGCTACACACCCAACACACGCGGCTGCAGGAGCCCTGCAATGTCGTCCCCGCCGTCCTCATTGCTGCCTCTGTCCGGTGATCGCCGTCGTTCGATTCATGCCGTCCAGGGCTTCCCCGGCCTCGACCTTGACTCCGTTCGACCTCGCTGTGAGCCCCCGTCGTTTTCCCCTTGTTTCCTCTCTCCAACTCTTCCTCTAGCCGTGCTTCCCACCGGAGACCGAACCGCGCCACCGCCGAGCTTCTTGCCGCCGTGGCCACAACCGCCGCAACCCCCAACCGAGCACACCCACGTGCTCACCGCGCCGCATAGGTGCTGTAGGAGCCAAGCACGCCACCCCACGGGCACCGCAGCCCTGCTCCCGAGTGCTCCCGTACTCCGTCCGCTGCCCAGCTCGTCGCCACTGCCGCTACACGTTCCCCCAGCACACACCACGGCCACCACTAGATGCGCCGCATCGCGTGGTTTCTAGCGCGCCCATCCGGACGTCTAGCCGACGCCGGAGATGGTCGAACGAGGAACGCCGCCGCATTTGCTCACCGCCGGCGGTTAGCCACCCGATTAGATGATGTGGCGCATGATTAATTAGCGCTAAACACCGATTAGTGTAACCCTACGGGTCTTTGGCACACGGGCCCCACCCCTTAATTAACCACAGGGTTATTCTTTGTTTAAAATAAGCTAATGCCCGTGGCCCCACGGGTCAGTTTGACCATGCCACCTCAGTGTTGACCCGACTCCACTGGTCAGCCTCTGCTGTTGACACTGTTACACTGACGTGCGGGTCCCAGCCGTCAGGTTTGACATGGCTAGCGCTGTTGACCTGCTGACGTCTTGCTGTCGTCATGCTGATGCAGTATATGTTTTCTAGAGTTTTAAATAAATCAGAAATGATTTATTTATTTCAGAAAATATCCAAAACTTCTAAAAATCATATAAAATCAACCGTAACTCCAAATGAAACAAATTATATATGAAAAATTATCAGAAAAATCCAAATAATCTGTTTATGGCATTTTCATGCATGTTTGAGGAACCTAAAGCTACTGTATATGACAATTTGAATTAATGGCATTTGAAATGTCATATATGGAGTTCGAATTTGAATCTTAGATTCAAACCAACTCCATTTAACCTGCTGCTAGTTGCATTAGCTAAAACCATAGCATATTGCCATGTCATGATCATGCATCATATTGTGCATTGCATTGATTGTGTTTCTTCTTTGTTTGTCGGTGCTTGTCCCCTCTTAGTAGATGTGTACCGACGATGTGGTCGATGACATCGATGAAGAACTATACTATCTTCAGAAGTGCCAGACAAGCAAAACCCCCTTGTTCATTCCGATACAATCCCACTCTCTTGCTCCTGCTCTCTTTTACCGCATTAGGACAACAACAACTCATGTATTACTTGCTGCGGTAGTTGAACCCCTTTTGCTCTGCATGACCTGTCATTGCCACAGTAAATAGATGAAACCCACTAGCATGAGTAGGAGTTATTTGAGCCTTGATGTGCCTACTCATTCATGCTTGTTGTCATGCCTGCTACTGCTTAGTGTTGAGTCAGGTCTGATTCATCGGGAATGAATTAGAACAGTGATGAACATGTCCTACTGTGTGTGAGCTAAGTCTGTGAACATGATTTGGTAAAGGTAGCGGTGAGAGGCCAGGTAGGAGTACATGGTGGGTTGTCTCATTGAAGCCGTCCTCAGGAACTCAGTTCTGTATTTGTGATCCATGAACAACTACTACCACTCATTGGGATCCTTAATTGACCCTCTTGGCTTCTTAATCACCCTTGTCCTCTATCCAGGAGTTGCAAGTAGTTTCTGGTGTTTGTAGTATGCTGGAGGCCGTGGGCAGCGCTGACCCGAGGGGTGGGCTGTGATGCGGTAGGCACGTGGCACGATGTACCAGGCGCCCGTTTGGTGTCTTGGGAACCCTGCACACATCGTTCGGGGCCGTATGTGGAAACTTCGGCCGGACTCCCTGCGGATGGAACCTGAATAGGCGATAAACCTGGACTATAGACTTGAGTGTTTAGGTAGGCCGTGGCCGACACCCTCGCCAGGCTTCCGCTTGAAGGTTGCTGAGATACATGACGTGTACATGGAAGTAAGTGGCGAGAGCATGTGTGAAGAAGTACACCCCTGCAGGGTTAACATCATCTATTCGGATAGGCGCGTCCGCGGTAAAGGACCTCTGGGTTGCCTATACAGTTCATAGACAAGTGAAGTGGATACTCTAAAATACACAAGATAAGCATGAGTGCTATGGATGGCGTTCTCGTAGTGAGACGGGGGCGGATCCATAGTGGTGTATTGATATGGTGAATATGTGGACTCGTGTGCGCCACCTCAAAAGAGTTACTTGCAGTCGTAGTTCAGGATAGCCACCGGGTCAAAGCTGGCTTGCTACAGTTAAACTCCACTACCCCCTTTGTTGATAATGATGCATATGTAGTTAGTTCTGATGTAAGTCTTGCTGGGTACATTTGTACTAACGTTTGCCTATTTTATGTTTTGCAGAAAGACTTTAGTCTCACTAGTAGTTTCGCATGGACTTCGACGTTTAGCTTGTTACCTCAGCTACGATCTTATGCCATCGGAAGGATCTGGTAGATAGTCAGGCTTTTCAGCCTTTTTCATTTATAGATGTCTGTACCCAGACATGTTAAGATTCCGCTTGTGCTTTGATTTGTATGCTCTGAATGCTGGGTCAAGAGACCCATGTTTGTAATATCTCGCTCCTCGGAGCCTATTGAATAAAATACTTGAGTTGTAGAGGTATGTTGTGATGCCATGTTGTATTTGCACATATCGAGCATATTGTGTGTATGTTATTAAAATGCTTGGTATGTGTGGGATCTGACTATCTAGTTGTTTATCCTTGGTAGCCTCTCTTATCGGGAAATGTCTCCTAGTGCTTCCATTGAGCCTTGGTAGCTTGCTACTGCTCCGAAACACTTAGGCTGGCCGGCATGTGTCCTTCTTCGTTCCTGTGTCTATCCCTTCAGGGAAATGTCACGCGGTGTCTATAGGAGTCCTGTTAGCCTGCTATAGCCTGGTTTACCGGAGTCCTGCTAGCCCAGTTGCTACAGCCTGGATTCACTTGCTGATGACCGACACGTTCGTTGCTGGGTCATGTATGTCTGTCCCTGTAAGTTAGTGCCACCTTGGGTTCTCGACTAGCCATGTCAGCCCGAGCTCCTTGTCATATGGATGCTAGTGATACTATCATATACGTGTGCCAAAAGGCGCAAACGGTCCCGGGCAAGGTAAGGTGACACCCGTGGGAATACCGTGCGTGAGGCCGCAAAGTGATATGAGGTGTTACATGCTAGATCGGTGTGGCTTTGAGTTGGGGTCCTGACAGTTTTGGTATCAGAGCCTGACTGCCTGTAGGATTACCAAGCCAAACTGGTCGAAGTTGAGTCTAGAAATTCTTTAGTTATATAAGGGAATTGATTGTGGGATGGAACGTAAGGCTCTTTTTACTCCTTCTATCTTATGCCTTCTGATCCGGGTCATCTTATCTCTCCTACGGGGTTAAGGAACTAGGCTTTCTCTTCTTTCTATCTGGATCACCTGTTAGTAATCCATAGACTTATATGATTGGTGAATTCAAGCCTCAGTTCAGTTCCTACTATCTCCGTGTATTCATAGTTGATCTCAGAACCTTGATATTATGACGATCGAGTGGTTATGCCACCATTTTGTAGGATGTATCAAAATCTTTTCGAGCATTTACAATCGTTATGCTGTCCGAGTCATCCCAAGTTTCTAAATAGTCTGATGCATTTGCAAATCCCCCTTTCCGTTCCCGATGTTTCTTTGGGCCAGATTAACCATGCTAATCGGTGAGTTGAGGTACTCTGCTGCCTCGACATATATGTTGGACCTACTATTATGACCCTAGGTGTCTTAGAGTATCACCTAGTAACCTAGCCATGTTTTGTTGTCCCAGTGTGATAATTCTGGCCGTCTTCCTCGAAAGCATCCCGTGATGCCACTTAGTTAGTAGGCATTCGACTCCTGGGTTTCCGAACCTGAGATTTCCCTACTTACCTCATGTTGATAGTGTTTGCTAGTTCCTTTAAGGTATTATTAACCTTTGCGATAGTCCTCGAGGTCCGTGGTATTCCCTTCTTCCAAATATCATGAACTGCTTATGGCAGAAGTTCCTCACGGAACCGAAAGATCACAACCAGAGTGCTCTTGACGAGTTCTTGATTCTATGCTGTTACTCTGCCAGTTCTACCTTTCCGCATGGGTTATCCGGAAGAAATATGTTGAACCCGTTTGACATGCTAATCCATGCATCCACAACTCAGTAAATCGTATGTTCTTTCGAGTTGTCCCTCTTTAGTTGTCTTCTGACCTTCGTCTATCAATTACTAGTCAAGAGTATGCGTGCATTCATTCATCGATGCCTATTACCCTTGTGATCCGTCAAGCCATTATGTTCCAGAATGATTAGGAGAAACAAATTCCAGTACCTCATCCATATCCGGGATTGGGTCAAAACAGTTGTAATCCGCAAATCAAAATGCCAAACCAGCTTTTGATTCTGTTCTACCTTGGAGTATTACCATCTTTATGTCAAGAATGTCATGGGAATTGCACATCATCCTATGAACTCTTGATACAGTGATACTCTTGCCATCATTATTCATTACCCAGATCCCGTGTTATTGTAACCGGAATACCGACAGGTGAGCTATGATGTGTGAAATCAATACTCCTAGCAACCTTGTTGCTTGGTAGTTAAATGGACAACAACCTCGTTCCTAGCATGTTGATTATTGAATCATCACCCTAAGGTTGATTGTGCTACTAGTCCTTATTTCTGGTGCACTTTTCGATCAATGAGTTATGATAGTGCCAATCCTGGCTTATTTGATCATATCGTCTTGCCTGAGAAGCAAGATTGTTCTCGAGCTTAGTAACATACCAGTGGTTCGTGATTTTCCAAACATCTTCTTGGAAGTATCACCAGGTTGTCACCTGACCGCTATGTTGAGTTTGTTATTAAGTTGGTTTATCCCTATAAACCACCCTTTCTCCAAGAATCTGTGTCGGATATCCTGAGCTAGTTGGTTAAGCTAAACAACAAGTTGGAGTGGAAGATAAAAGCTTTGCCGAATCTAGTTTATTCTGAAGGGATATCTTCCTAGTGTCGATCGCCGCGCCCTCCGCCGGAGCCACCGCACTCCACAACCCCTTGGCGGCAGGGATAGCCTCCGCCTTGATCGCCCAGGCGGTGTAGTTCATCATCTTCAGCGGTGGCAGCTGCAACACCATCGTCCCGCCACCACCACCGTGAGGGAGGAGCGACATGGCCGCCGGCAGGATCGCACCGAAGCTCTGTATACCAAATGTTGGCGCAACTCTCTCCCTCACTCAGGACTAGAGGTAGAAGAAGGAATAGGGGACACTGGAGTTTTCCCGGTGATGAACGCCCAGCTGCACATACATCCTTTTTTCCTTTCCAGAGCACTCCTCAACGACTGCATCGTCTAGTCTTTATACACGAGGTAACGCAACAGTCATGCATGCATGACCCACACGAACGCACGCTGCCCACCTTGCTCTGGCTGCGCGCGCTGATCCGCTCGGTCCGCCCGCGTCCACAAATGACGCGGGGCTCCCCAACAGCTCCATGCATGCATGTACATTACACATACACCCTATACATCTAGCTAGCTACGCTAACGGCCGCACGCGCGACGAACACACATAGATATCTACGGCCGCACTAACACAAGCACAGACACACACATACCCTCGCCACGCTTCCGCTGCGTCCTGCACGTCCCGCGCGCACCCGACGCGCCCGACCGTACTAGTGTGTCCCGCGCGCACCCGACGCGCCCGATGAGCCCGACCGCACCAGACGTCGTGGCTTATTCCAACATGAACTTTGATCTGACTAGCAAATTCTTGCGCTGACATCTTTCTCTCACCATTTCTAATGTGATTTCTTTCATTCCAGCAGCGCCACAATAGGCAGATCACTCAGGAGCCTTTTAATGTTTGGTAGGGCAAGGACTAGCTCCAACACTTGAAGGGGCGAATGCCCCCATTAGCTTGGCGCTTTCCAGGACCTGTCTCCCGCCATAGAGACTTAACTAATTTGCATCTGACGAAGAAGCGGACACCATCCTCAAAGAAGCGGCCGCATGCCGCCCATCTTCTGGCCAGTTTGAACCCCCTATGTTCAATATTCATGTGCAGAGGGTGACTGTTGTGCCCAAACCGCCACAGGAAATGGTGGACCTTGCCCGGACAGTCCATCTTCCAAATTTCCGACCACACTTTCTTACGGAAGTTTATTCCCTCGATTCCCTCTCCATGTGGTTTGTTGCTCTGTCACGGGACCAGATCATTGTGTACCCTGTAAGCACATTTGGCAGAGAAGAGACCCCGAGAGTCGTAATACCATAAAACAAAGTCCTCATGTTGCTCAAGGATAGGAATGGATAGGATTAGCTTTAGTTTGCATCCTCGGCATGGAAGGTTTGCATGACAAGCTCCGTATCCCAACTGTTGGATATTGGATCGTTCAGCTCTGAGACCCTTGTGAGAAGGTGTGCACCTTGCTTCGTTAATGGATGCATGGACTAATCGCTCGGTCTCGGGAGCCAAGTGTCAGACCAGATCTTTATCTTCTCCCCCTGTTTCAACACACCAGATGCTCCTTAACTAACTCCAGGCCCTTAATGCTTCGCCAAGTGTAGCTCACGCCCGCCATCAGAACAACTGAAAATATGTCACCGCCAGGATAGTACCGTGCTTCAACTTGTGCATATAGGGATTCCGGGGTCTGTAGCCTCCATGCTTGTCATGCCAACATGGCCATGTTGAAAGGGTGTAGATATCTGAACCCTCGCACCCTCTTCTTTTGGTAACTTCATCTTTTACACCCAACCCAATGCATCTTCTTCTCATCCTGCTGTCGTGACCACCAGTATTTGCATATCATATTGCTAAGCTCTCCACACATGCCCTTGGTGAGGTCGAAACAACCCATAGCATGCGCGGGGACTGCTTGCGCCAGTGCCTTCACCATGATTTCCTTGCCTTGCATCGACAGGAAGCGTTCCAAACATCGTTGCATCCTTGCCCACAAACACTCCTTAACATACTCAAAACATTGCATGACTGAGCGACCAATGTATGTAGGAAGACCAAAGTACTTCCCATTCGATGTTTCCTGTTGTAGGCCGAGAGTATGCATAATCACATTCTTTATAGTGCCTTGGTATTTATGCCGAACATAAATGACGACTTGTCTCGGTTCACCATCTTACCAGACCCCGCTTCATACACTTGTAGGATGCGACTGATTTCATTCGGCCCATCCTCCATTGCATTGAACAGAAGAATAGAGTCGTCGACGAAGAGAAAATGAGTCACAGTGGGTGCCACTGGGGCTACTCTTATACCCCTGAAATGACCTGCCTCCTCGGCTTGATGAAGGAGTGTCACGACCGGTTTTCCAATAAAAATATTTATTGATAAACCAGTCTTTTGAGTCCAGTATGAGAGAAATCCTCCTCATTGGTAGACAATTTCTTGATACAATAAGCCAGTAGCATAAAATATATTACAGGGTTGAACTGCGACTGCTCAACCAAATTATTACAAGCACGCCAATAATCATACATAATGGCGGACAGAACACAGCGGTGTGGAGACATACTACTGACTCAAGGATAGGCTGGTGGTGGAAAAACACAGCGGGAAGGGAAATACAAGACTCTAAGAGTATCATTTCATCGAACGTCGGGGTGAGGCTCGATAAATTTATTTGGTAGCGGAAGCGGGTATAAAACAGTGGCCAAATCCAGGGTCGCACGAGACTGACTGGGACTCCTCTAAGTGTCGGACTCGCTATCGAACTCTTCATCCATGAGATCGCCTTCGTCAGCATCTGGCCAAATCAACAAGCCAGTGAGTACTTTGAAAGTACTCGCAAGACAGTTCGGACGTAAGATATAACAAATGCATGCATGGATGCAACATGATTAATTCCTTAATGCACAATAAATAAAATTGGCATAATGGGTAAGTAAAAAGGGAAAACGGCGGTAGTCCGCCTGAAATTCCACAGAACATAAATAAGGACCGATCGGGTGTCTGAAGCGACGCCTCGAAAGGTGAACAAATAAGAATAAGGAAAAATGATGCCACAGTCGGGCATCTTAGCGACACCACATAAAGGGCTTTTAAAAGAAATGCCACGGCCGGACGTCTGAGCGACATCGCAGAAAGGGCTTTAAAAGAAATGTCACAGTCGGACGTCTGAGCGACATCGCAGAAAGGACTTTAAAAGAAATGCCACAGTCGGACGTCTGAGCGACATCGCAGAAAGGGCTTTAAAAGAAATGCCACAGTCGGACGTCTGAGCGACATCGCAGAAAGGGCTTTAAAAGAAATGCCACAGTCGGACGTCTGAGCGACATCGCAGAAAGGGCTTTAAAAGAAATGCCACAGTCGGACGTCTGAGCGACATCACAGAAAGGGCTTTAAAAGAAATGCCAGTAAACAATACTCATAATAAACATTCAATCCATGAGAATAAACGGGTTAGTCCATCCACAGGGATAATCATTCAATCGGACTTAGCACTCATGTGATTCACCGGAGTCTCTGTCATGAAAGCTGACAATTTATTAGGATAAGATGGAACGAAACTTGACATGGAAGAGATGATTTGGAGGAATATATGACTCTGCAGAGTTTGTACAAATTTTTTCCCACAGTCAACGGATTTCCGTAGTCACGAAGGACTAGTTCCGTTTACAGTATTTCGGAAGAAAACACAGCTAACCGGTACACACCCATCCTACCTCTCGATGCTAGGAATCACCCTAGTCATCGTCCAAGAAAAACTTTTGAGACGGGGAGATCACAATCTCGAATAGCATGGGATCAAATTTATATACGCGCGCTCTAAGGGGTGCCCCCCTCTCGGTCCCAACCGGAAACTTACTAAACCATATTCCTTGCGGAAAACATGTGGTAGTACAAGGAAGGAAATGATAGGTACTGGACCGATATGGTTTGACACTGCAGTCACATGGTCTGGTGTACGACTGGCATGCTACAACACTGCCACCGTACCCATCCTCATGCCAACACATGGCCATTCATATTCACATTCATCCACGTATGGATCATCGAACTCACTTACCTCATTATCACATAAAATAACGTTCATCGGTATGCTCATCGGCATGCCATGAAACTAACTAAATGCAAAACATGCCAAGACACTCATCATATCAAAAGTTCAAACATGCTTGCCTGGTTCAGAGTAGTCGGAGCCTAGCTCGGTGAAGTTCGCGGCTCCGTCACCTCCTTCGGTATCTACGGTTTAAAGAAAATATATGCGCTAACATAAATACCAAGGAGAGCACAGAAGGTAAACCAAATATTTTTCAAATAAATCTGATAAAAAACTAGACAAAATTTTAAAGAGAACAGAAAAAGAATCAATCAAAAATACTTTTCTGATTAAAAGTTATAAGGGTTTTTGTCCAGGGACTTATCTGTAATGAAACAGAAGATCTCTAGGGGCTAGTTTATAAAAACAGAAAATGCTTCGGTAGCGACTACGCCAGCCCGAAGAGAAAACGTATTCTGCCCGAAGGCGTTTCCAGAAAACGATTCGAAGAGAGAGCAGAGAGGCTGACGGTGGGGTCCCACCTGTCAGGTTCAAATGTTCAAACGGGGCGGCAGAGTTCGCCGGCGCCCGAGAGCCGCGGTGGTCGCCGGCGGCGATCCACGGCGAGGCAGAGAGATCGAGGAGTACCTCCGTGCTTAGGGTACCCTTCCGCGTCAGTTGATGGTGGTGGAGTCGGTCGGCGAGCACCACGTCGACGACGAGCTTTGCTCCGGCGGATGGCGGCTCGGGTGGTCGAGGGGCTCGTCGGAGAGGGCTGCAAAGGTTAAATTGAAGAGGGGGTTATGCTCCTGGTAGCTAGAGAAGGTAACGAACGGGGTTTGAGTGCCGGAGATGGCCTCACCAGAACGAATCAGGCTGGAGGCCGAGGCGGGGCGAGGCGGCCGGAGCTGGGGGAGGAGACCTCCTCGAGGTCCCCCTAGTGGCCTGGCGGGGTGTTGGTGAGTAGTGGGGGTGCTGCGTGCACGAGAGTGAGCTCGGGGCCCCTTTATATAGGCGGTCCGAGGCGGTTGCCGTGAACGAGGATCACCGGCGAGCGATTACGGTGGCGCAGTGCTCGGTCGGGGTGGTTAGGGGGTCGAGCATCATCACGGAGGTTCAACGGGTCCGTTTTGGTGTTAAACTGGTCGGGGTTTGGGTGTTAAGGGCGAGCTCGACGGAACGGTGAGGGTGCGGGCCCGTCGGCGGCGGAGAGCGCGTTCCGTGCTTGCCGGCCGCGGTGGCTGTGCTACGGGCGTGCGCTGGCGTGCATGAGGCCACGCGGAGAGCCAGGGAGCGATGGGCGGCGCGGAACGGCGTTCTGCCGTGGGGTGCCTCCTGTCGGCCGCCACGGGAGGTCCCGACGCCGCAGAAGACACCGGCGAGGGCGAGCCAGCGCGCTACCGACGCCAGGAAGGCTCCACGCACGCGTGTGCAGCTTCGGACAAGAGGAAGAGGCGGCGAGGAACGTGCCAAGGGCACTGTGGCCGCATGACTGAAACTGACGAACTGAAGATGACACTGAAACTGAATTTACTGAACTTTGAACAGTAACAGTGCCCACAAGGTGTTCGACCGAATGAAAAAGGCCTCTGGTGATTTTTCCTTGAGCTGATTTTTGGTGGAGTGGCTTCTCCTTGCTCAAGTAGGCTGCATGATTTTTGGTGGAATTTTTGGAGGAGTGTGGATATGAATTTCATCAAATTTGGCAAATCTGGTCCAAACTTGCAGAGACTGTATTTTGAAAAATTTGAAAAGGGGAGGAGTGGATCAAGATGGTTCTGGGTTGTGGGTTCAAAGGACAATCCAGGAGAATTGGTTTGAGGTCAAAACTCAAATGCAATAGGGCACTTGCTTTGAAAATCCCTCAGGCTCCAAATAATTTTCAGAATTGAATTGAGGGGAAAAATAATTAGAGAAAAATCCAAAACTTGTTTGGATTAGTTGGGACAGAGAACTTAGGTTGATCACAAGGTGTAGGGTAGGTTTTGGAGGGGTTTTACCACATGGGCAAAATGCCAAGTCATGGTGGTTCCAAGATATGAAAATCCCAAATTTCATGGAGTTTCTTTTTTTTAAAAGAAAAAGATTAAACTCCCAATTTTTTTTTTGAGAGAGAACCAACAGAGAAGAAGTTTCAAAAGGTCAAACACCAAAGTTTGAAGCAAGAATAAAGACCTTGCCAAAGGAAAGAAAGTTTTTTTTTAAGAGGAAGGTTTTCTGAAAAATTTTAAATGGCCTCTTTTCAAAAACCACAAAGTTTTTGCTGAAAACCCAAGTAAAATTTTTGGAGTGTCACAACACCTACCCCCTTAGGAAAAATCTCGTCCCCGAGATTTCAGCTGATCCTTAAATAAGTGTGGATGCTCTGTCCGAAGAAAATCCTCACTTTCCCAAGTTGCTTCACTGTCGGTGTGATTGCTCCACTGGACTTTGAAAAACTTGATGGTTTTCTGTCGGGTCCTCCTTTCAGACTCCTCTAATATTATTATGGGACGTTCTCGATAAGTGAGGTCTGGCTGTATGTCAATGTTCTCATGAGATACTTGTTTCTCTGGGTTGCTTACGCGCTTCCTTAATTGAGAGACGTGGAACACGTCGTGAATGTTGGATAAGTCTTCGGGTAAGTCTAGCTGGTAGGCTACAGTGCCTCTTCGTGCCACTATGCAAAATGGTCCAATGAATCTTGGTGCTAATTTTCCTTTAATCTTAAACCGTTGCAATCCTCTCATCGGGGATACTCTCAAGTATACGAATTCACCGGGTTCGAAGCTGACCCTACGATGTTTCTGATCATAATAACTTTTCTGTCGACTTTGAGCGGTCTTAAGTCGGTCCCTGATTAGCTTGACCTTTTCCTCGGCTTCTCTGAGCATATCTGGTCCGAAGATGCGGCTGTCTCCGGTCTCTGACCAATTTAGCGGGGTACGACATCTCCTTCCGTATAGGGCTCCGAAAGGAGCCATTTGCATGCTGGCCTGGTAACTGTTGTTGTATGCGAACTCGGCATATGGCAGGCTGTCCTCCCAACTGGTTCCATAGGTGAGGACACATGCTCTCAGCATGTCTTCTAAAACCTGGTTTACGCGTTCTGTTTGTCCATCAGTCTGTGGATGGTATGCGGTACTGAAGGCTAGTTGGGTTCCCAGAGCCTGTTGTAATTGCTCCCAAAATCTTGAGACGAACTGAGTGCCTCTGTCGGAAATTATAGTCTTCGGGACACCGTGCAGACAGACTATGCGGGAAAGATAAATCCTGGCAAGCCTCTGAGTGGTGTAGGTTGTCTTCACTGGAATAAAGTGTGCTACTTTGGTCAACCTGTCAGTGATGACCCATATGGCATCATTCCCGTGTCGTGACCGAGGTAATCCGACAATAAAATCCATCCCTATTACATCCCATTTCCACTCAGGTATTTTGTTAGGTTGCAGTAGTCCGGCTGGTCTCTGATGTTCAGCTTTTATGCGTTGACATGAGTCGCAACATGCAATGAAAGCGGCTATGTCCCTCTTCATACCGTGCCACCAAAATCTTTCCTGAATATCCTTATACATTTTGGTTCCTCCAGGGCGGATCGAATATGGAGTGGTGTGTGCTTCAGTTAAAACTTGCTGTTTAAGGTCTTCTATGTTTGGCACGCATAGCCTTTCTCCGTACCATAATATTCCTTCATTGTCTATGACGAATTCCGAGGCCTTGCCCATACTCAACTTCCTTTTAATTCCTTCAATGCTGGGCTGACCGGACTGAGCCTCTTTAATTTTCTCCACAAGGTGTGGTTGTATTTCCAAGTTTGATATGGTGCCTTCTGCTACCATTATCAAGTTGAGCTTGACAAATTCTTGATGGAATTCGGGCCTCAAGCTGTGCAGATAGTTCCCGTCGGAGCTGGGGTTCCGACTCAGGGCATCGGCCACTACATTTGCTTTCCCTGGATGGTAATGGATACCAACATCGTAATCCTTTACCAATTCTAACCAGCGGCGTTGCCGTAAATTTAGTTCTGGCTGCGTAAAAATGTATTTGAGGCTTTTGTGATCCGTATATATCTCACATCGATTCCCAAGTAGAAAATGCCTCCATTCCTTGAGTGCATGAATAACTGCTGCCATTTCTAAATCATGAGTGGGATAATTTTCCTCGTGTTTGCGAAGTTGCCTTGAAGCGTAGGCGACGACCTTGCCTTCTTGCATCAACACGCATCCGAGACCCTTTCTGGATGCGTCACAAAATACTTCAAAATTCTTGTGTATATCGGGTACAATTAATACTGGTGCTGTTGTTAATTTCCGTTTTAGCTCTTGGAAACTTTTCTCGCAGGCTTCTGTCCATTCAAACTTCTTATCTTTCTTGAGTAACTGTGTCATAGGCTTGGATATGGTGGAAAATCCTTCAATAAATCTGCGGTAATATCCTGCCATTCCCAAGAAACTTCGTATGTCCGTTACACTGGCTGGTGACTTCCAGTCAAGTACGGCCTTGACCTTCTCTGGGTCCACTGCTATACCGTCTTGAGTCAGCACGTGGCCTAGAAAACCTACTTGTCTTAGCCAAAATTCGCACTTGCTGAACTTGGCATACAATTGGTGTTTCCTTAGCTCTCCTAGTACAATCCTGAGATGTTCTGCGTGCTCTTCTGGTGTTTTGGAGTATACCAGAATATCGTCGATGAATACTACGACGAATTTGTCCATAAACTTCATAAATACTTTGTTCATGAGGTGAACAAAATATGCCGGGGCGTTAGTTAATCCAAATGGCATCACTGTGAACTCGTATAGTCCATATCTGGAGGTGAAGGCTGTTTTGGGGATATCTTCCGTTCGTACCTTCAATTGATGGTATCCTGACCTTAAGTCAATTTTTGAGAATACCTTGGCCTGAGCAAGTTGATCAAACAAATCGTTTATCCTTGGCATCGGGTATTTGTTTTTGACTGTGACCATGTTAAGTGCTCGATAGTCGATACACAATCTCAGTGTTCCATCCTTCTTCTTGGCAAATAAAATTGGTGATCCCCAAGGTGAGGAGCTGGCCCGAATGTATCCTTTATCCAGTAATTCCTTTATTTGCTTCTTCAATTCAATCAACTCGGATGGTGCCATTCTGTATGGTTTCTTGTATATGGGGGTGGTTCCTGGTGCTAGCTCAATGCGGAATTCTATTTCTCGATCTGGTGGCATGCCTGGCAGCTCTTCAGGGAATACATCTGGAAATTCACACACTACTGGAACCTTGTTTAGCTCAGAAACGTCCACCTTATTTAATCTCGGTTGCCGGGGTCTTTTTCCTTCCTTGGCTGATACTCTTATTGTCTTCCCTTGGTGGTGTGTGAGAATCACGGTCCTGTTGAAACAGTCGATAAAACCTTTATTGGTGGTTAGCCAATCCATCCCTAGGATGACATCCAGTCCTTTATTTTCCAATACAATAAGATTTGCGTAAAACTCCAATCCTTCAAACTCAATGACCACATTCTGACAGTAATTCTGAGAAACTTGCTGAATCCCGGGGGACTTGATTATTATGGATTTCTCCAAAGGAAGCATCGAAAAATTATTTTGCAAAGCAAAACTTTTCGAGATGAAAGAGTGAGAAGCTCCAGAATCAAACAAAACCATTGCAGGTATTGTGTTGACAGGAAACGTACCGAGTACGATATCCGGAGCATTTTGTGCCTCCTCTTTGGTTACGTGGTTCAGATGACCCTTACTATGGTTATTGTTGGGATTGAAATTGTTTCGTTTGGGCGCTGAATTATTGCCGCCGTTGTTCGGCTTTGGGGTTGAGTTCCTTGGCTTGGGGCACTGTTTGGCATAATGCCCTTCTTCTCCACAAGCGTAACAAGTAACGCCGGGGCGATAGGTGAATTCCTTGTCCCTTGCATGAAAATTCTTGATTGGGCGTGAGACATTGGATGAGAATTTGGGTGTCCCACCCTTTTTAAAATCTATCTTGCTTCGGTGATTGCGAGTGTGATTAGTCTGGTCCCTTTTTCGCTTGCGGATATCTTCCAGACTGCGTCTCTCATTTTCCAGAGTAATGGCCTTGTCCACCAGCGTTTTAAAATCAGGAAAAGTGTGCACGACCAGTTGGCATTTAAGTGCGGGCGCCAGACCGTCAAGGAATTTCTCCATCTTCTTGATTTCAGTCATACGCTCCTCATTGGCGTAGCGGGATAATAGGGTAAATTGACTGTTGTAATCTGACACTGTCATGTTCCTTTGTTTGAGGTCATCAAATTCTCTCTTCTTGATTTTCATAATACTCTTAGGAATATGTGCACCACGGAAACCTTCCTTGAAATCATCCCAGGTTATGTCATTTTCATTGGGATGCATGTGCAGAAAATTCTCCCACCACGATGCGGCTGCTCCTGTGAGATAGTGTGGAGCATATAGTACTTTCTCTAGATCTGAACACTTTGCAATAATTAATTTCCTCTCCATATCTCGAAGCCAGTCCTCGGCTTCAAGAGGCTTGTCAGTGTGAGAAAATGTTTGAGGACGTGTCTTCTGTAGCTCAGATAACTTGGAATGTTGCTGATACTGTCCATGGTGATTTCCCATGTTGATGACTTGGTTCATTATTTCACGATGTTGTTGCTGACTCTGTTCATAAAGGCGGCACATTTGTGAAAGTGCCGATTCATTTCCCGGTTGGCTTGACTGTCCCTGAGTGAACTCGTTGCTGGGTTGTGCATCATAATTTTCCTCTGATGGAATTGGCATGGAGCGAGTCCAAGGACGAGACATTTTTTTCACTCTGCGGATATATTTTGTAAACCCATAAGAAAAGCGGAAAGAGTCGCAAAAAAATCCATAAAATGCATAAAGCTGGCAAATAGAATTAAATAACTCAGCTTACTTAAGAAAAACAAATCGACTTGCGCACGGAGAAGGACTGCTCATTACATATCTTACACGCGGGCGGTAATTATACAATACATCACTCAGGATATGCGTACCTAATCCTGACATGTTATTAAGGCTAGTGCACTTCTCCAGATCCTACATGATGCGCAAACAGGCTACTTCTCACAACCTATGCACATATCTTACAAAGCGGTACAATACATGGCAGCTAAGCGTACTCAGGCAGAGATGTTGACGATCTCCCTTGCCCTGCCGAGGGCGAGGCGTAGCGAGGTTGGGGACTCGACTTCCTCCTCGCTAATGGGCTCCATACGTGTAGTGTTGCGCAGAGCGGGCGGAGCGGTTGCCAGGGGCGGAGCAACACGTACAGGAGTGGGCGCGAAGGTTGGTGTAGTGCGCGCTGGAGTGGGTGCAATGACTTGGTTAAATTCTTCGGTAGAAGGCAGGCGACGAGTAGGCGTAAAAGATGCTGATGACGAGACAAAAGTCGGTGGCGGAGCGATGGGTAGGAGCTCCCTCCTGTTGGCAGCACAGCCATGGACTGAGTCCATGCGGGTAGCTACGAAGTCGTCCACCAGGTTGTCGAAAGCTGCCTCCAGGGCCCGGAGATACTCAATGAGCATCTCAAAAGCCTCGTCTCGTTCTCCTCTGGGGCAGGAGTATGTGTAGTGACAGGTGTAAGGCACATGGCACGGAAGATAACGGTAACGACGAGTCTTCATCACGGGAAGAACATCCCTGAGACGAGCTATCGCCTCGCGGGCTGCCATCTGCATAGCATGCCTCTTCGTAGGCATGGCTCTTCCCACAAACCGGAAGCGGCGTAACTCACCACGCCCTCCCCTGAACTGCACCGCGGCCTGGTGCATGGTCAGACTGTCATTGACTCGGTGCTGGTAGAGTGTGAAGACTGGGTGCACGGATGGCCCCATCGCGACCTGAACGATGGAAGAAAGAAGCTTGACGAACCCATCGGGCACGTTGGTGAAGGTCTGAGACTCGCAGCTAACGTCGGCCATCTACAAAAGTAGGCAAAATTCTGCAGGGTCAGATCATAAATTTATGCTGACTGACAGAAAATGACTACCATTGCAACAATATAAATTAGCTCTATCAGGCTAATAACCAATTAGCGATCGCACCTAGTGGCTTCCTACAGTCAGCCTGGCTCTGGTACCAAGCTTGTCACGACCGGTTTTCCAATAAAAATATTTATTGATAAACCAGTCTTTTGAGTCCAGTATGAGAGAAATCCTCCTCAGTGGTAGACAATTTCTTGATACAATAAGCCAGTAGCATAAAATATATTACAGGGTTGAACTGCGACTGCTCAACCAAATTATTACAAGCACGCCAATAATCATACATAATGGCGGACATAACACAGCGGTGTGGAGACATACTACTGACTCAAGGATAGGCTGGTGGTGGAAAAACACAGCGGGAAGGGAAATACAAGACTCTAAGAGTATCATTTCATCGAACGTCGGGGTGAGGCTCGATAAATTTATTTGGTAGCGGAAGCGGGTATAAAATAGTGGCCAAATCCAGGGTCGCACGAGACTGACTGGGACTCCTCTAAGTGTCGGACTCGCTATCGAACTCTTCATCCATGAGATCGCCTTCGTCAGCATCTGGCCAAATCAACAAGCCAGTGAGTACTTTGAAAGTACTCGCAAGACAGTTCGGACGTAAGATATAACAAATGCATGCATGGATGCAACATGATTAATTCCTTAATGCACAATAAATAAAATTGGCATAACGGGTAAGTAAAAAGGGAAAACGGCGGTAGTCCGCCTGAAATTCCACAGAACATAAATAAGGACCGATCGGGTGTCTGAAGCGACGCCTCGAAAGGTGAACAAATAAGAATAAGGAAAAATGATGCCACAGTCGGGCATCTTAGCGACACCACATAAAGGGCTTTTAAAAGAAATGCCACGGTCGGACGTTTGAGCGACATCGCAGAAAGGGCTTTAAAAGAAATGTCACACTCGGACGTCTGAGCGACATCGCAGAAAGGACTTTAAAAGAAATGCCACAGTCGGACGTCTGAGCGACATCGCAGAAAGGGCTTTAAAAGAAATGCCACAGTCGGACGTCTGAGCGACATCGCAGAAAGGGCTTTAAAAGAAATGCCACAGTCGGACGTCTGAGCGACATCGCAGAAAGGGCTTTAAAAGAAATGCCACAGTCGGACGTCTGAGCGACATCGCAGAAAGGGCTTTAAAAGAAATGCCAGTAAACAATACTCATAATAAACATTCAATCCATGAGAATAAACGGGTTAGTCCATCCACAGGGATAATCATTCAATCGGACTTAGCACTCATGTGATTCACCGGAGTCTCTGTCATCAAAGCTGACAATTTATTAGGATAAGATGGAACGAAACTTGACATGGAAGAGATGATTTGGAGGAATATATGACTCTGCAGAGTTTGTACAAATTTTTTCCCACAGTCAACGGATTTCCGTAGTCACGAAGGACTAGTTCCGTTTATGGTATTTCGGAAGAAAACACAGCTAACCGGTACACACCCATCCTACCTCTCGATGCTAGGAATCACCCTAGTCATCGTCCAAGAAAAACTTTTGAGACGGGGAGATCACAATCTCGAATAGCATGGGATCAAATTTATATACGCGCGCTCTAAGGGGTGCCCCCCTCTCGGTCCCAACCGGAAACACCCATGCCCCCTAACCGGATGACTGGCTTTAATCCAGGGCCATGGAACCATCATCACGGCCTCTCCTCTTTGGTGTGTACCATGAAAGTGGTTTGCAACTTACTAAACCATATTCCTTGCGGAAAACATGTGGTAGTACAAGGAAGGAAATGATAGGTACTGGACCGATATGGTTTGACACTGAAGTCACATGGTCTGGTGTACGACTGGCATGCTACAACACTGCCACCGTACCCATCCTCATGCCAACACATGGCCATTCATATTCACATTCATCCACGTATGGATCATCGAACTCACTTACCTCATTATCACATAAAATAATGTTCATCGGTATGCTCACCGGCATGCCATGAAACTAACTAAATGCAAAACATGCCAAGACACTCATCATATCAAAAGTTCAAACATATTTGCCTGGTTCAGAGTAGTCGGAGCCTAGCTCGGTGAAGTTCGCGGCTCCGTCACCTCCTTCGGTATCTACGGTTTAAAGAAAATATATGCGCTAACGTAAATACCAAGGAGAGCACAGAAGGTAAACCAAATATTTTTCAAATAAATCTGATAAAAAACTAGACAAAATTTTAAAGAGAACAGAAAAAGAATCAATCAAAAATACTTTTCTGATTAAAAGTTATAAGGGTTTTTGTCCAGGGACTTATCTGTAATGAAACAGAAGATCTCCAGGGGCTAGTTTATAAAAATAGAAAACGCTTCAGTAGCGACTACGCCAGCCCGAAGAGAAAACGTATTCTGCCCGAAGGCATTTCCAGAAAACGATTCGAAGAGAGAGCAGAGAGGCTGACGGTGGGGTCCCACCTGTCAGGTTCAAATGTTCAAACGGGGCGGCAGAGTTCGCCGGCGCCCGAGAGCCGCGGTGGTCGCCGGCGGCGATCCACGGCGAGGCAGAGAGATCGGGGAGTACCTCCGTGCTCAGGGTACCCTTCCGTGTCAGTTGATGGTGGTGGAGTCGGTCGGCGAGCACCACGTCGACGACGAGCTTTGCTCCGGCGGATGGCGGCTCGGGTGGTCGAGGGGCTCGTCGGAGAGGGCTGCAAAGGTTAAATTGAAGAGGGGGTTATGCTCCTGGCAGCTAGAGAAGGTAACGAACGGGGTTTGAGCGCCGGAGATGGCCTCACCAGAACGAATCGGGCTGGAGGCCGAGGCGGGGCGAGGCGGCCGGAGCTGGGGGAGGAGACCTCCTCGAGGTCCCCCTAGTGGCCTGGCGGGGTGTTGGTGAGTAGTGGGGGTGCTGCGTGCACGAGAGTGAGCTCGGGGCCCCTTTATATAGGCGGTCCGAGGCGGTTGCCGTGAACGAGGATCACAGGCGAGCGATTACGGTGGCGCAGTGCTCGGTCGGGGTGGTTAGGGGGTCGAGCGTCATCATGGAGGTTCAACGGGTCCGTTTTGGTGTTAAACTGGCCGGGGTTTGGGTGTTAAGGGCGAGCTCGACGGAACGGTGAGGGTGCGGGCCCGTCGGCGGCGGAGAGCGCGTTCCGTGCTTGCCGGCCGCGGTGGCTGTGCTACGGGCGTGCGCTGGCGTGCATGAGGCCACGCGGAGAGCCAGGGAGCGATGGGCGGCGCGGAACGGCGTTCTGCCGTGGGGTGCCTCCTGTCGGCCGCCACGGGAGGTCCCGACGCCGCAGAAGACGCCGGCGAGGGCGAGCCAGCGCGCTACCGACGCCAGGAAGGCTCCACGCACGCGTGTGCAGCTTCGGACAAGAGGAAGAGGCGGCGAGGAACGTGCCAAGGGCACTGTGGCCGCGTGACTGAAACTGACGAACTGAAGATGACACTGAAACTGAATTTACTGAACTTTGAACAGTAACAGTGCCCACAAGGTGTTCGACCGAATGAAAAAGGCCTCTGGTGATTTTTCCTTGAGCTGATTTTTGGTGGAGTGGCTTCTCCTTGCTCAAGTAGGCTGCATGATTTTTGGTGGAATTTTTGGAGGAGTGTGGATATGAATTTCATCAAATTTGGCAAATCTGGTCCAAACTTGCAGAGACTGTATTTTGAAAAATTTGAAAAGGGGAGGAGTGGATCAAGATGGTTCTGGGTTGTGGGTTCAAAGGACAATCCAGGAGAATTGGTTTGAGGTCAAAACTCAAATGCAATAGGGCACTTGCTTTGAAAATCCCTCAGGCTCCAAATAATTTTCAGAATTGAATTGAGGGGAAAAATAATTAGAGAAAAATCCAAAACTTGTTTGGATTAGTTGGGACAGGGAACTTAGGTTGATCACAAGGTGTAGGGGAGGTTTTGGAGGGGTTTTACCACATGGGCAAAATGCCAAGTCATGGTGGTTCCAAGATATGAAAATCCCAAATTTCATGGAGTTTCTTTTTTTTTTAAAAGAAAAAGATTAAACTCCCCAAAATTTTTTTTTGAGAGAGAACCAACAGAGAAGAAGTTTCAAAAGGTCAAACACCAAAGTTTGAAGCAAGAATAAAGACCTTGCCAAAGGAAACAAAGTTTTTTTTTAAGAGGAAGGTTTTCTGAAAAATTTTAAATGGCCTCTTTTCAAAAACCACAAAGTTTTTGCTGAAAACCCAAGTAAAATTTTTGGAGTGTCACAAGGAGGGCCGAGAGGCCTTCCGCACACAACAAGAAGAGGTAGGTGGATATTGGATCTCCCTGCCGCAGGCCCCTCCCCAGTGTACCAGTCTCGGTGTATCTTGAGTTGATCTTGACCGGATGCACTTTGAAATAAGCTAAAGAAAACCCTGATACGTCCCAAAGGTATCTACCTTTCCAAACACTTTTGCTCTTGTTTTGGACTCTAATTTGCATGATTTGAATGAAACTAACCCGGACTGACGCTGTTTTCAACAGAACTACCATGGTGTTGTTTTGTTGCAGAAATAAAAGTTCTCGGTTTGGGCTGAAAATTTACGGAGAATGTTTCCAGAATACATAAAAAATATTGGCAAATAGAACTACTGAAGGGGGGGCCACCCAGGAGCCACGAGCTCAGGGGGCGCGCCTGTTGGGAACGTAGCATGCAATTTCAAAATTTTCCTACGCTCACGCAAGATCTATCTAGGAGATGCATAGCAACAAGAGGGGGAGAGTGTGTCTACGTACCCTTGTAGACCGAAAGTGGAAGCGTTTGGAAACGCGGTTGATGTAGTCAAACTTCTCATTCCGACCGATCAAGCACCGAATGTACGACACCTCCGAGTTCTACACACGTTCAGCTTGATGACATCCCTCAAACTCTTGATCCAGCAGAGTGTCGAGGAAGTAGATGAGTTCCGTCAGCATGACGGTGTGGAGACGGTGATGGTGAAGTGATTCGCGCAGGGCTTCGCCTAAGCACTACGAGAATGTGACCGGAGGCATAAACTATGGAGGGGGCGCCACACACGACTAACAATAGTTGATGTTGTGTTTTTAGGCGCCCGCTCCCCATGTATATATAGGTGGGAGGGGGAGGGGAACATCCTTGGGGTGCCCCAAGTAGGAGGAATCCTACTTGGGGGCCTAGTCCAATTCACCCCCTTAACCATATTTTCTGGAAGGGGAAGGAAGGAGGAGAGAGGAGGAAAGGAAGGGGGAGGCCGAATCCCTCCCCTTCATTCTCTCTTCCCCTCTTTTCTTCCTCCTATGGTTCGGCCCATATGGGGGGTGCAACAACCCCTGCTGGCTGCTGCGTTTTCCCTCTTGGCCCATTAGGCCTGTATCTTTGCCCGGGGGGGGGGGGTGCCCGGAACCCCTTCCAGTGACCCGATATGTACCTGGTACCCTCCGAAACACTTCCGGAGTCCGAATACTATCGTCCTATATATCAATATTTACCTCTCGACCATTTTGAGACTCCTTGTCATGTCTGTGGTCCCGAATCTCATTTGGGACTCCAAACAACATTCGGTCACCAAATCATATAACTCATATAATACAAAATCGTCATCGAACATTAAGAGTGCGGACCCTACGGGTTCGAGAACTATGTAGACATGAGCGAGGCACCTCTCCGGTCAATAACCAATAGCGGAACCTGGATGCTCATATTGGCTCCCACATATTCTACGAAGATCTTTATCGGTCGAACCGTTATGACAACATACGTTATTCCCTTTGTCATTGGTATGTTACTTACCCGAGATTTGATCGTCGGTATCTTCATACCTAGTTCAATCTCGTTACCAGCAAGTCTCTTTACTCGTTTCGTAATACATCATCCCGCAACTAACTCATTAGTCACTTTGCTTGCAAGGCTTCTTATGATGTGTATTACCGAGAGGGCCCAGAGATACCTCTCCGACACTAGGAGTGACAAATCCGAATCTTGATCTATGCCAACCCAACAAACACCTTAGGAGATACCTGTAGAGAATCTTTATAATCACCCAGTTACATTGTGACGTTTGATAGCACACAAGGCATTCCTCCGGTATCCGGGAGTTGCATAATCTCATAGTCGAAGGAATATATATTTGACATGAAGAAAGCAATAGCAATAAAACTGACAATCAATATGCTATGCTAACGGATGGGTCTTGTCCATCACATCATTCTCCTAATGATGTGACCCCATTCATCAAATGAAAACACATGTATATGGTTAGGAAACTTAACCATCTTTGATTAACAAGCTAGTCTAGTAGAGGATTACTAGGGACATGGTGTTTTGTCTATGTATCCACACATGTATCAAGTTTCCGGTTAATATAATTCTAGCATGAATAATAAACATTTATCATTAAATAAGGAAATATAAAATAACAACTTTATTATTGCGTCTAGGGCATATTTCCTTCAGTCTCCCACTTGCACTAGAGTCAATAATCTAGTTCACATCGCCATGTGATTTAACACCAATAGTTCACATCTTTATGTGATTAACACCCGTACTTCACATCACCATGTGACCAATACCCAAAGGGTTTACTAGAGTCAAAAATCTAGTTCACATCGCTATGTGATTAACACCCAAAGAGTACTAAGGTGTGATCATGTTTTGCTTGTGAGAGAAGTTTAGTCAACGGGTCTGACACATTGAAATCCATATGTATTTTGCAAATTTCTATGTCTACAATGCTCTGCATGGTGCTACTCTAGCTAATTGCACCCACTTTCAATATGTGTCCAGACTAAGACTCAGAGTCATCTTGATTAGTGTTTAAAGCTTGCATTGTCTTAACCCTTTACGACGAACCCTTTATCACCTCCATAACTGAGAAACATTTCCTTAGTACTCTAAGGATAATTTTGACCGCTGTCTAGTGATCTACTCCGGGATCACTATTGTACCCCATTGCAAAACTTATTGGCAAGGCACACAATAGGTCTGGTACACAACATGGTATACTTTATAGAACCTATGACGAGGCATAGGAAATGACTTTCATTCTATCTCTATCTTCTACCGTGGTCGGGCTTTGAGTCTTACTCAACTTCACACCTTGCAATACAAACAAGAACCCTTTCTTTGTCTGATTCATTTTGAACATCTTCAAAATTTTGCCAAGGTATGTGCTTTGTGAAAGTCCTATTAAGCATCTTGATCTATCTCTATAGGTCTTGATGCCCAATATATAAGCAGCTTCACCGAGGTCTTTCATTGAAAAACTTTTATTCAAGTATCCTTTTATGCTATAAAAAAATTCTACATCATTTCCAATCAACAATATGTCATCCACATATAATATTAGAAATTCTATAGAGGTCCCACTCACTTTCTTGTAAATATAGGCTTCTCTGAAAGTCTATATAAAACCATATGCTTTGATCACCTAATCAAAGTGCATATTCCAACTCCGAGATGCTTGCACCAGTCCATAGATGGATCACTGGAGCTTGCACACTTTGTTAGCACCTTTAGGATTGACAAAACCTTCTGGTTGCATCATATACAACTCTTCTTTTAGAAATCCATTATGGAATGCAGTTTTGACGTCCATTTGCCAGATTTCATAAGCATAAAATGCGGCAATTGCTAACATGATTCGAACAGACTTAAGCATCACTACGTGTGAGAAAGTCTCATCGTAGTCAACTCCTTGAACTTGTCAAAAACCTTTTGCGACAAGTTGAGCTTTGTAGACAATAACATTACCATCAGCGTAAGTCTTCTTCTTGAAGATCCATTTATTTTCTATGGATTGACGATCATTAGGCAAATCCACCAAAGTCCATACTTTGTTCATACATGGATCCTATCTCAGATTTCATGGCCTCAAGCCATTTATCGAAATCTGGGCTCATCATAGCTTCTTCATAGTTTGTAGGTTCACCATGGTCAAGTAACAGGACTTCCAAAACAGGATTACCGTACCACTCTGGTGTTGATCGTGTTCTGGTTGACCTACAAGGTTCGGTAGCAACTTGATCGAAAGTTTCATGATCATCATCATTAGCTTCCTCTCTAGTTGGTGTAGGCATCATGGGAACAGATTTATCTGATGAGATACTTTCCAAATCGAGAGAAGGTACAATTACCTCATCAAGTTCTACTTTCCTCCCACTCACTTCTTTCAAGAGAAACTCCTTCTCTAGAAAGGTTCCATTCTTGGCAACAAAGATCTTGCTTCGGATCTGTGGTAGAAGGTGTACCCAATTGTTTCCTTAGGGTATCCTATGAAGACGCACTTCTATGATTTGGGTTCGAGCTTATCAGGCCGAAGCCTTTTAACATAAGTATCGCAACCTCAAACTTTAAGAAATGACTTAGGTTTATTGCCAAACCACAGTTCATACAGTGTCGTCTCAACGGATTTTGACGGTGCCCTATTTAACATGAATGCAACTGTCTCTAGTGCATAACCCCAAAACAATAGTGGTAAATCAGTAAGAGACATCATAGATCACACCATATCTAATAAAGTACGGTTACGACGTTCTGACACACCATTATGCTATGGTGTTCCAGGTGGCGTCAGTTGTGAAACTATTCCACATTGTTTTAAATGAAGGCCAAACTTGTAACTCAAATATTCACCTCTGCGATCAGATTGTTTGTTGTTACGATGATTCTCCACTTCATTCTGAAATTCCTTGAACTTTTTAAATGTTTCAGACTTGTGTTTCATTAAGTAGATGTACCCATACCTACTCAAATCATCTGTGAAGGTCAGAAAATAACGACACCCGCTGCGTGCCTCAACACTCACCGGACCTCATACATCGGTATGTATTATTTCCAGTAAGTCATTAGATCACTCCGTTGTTCCAGAGAATGGAGTTTTAGTCATCTTGCCCATGAGGCATGGTTCGCAAGTATGAAATGATTCATAATCAAGTGATTCCAAAAGCCCATCCACATGGAGTTTCTTCATGCGCTTTACACCAATATGACCTAAACGACAGTGCCACAAGTATGTTGCACTATCATTATCAACTTTGCATCTTTTGGCATCAATATTATGAATATGTGTATCACTACGATCGAGATCCAATAAACCATTAACATTGGGTGTATGACCATAGAAGGTTTTATTTATGTAAATAGAATAAAAATTATTCTCTGTCTTAAATGAATAATTGTATTGCAATAAACATGATCCCATCTTGTTCATGCTCAACGCAAACACCAAATAGCATTTATTTAGATTCAATACTAATCCCAAAAGTATAGGGAGTGTGTGATGATGATCATATCAATCTTGAAACCACTTTCAAACACATTGTTACTTTACCCTCAACTAGTCTCCATTTATTCTGCAACTCCTGTTTTGAGTTACTAATCTTAGCAACCGAACATGTATCAAATACCCAGGGGCTAGTATGAGCATTAGTAAGGTACACATCAATAACATGTATATCAAATATACCTTTGTTCACTTTTCCATCCTTCTTATCCGCCAAATATTTGGGTTAGTTCTGCTTCTAGTGACCATTTCCTTTGCAGTAGAAGCACTCAGTTTCAGGCTTAGGTCCAGTTTTGGGCTTCTTCACGGGAGTGACAACTTGCTTGCACTACAAAAAAATACACTTCCGTGATGATACGTGTTTGTCACAGTAGGTCATGTTTTCTGTCATGCATGTACATCCATGACAATTTTATGACAGAATCAAGATAGTCATACCTGTGCTGTCGTAGAAGTGTTCCATGACATTACCGAAATTATCATCACGGAAGTGTCCACTTACATGACGATAAATCACGCATCACAGAAGTGCTTTCTTCAAGGGTGACCAACACGTGACGTCCACCGTAACGGAACGCCGTTAAGCTATCGGGCCCGGTTTTGGATCCGATAACCCGTTAACAGCCCCGACCAATGGGGATTTTCCACGTGTAAAATCATCACTGGCTGGAGGAAACACGTGTCAGCTCACCGTTGGGACAGATGTCATCCACTCATTGGACCGAAGGCACCTATGATGCGTGGACACGTGGCACGACCCAACAGAGGCCCATTCCTGTGAAAAGGCCGGCCCGTTTGACTTGGTCAAAAGGTGGCGGGCCGGCCCACGGAAAGCCTGTTAACGGCCTATTCGCATATAGCCCATTTACAGCCCGCTAACCCAGCGCCCATTACGGCCTGTCCAGATTAGGCCCAGTAGCGTCATCTGGGTCATCCAATATGATTCCAGCCCGTTTTAACTTCCGGCCCATGTATGGCCCATGACGTCTTTTGGCCCATATGAGGCCCTTTGTAACTCTTGGCCCATTACCCTGGTGAAACTGGCCCGTAATGAACAGTGTACCACTTTATACCCATTAACAACCCATTATTCCATTGGGCCGTTTCCAGCCCATGTTATCTTTCGGCCTTCTTAGGGCCCATTTATTCTTGGGCTCATTTACAGCATTCGGTTACTTACGACCCGTTATTGTCATTTTTTGCTTGTTGGCAAAATTTAGCCCGTTGTTACAGTCGGCCCGTTTGTGGCCCATTAATACATTTGGCCGTTTTCATAGGGTCATCAAATATGGCCTATTAACAGCGACCCATTATAGTCGGCCCATGAACGGATGATTCCAACTCTAGCCCGTTTACGGCCATAATGCGGTCTGTTATTGGCCCATGTTTGGCCAATCGATCATAAGGCCCATTGATGATACGACCCGTAGAAGGCCCATTGTGTCTATGGCCCATAGAAGGCCCATTGTTTCTACAGCCCGTAGAAGGCCCATTGTTTCTACGGCCGGTAGGAGGCCCAGTGTCACTACAGTAAATATGTAGCCCATGGTTATTGTTGCCTAGTTTTAAAAAATAGGTCATTGCGGCCACTAGCAAACCACGGAAAAAGAACTGCACTGACTACAAGCAAACAAATAAACAAGACAACAAGGAAATAAATAAGCAAGCAACTTACGCTAGTAGGGTTGGACGAAAAGCTCGAAGCTCTTGAATATAATGAACACTCAATAGTTCGGCTCGTTTCGGCTTGTGCTCGTTAGTTAATGAACCAAGCCGAACAATGTTTTTTTGCTCGTTAAGATTAGCGAGCTTAACGAGCGAGCAAATGAGTTTCATGAGCTAACTCGTTTAGCTCACTAATTTTCAAAAGTTTGAGATGAGACCCCTAGTTCAAATGAGCCCACTAACAAAATAGTTGCTAGTTAGCTCAGCCTAGGGCCCCAGCACCCCAGCCCACTTCGGCTCTTCTCCTAGACCTAGGAGCTAGCCGACAGCAGACCCTAGAGTCAACCAGGAGCTAGAAACCAAATTTCCTTGTTAAATTTATGCCGTTGTGAATTTTTGATGGGATCATGGGATTCTTCTGCGTTGTTTATTACATTTACATCCTTGTTTAATTTATTCCATTGTGAATCTTTTGTGGGATCATGAGATTCTTCAATATTGTTTATTACTCTAACGAGTACTCGTGAACACTCATGAGCATAACGAGCCCATAACAAACTGAGCTGAACAGACGTTTTCGCTCGTTAACATTAATGAGCTTAATGATAACGAGCTAAACGATAATGAGCTTAATGATAACGAGCCGAACGAGCTGAGCAGCTCATTAATCCGGCCCTATACGCTAGGCTATCACGGCTATTACACATATTACATCCACTGGGCATCAAAGTTCGCCACCGGTGCAAATATAGGGAACAAAGCAGAATATAAACGCCCCAGCAAAACAAGTCCAAAACCGAGACCACTTCAAAAGAGCTCAAGAAACAATATCCTAGGTACCCATAATGCTGGCAAGATGCTTACAAAGATTATTAACTTTCTCTTGTTTGGCGCTTAAATCCTCCAGCGCTTGCTGTTGCATAAGAAAGTATGCATCTGAGTTCTGCAGGGACTTCCTCAGTCCTTCGGCTTCTTGCTGCAGCACAGCTGACTGATACCTTTCAGCTTGTAGCTGAGACTGAAGAAGCCGAAGTGATTCAGGCAATGAGTTCGAAGAGCTTGTGCCAGCGGTACTGGCCAGTAACTCGAACACTACATCATCGCAGGACTGTGGGGTTTCCTCACTGTCTACAAGATCGTTTTTATCACCTTTCTTGGAGACCAACAGGGTTGTCTCACTATCTTGAACCTTATCTGCATTACTTTCTCTACCATTGCATATTGGGGTGCTCTTCTCCATTATTTTGTTTGCATACTATAAGAGAAGCAAGCAGACATATCACAGGTTTAGCATGTAGTATACGAAACTCATTTTGGTAAACTGGTTCAATAGTAAGATGGACAGGATAACAACATGAAACAAACATATATGTATGTACTATGCTCACTGTATTGTCCATATCATTCTAGTTTATGTTGCCTAATCAAGATAGAGACACAGTTCAACTCATATATTTTTAAGACACAACAGCATAGACAGAATATAAGTGTGAGAAACTACACATCATTGGCAACACTTGTAATGTGCATCACATGAGAACATAACTGTTTATACAACTTAAACTGAAATCAACATAGAGCAAGAAGTTAGAACAGAAATCCAGTTAAAGAAATAGGTTTAAAACATACCTGTTGCGCCATTGGAGTTTCAATTGGGTCCTTCAAATTTGAAAGTAGCTGGTATGCTTAAATACAATGATGCAACAACAAAGGAGTATGGACCATAGCTACAGAATCTGACCTGGGAACAGTCGCTCTTCTGCTTTAAACGTGGAGTTTGGGTTAGCTGTGGGGGTCTTCGTGCTTTGGGCACTGCAGTTGCTTTAAAAATTGCTCGTGTGGGGGTACTCTATGGTGGACATGGTGCTTTGTCAACGAGAAGTGGGTTACTATCCGCTGGGGTTGTGGTTAGATGGGTTGTAGCTGGTTCTCTGCCCAACGGTGTAAGTGTGCAATCTGGAAGAGTCTCGATTATGTGTGGTGGGGCTAGTTTGTGGGACAGTACAACCATGGGTCTCTCTGCATCGACGGGTAGCACTGTCATTTGTGAAGAACGGATTTTTTTCTCCCTTAGATACTGCCATCACCCCCTCCAATTCAAATGGCTGATAAACAAGAAAAGGAATTGAACGTACAGACATTGTATGATAGACAGGTGTGGTAATTCACATATATGTTGTCTAACCAAACAGGACAGGATGACATAACTTCACATATATGATGCCTAACTAAACATGATAGCATGACACAGTTTCAGATATATGATGGATAACATAACATGATATAATGGCATAATTCAACATATGATGAGTATCTAAACAAGATGACATGACAAAACTATATGATGTCTTTCTAAAATAGGTTGGGATGAAATAATTCACATACATGTTGTCTAAGTATACAGGATGGCATGATATAATTGACATAATTGATTCATATACTAAGCAGCTGGCACTCGCATGTAAGATCTCTAAACTAAGCAGATGGAATTCAATATTGTGCATATGATGTCTAAACTAAGCAATGCAAGACACCATATACATGATATGAGAAATATAAACATTGCAACTTAGAGCATACACCTCAGGTGGGATATAGGACTGGTCATCTGTCTCTGAATCCTCCTCTGAGGAGCTCCCTGTAACCATCGAGATATATGCTTCAACAGGTACCATTGCCTGCTTTGAAGACCTTGTTTTCACTCCAGATTTTTCCATAACCGGCTCAAATGGCTGATACACATGAAGAGTAGTTCAATATACATAGATTGTCGACAAATGGAATACATAATGAAAAAAAAGATGGCATGAGATAATTCACATATATGATGCCTGGCTACATGGCGGTGCATAATTCACATATATGATAACTGGCTGAAAAACATGGCATTGCATAATTCACATATCTGATATAGAAAGCAAACATGAGGCATTCACACAAAGCATGTCTAATCTAAGCAGATGGCATGGCAATGCAAGACACCATATGCATGATATGAGCAATATAACCCTGCCAAGTTAGAGCATGCACCCTGGGGGGGGATACGACTAGTCATCTGTCTCTGAATCCTCCTCTGAGGATCTATCTGTAACCAGCAAGAAATCTGCATCGACAGGTAGCACTGACCGCTCAGAAGACCTTGCTTTCACTCCAGATTTTCCCATGACCGACTCAAATGGCTGATGCACAGGAAGAGTAGATGAATGTATAAACATTATTGACAAATGGAATACATTATGAAAAAAATATGGCACGATACAATTCACATATACGGTGACTATCTAAACAGGATGACATTGCATGATTCACGTATATGATGGCTGGCTAAACAAGATGGCATTGCATAATTCCCATATACTCTCTCCGTTCCTAAATATTTGTCTTTTTAGAGATTTCAAATGGACTACCACATAAGGATGTATATATACATATTTTAAAGAGTAGATTCACTCATTTTGCTCCGTATGTAGTCACTTGCTGAAATCTCTAAAAAGACAAATATTTAGGAACGGTGGGAGTATGATATAGAAACGAAACAAGTGGCATTCACACAAAGAAAATCTAAACTAAGCTGATGACATATAAGATGTATAATGTAAGCAATGCGAGGCGCCATATGCATGATATGACCAACATCGGCATGCCAGGTTAGAGCAAACACCTCAGGTGGTAAACAGGAGAGGTCGGCTCCTTCTGAATCCCCATCTGAAGAGTTATCTGATAACCCACAAGTATAGGGGATCGCAACAGTTTTTGAGGGTAGAGTATTCAACCCAAATTTATTGATTCGACACAAGGGGAGCCAAAGAATATTCTCGAGGATTAGTAGTTGAGTTGTCAATTCAACCACACTTGGATAACTTAGTATCTGCAGCAAAGTATTTAGTAGCAAGGTAGTATGGAAGTAACGGTAACAGTAGAAAAAGTAACTGTAGCAGGTTTGTAGTAATTGTAATAGTAGCAACGGTAAAGTAAATAAGCAAAGCACAATATGTGAAAAGCTCGTAGGCATTGGATCAGTGATGGATAATTATGTCGGATGCGATTCCTCATGTAATAGTTATAACATAGGGTGACACAGAACTAGCTCCAGTTCATCAATGTAATGCAGGCATGTATTCCAAATATAGTCATACGTGCTTATGGAAAAGAACTTGCATGACATCTTTTGTCCTACCCTCCCATGGCAGCGGGGTGATGAAGTCATGTACCTAGGGTAGGGTCATGAACCTGACCAAGGTACCCTCCCCAAGGACATCTCTTAGAAGAAGCCGTCTTCCAGTCGACCAAGAGAGACTCCACTCGACGGACTAGAAGACACTCGACGTACCTGAAGACACTCGACCATGAAGACTCACTCGATCACCAGGAGATCAGGATCTACTTTGTATCCAAACGGTCTATAATTAAGTAGTCTTAATGGTCATGATGGCACTTTATGTAGGGCGTTACCAGTAATGCCAGACCTTAATGTACTTTAACCCTCTGCTACGTGGGCTGGCTGGGGTCTTGGCGTCCTCTATATAAGCCACCCCCCTCCATTGGTAGAAGGGTTCGCACCCCTGTAACTCTCACACACATAATCCAGTCGACCGCCTCCGGGCTCCGAGACGTAGGGCTGTTACTTCCTCCGAGAAGGGCCTGAACTCGTAAAACACTTGTGTGTACAACTGCTCCATAGCTAGGATCTTGCTTCTCCATACCTACCCCCCATTCTACTATCAGACTTAGAACCACGACAGTTGGCGCCCACCTTGTGGCAGGTGTCTTAGCGACTTGTTGGAGAAGTTGCAATCTTTTCGATTCCCATCATCATGGTTTCAGGTGGAGTTTTGGTTGAGGGCCGCGAGATCCGTCTCGGCGCGCTCACATTCGTCGCCGACGACTCTGCGTGGCTGCAGGAGGCTCCACTCGACGTGGATACGCTCCCGGTCCGTGGAGCTACGCACTTTCGAGCATGCGTCCGCGACGTCCTTCTGTGGCAGCCGTCGACTCAGTATCGGCCGGCTTTCATGTCATCCTCCCTCCCAGCTTCCCGCCGGCGTAAGTGCTCCGGTCGGTCGAGGCTTCAACGGTGGGTGAGGCACGCAGTGGCTCGCCAGTCGACCACTGCCCAAGTCGCGGCAATCGAGCCCGACGAATCTCTCTACGGCCTGTTCGACTGGCTCCGCAGAGACTGCATCCGAATGCGACAGCAGGGATCCGGCGACAGAGGTCCTGATGGTTAATGGACCGCACGTTCTCCCCGGCTTTCCTGGCGCCGAGGGAAGCAACGGCGGAGGCGACCCGTCGCACGACCATGAGGAGTACCGCCCCGAGCCCCTCGACTCACAGCAGAGGGAAGAGCTTCGCCATCGGAACATGGATGCGCTTCATACTCCGATCGTTGGAGAAACCCCTGAGGCTCGCGCCTTAGAGGACGCGCGCTTGCCCAACCTGGCTGAGCGCACTCGACTGGAGAACCTTCAGCGGGCACTCAACGAGCGCGCGCGGCAACGGATTCCCGATTCCAGTTGACACCAACTCTTTAAACCTCCAACTCAGGTATACCGCACTCCAATCCAGAATTTGGCGGCTGCAATGCGCATAGCAGAGTCGATTCATCCTTCCCAGTCAGAGGCTGACAGAGGCTTGATGCAGATCAGGGATTTTCTCCGAGCAGATGGAGATCAGAATTCAGCCGTGTCGCAGTCGCGGAATAGGATTCATAGCAGGTCCGTGGCAGCGAATACTGTCCAGTCAGCTCATAGCCCCAGATCGACCCCGGGGCGTGAAGGACATGGCGACCGACACAATCAGTACAGGAATTATGAGCAGGACGATCACCGAGTCGATCGCAACGATCGACGTCGAGTGCCCACTCCTCCCCGAAGGGGTGGATCATATATGCCTCGACAGCAGGATGACAGACGCCAGTACAGTGGCGGGCGAAGAATTCCAGTCGACCCCAGAGAACCAAGCTTTGATGCGAGATCCATCATCGTTCAAGGTCTGGTCGACCGGAACAGAGCCCACAGAGAGGGTAATGACAGAGATGTACCCACCAGCAGCCGAGTGCACGTCTCCGGGCCAGAGTGTTTCAGCAGAGCCATCAGAGCCGCGGTGATTCCTCCCAACTTCAGGTTGGCGACTGGAGTCAGCAAGTTCAACGGTGAGTCCAAGCCCGATACTTTGCTTGAGGACTACCGAGTGGCTGTTCAGATCAGCGGTGGAAATGACGAGGTGGCCATGAAGCATCTGCCTCTCATGTTGGAAGGGTCAGCCAGGGCATGGCTGAATCAGTTGACACCCAGTAGCATCTACACATGGGAGGATCTCTCCCGAGTGTTTGCCAGGACGTTCGAAGGAACGTGCAAGAGGCCGGCGGGACTGACAGAGCTGCAATCTTGTGTACAGAAGTCGAATGAGACTCTGAGGGATTACATCCAGAGATGGATCACACTACATCACACAGTAGAAAATGTATCTGATCAACAGGCAGTTTGCGCCTTCAAAGAGGGCGTAAAGTACAGAGAGCTAAGTCTGAAATTCGGTCGAACCGGAGACATGTCTTTGAGCCGAATGATGGAAATTTAGACCAAATATGCTAATGGTGAGTTAGAGGATCGGCTCCGGAGCGGCAAGCACAAGTCAGTCGCCCAGGAAACCGGAGGCGGAAATTACAGTCGGAAGCAAAAGCTTAAAGCCGAGCCAGCCGCTCCTGGAGAAGCCTTGGCCCTGAACCAAGGAAAGTTCAAAGGGAAACCCAAGGGGCCTTGGAACCCCAAGAAAGTAAAAGATAAAGAAGGAAATGACGTGTTGGATTTACCATGTCACATCCACACCAAGAAAGACGAAGAGGGTAATTTCATCTACCCGAAGCATACCACTCGACAGTGTCGGCTCCTGATACAACAGTTCCAAGGGAAGCAGTCCAAGGACAAAGAAAAAGAGTCAGATAAGGTTGAGGACAAGGAGGATAGTGATGGGGAATATCCGCAGGTCAATTCCACCTTGATGATTTTTGCCGATGTTGAGAGCAAAAACCGACTGAAAGTTATAAACCAAGAGGTAAATATGGCTGCTCTGTCAACACCCAATTACCTGAAGTGGTCTCAGACTGCCATTGCATTCGACCAATCTGACCACCCCACGCACATTGCCACCCCTGGGAGGCAAGCGCTGGTGGTCGATCCCGTCGTTGAAGGCACTCGACTGACCAAAGTGTTGATGGACGGCAGCAGCAGTTTGAATATACTGTATGCTGAGACGCTAAAAGGGATGGGCATTCCGATGTCCAGGCTGAGCACAAGCAACATGAGTTTTTATGGAGTCATCCCTGGCAAGAAGGCCGCATCACTCGGCGAGATTGCTCTTGACGTAGTTTTTGGTGATTCAAAGAATTTCCGCAAAGAGAAGCCGACATTTGAGGTTGTGGATTTCCAGAGTGCCTATCATGCAATTTTGGGTAGGCCAGCTTATGCACGTTTTATGGCTCGACCATGTTACGTGTACCTCAAACTAAAGATGCCAGGCTCTAAAGGCGTGATCACTGTCACTGGTAACCGCAAGAAGGCAGAAGAGTGCTTCCAGAAAGGCTCGAAGATCACCGATGCTCAGATGGTGGCAGAAGAGTGGCAGGAACTCCAAAGGAATGCAGACCCGAGTGATTTGTTGCGAGCCAAGAGGCCTGCTACAGAATCAGCGTTTCAGTCGTCCGGTGAGACAAAACGCATTCACATCCACCCGACCGACCCAAACGCTGCTCCGACTCATATCTCCATAACACTCGACCCCAAATAGGAAGAAGTGCTCATCCAGTTCCTCCGTGAGAACTGGGACATCTTTGCATGGAAACCTTCTGACATGCCGGGTGTACCCAGGGGACTGGCTAAGCATCGTCTATGAGTCGATTCAAAGGCAAAACCTGTGAAGGAACATCTGCGACAGTCCGCGGTCCAGAAAAGGAAGGCCATTGGCGAAGAAGTGGCTCGGCTCCTAGCAGCAGAGTTTATCCGAGAGATTTACCACTCTGAGTGGCTCGCCAATGTCGTCATGGTCCCCAAAAAGGACAATTCGCTTCGCATGTGCATCGATTTCAAGCATATCAATCGGGCCTGCCCGAAAGATCATTTTCCTCTTCCCCGCATCGACCAAATAGTCGACTCGATTGCGGGATGTGAGCGACTTCCTTTCTTGGACGCTTATTCTGGGTACCATCAGATCCGTCTGTTTGGACCCGATGAGATCAAAACGGCTTTCATCACCCCATTCGGGTGCTTCTGTTATGTCACCATGCCATTCGGCCTCAAGAATGCCGGAGCCACATTCATGAGGATGATTCAGAAGTGTTTGCTCACTCAAATCAGTCGGAATGTGGAAGCGTACATGGATGACATTGTGGTCAAGTCACGGAAAGGTTCCGACCTGCTGATTGACCTCACTGAAACATTTGCCAACCTCAGGAGGTATGATATCAAGCTTAATCCATCAAAGTGCACATTTGGAGTTCCTGGCGGAAAGTTACTCGGTTTTCTTGTTTCCGAACGAGAAATCGACGCCAACCCAGAAAAAGTTGGCACTATACTCCGAATGAAACGCCCCGTGCATGTGCACGATGTCTAGAAACTTACTGGATGCTTGGTCGCGTTAAGTCAATTCATCTCTCGCCTCGGTGAAAAGGCATTTCCTCTATACCGACTGATGAAGAAGTCAGACAAGTTCGAGTGGACTCCAGAAGCTGATGCAGCGTTTGCAGAGTTAAAAACCCTGCTTTCCACCCAGCCGGTGCTTGCTGCCCCAATCAGCAAAGAGCCTTTGCTGCTTTACATTGCAGCCACATGACAAGTCGTCAGTACTGTACTTACGGTCGAGCGGGAAGAGGAAGGGAAAGCCTTCAAAGTTCAGCGCCCAGTGTATTACATCTCTGAAGTCCTGACCCCATCCAAGCAACGATACCCTCATTATTAGAAGCTTGTATATGGGATTTATATGACCACGAAGAAAGTTGCTCACTACTTCTCTGACCATATTATCACAGTCCTCACCGACGCCCCCTTATTAGAGATTCTGCACAACAGAGACGCAACCGGTCAAGTGGCAAAATGGGCAATTGAACTTCTTCCCCTAGATATCAGATTTGAGGCAAAGAAAGCTATCAAGTCCCAAGCAATAGCAGATTTCCTCGCCGAGTGGACTGAACAGCAGTGACCAACCCAAGTTCACTCGGAGCACTGGACTATGTTCTTCGGTGGCTCCAAAATGCTGAATGGTTCCGGTGCCGGAGTGGTCTTGGTTTCCCCCCGAGGAGATAAGCTCAGATATGTACTCCAGATTCACTTTGATTCCTCCAACAATGAAGCAGAATACGAAGCACTCTTGTACGGGTTGCGTATGGCCATTTCACTCGGCGTCCGTCGCCTCATGGTCTACAGCGACTCGGACTTAGTGGTCAACCAAGTGATGAAGGAGTGGGACGTCAAAAGCCCAGCCATGACTGGATACTGCAATGCAGTCAGAAAGCTGGAGAAGAAATTTGAGGGATTAGAGCTCCATCACGTTCCCCGACTGAAAAATCAAGCAGCCGATGACTTGGCCAAGATAGGTTCCAAGAGGGAAGCCATTCCGAGTGGCGTGTTTTTGGAGCATGTTCACACGCCGTCAATTCAAGAAGATCCTTTCACTGAGGAAGCCCCGCAGCCAAAAAGCGCCACAGATCCGACTAAAGTCGAGGTCCCAGCTGTGGTCGACTTGATCATGGAAGTTCTGGTCATCACTCCCGACTGGACAGTGCCCTATATCGCCTATATTCTGAGAAAAGAGCTCCCCGATAATGAAGAAGAGGCTCGGGAGATCGTCCGCCGATCCAAAGCCTTCACTGTCATGAGGGGACAGTTATACAGAGAAAGTGCGACTGGAGTCAGCCAGAAATGCATAACACCAGAGGAAGGTCGAATGATTCTCAATGTCATCCACTCGGGGACCTGTGGCCATCATGCGTCCTCTCGGACCATCGTGGCTAAAGCATACCGAGCGGGTTTTTACTGGCCCAGAGCAAATGAGATGGCGAAAGAAATAGTCGACAAGTGTGAAGGATGTCAATTTTACTCCAATATGTCACACAAACCCGCCTCAGCCTTGAAGACCATTCCACTCGTCTGGCCTTTTTCTGTATGGGGGTTGGATATGGTTGGACCACTGAGGACAGGCAGAAACGGCTACACCCATGTATTGGTAGCAGTCGACAAGTTCACTAAGTGGATCGAGGCTAAACCCATCAAGAATCTGGATGCCGGCACCGCTGTCAGCTTCATCAGGGAGTTGGTATTCAGATATGGAGTTCCCCACAGTATTTTCACAGACAATGGGTCAAACTTCGACTCCGAAGAGTTCAGAGCCTTCTACGCATCTCAAGGTACACGAGTCGACTACGCTTCAGTCGCCACCCTCAGTCGAATGGGCAAGCGGAACGAGCAAATGGCTTAATTCTCAAAGGGTTGAAACCCCGACTGATGCGCGACCTCAAACACGCAGCTGGTGCATGGGTCGACGAACTTCCGTCGGTGCTTTGGGGATTAAGGACCACGCCAAATCGGTCGACTGGGAGGACTCCGTTCTTCTTGGTCTACGGAGCTGAAGCAGTCTTGCCGAGTGACCTGCTTCACAAGGCACCCCGAGTCGAACTCTACACCGAAGCTGAAGCGGAGCAAGCCCGACAGGACGCGGTCGACCTTCTAGAAGAAGAAAGAGAGATGGCCTTGATCCGATCGACCATTTACCAGCAGGACTTGCGTCGCTTCCATGCCAGAAATGTGAAGAGTCGAGCTTTCCAGGAGGGAGATTTAGTTCTCCGAGTGGATCAACAGAAACCACACAAGCTTGCTCCTACTTGGGTAGGTCCCTTCATCGTCACCAAGGTTCTCCATAATGGGGCATACCGCCTTTACAATGTCGAGCACCAGATTGACGAGCCCAGAGCATGGTACGTGGACTTACTCCACCCTTTTTATACTTAAGTTTTTCACTCGGATGAGTTGTAATAAAAAGTACTCCTGTAGTATATTCATCAAAGACAAGAGTTTCATAATTTTCTTAGTAATTGTCATTGCTTTTGCCCTCATAAATCTGTCCCCCAGTGGGTAGCTTAGCTGTGAACCCGGTTCGCCTAAGCTTGTAAAAAAATCCTACCAAGTGATAAGCCAACCTTCCACTCGGAGGCTTAGCTGCGAATCCGTTCCGCCTAAGTAAACAAAATCCTACCGAGTGGTAAGCCAGCCTTCCACTCGGGGGCTTAGCTGCAGCCCAGTGCTCGCCTAAGTTTTCTAAAATCCTACCGAGTGATAAGCCAGTCTTCCACTCGGGGGCTTAGCTGCAACCTTGTGTTCACCTAAGAATAAAAGACATCGTATGCTTCGCAAGGAGGACGAGGCGCAGGTCAACCCCTGCTTCCTCCTTCCGAGCTACATCACAAACACAACGTGCGTCCCGCAAGGAGGACGAAGCGCAGGTCGACTGCTACCTTCTCCCCCAAAGCCGTGCCACGAAAATCCTACCGAGTGGAGAGAAAACCTCCCACTCGGGGGCTTAGCTGCAGCCCAGTGCTCGCCTAAGTTTCTAAAATCCTACCGAGTGGAGAGCAAACCTCCCACTCGGGGGCTTAGCTGCAGCCCAGTACTCGCCTAAGTTTCTAAAATCCTACCGAGTGGAGAGCAAACCTCCCACTCGGAGGCTTAGCTGCAGCCCAGTGCTCGCCTAAGTTTCGAAAATCCTACCGAGTGGAGAGCAAACCTCCCACTCGGGGGCTTAGCTGCAGCCCAGTGCTCGCCTAAGTTTCTAAAATCCCACCGAGTGGAGAGCAAACCTCCCACTCGGAGGCTTAGCTGCAGCCTAGTGCTCGCCTAAGTTTCTAAAATCCTACCGAGTGGAGAGCAAACCTCCCACTCGGGGGCTTAGTTGCAGCCCAGTGCTCGCCTAAGTTTCTAAAATCCCACCGAGTGGAGAGCAAACCTCCCACTCGGGGGCTTAGCTGCAGCCTAGTGCTCGCCTAAGTTTCTAAAATCCCACCGAGTGGAGAGCAAAC
>NC_041385.1:289871444-289910743 GCF_002162155.2 Triticum dicoccoides
TGCAGCCCAATGCTCGCCTAAGTTTCTAAAATCCTACCGAGTGGAGAGCAAACCTCCCACTTGGGGGCTTAGCTGCAGCCCAGTGCTCGCCTAAGTTTTTAAAAACCTACTGAGTGGAGAGCAAACCTCCCAATCGGAGGCTTAGCTGCAGCCTAGTGCTCGCCTAAGTTACTAAAATCCTACCGAGTGGAGAGCAAACCTCCCACTCGGAGGCTTAGCTGCAGCCCAGTGCTCGCCTAAGTTTCTAAAATCCTTCCGAGTGAAGAACAAGTTTCTCACTCGGAGGCCTGGTCGCAACCCAACACTCGCCCAGACATGACGAGCACAGGTCGACGACAATTTGTGCTTCACTCCTACCTGCAAAAGAGCATTACAGATGCTAGTATATACTCCAACCCAGAGAAGATGGTTGTCCGGAAGAAGCAAACGTATTTCAATGGCAAATCAAGTTCGGATAACGTCCTACGGACCCAGAAGTGCTCAGGCATCAAGCCAGTTAAAGTTTGGCGGTTACAAAAATCACTCGGCATTCCGAGGCAAATTCAAATCATCAAGCATAATAGTTTTTTACTCCTCCCGTGGAGGGCTGGAAGGTGCAACGAACTCGTCCAGGTCGATCCCATTTGCGATCCGAGTGGCAGCCACGATGAAGGTCTCCATGAAAGAACGGAAGTCATGCTTTCTAGTATTGGCCACCTTGAGAGACACCAGCTTGTCTTCTCTCACTTCTTTGCAGTGGACGTGGACCAAGGACAGAGCAACGTCAGCACCGCACCGGGCAGAAGACTTCTTCCATTCTTGCACTCGACTCGGAATTTCGTTCAGTCGAGTCATCAGTGACTCAAGGTTGTTCTGAAGCGTTTCTTCTAGCGAGAGCGATGTGTCGATGCGAGATGTGGCGGCCTTCAGTCTTGCAAGGTAATCGACCACTACAGCAACGCGGGACTCGAGGCAGAGCACGTTCATAGCAGTTTCATCCTTCACTGGAGAATTGATGGTATCCAAGCCAGTCTCCACTCGACTAGTCTCCTCTTCAAAGTTTTGGCAAAATTCTGTGGACACGATTCAAGGATAAGCTAATGCCCTTACAGCAAGTCAGTAACTACCAATCAGAGATAAGAGGTTACCTTCGAGCATGAGGAATAGCTTCTTGGCGAGTCCTCCCAGATAAACCTCCAAGTCATTCTTCTTTCCTGCCAGTTCGCCAGCTTTGTCATCCAGGACCATATTGGCATTCTTCAGTCGAGTAACTTCTTGGTTGGCCACGTTGAGAGCGGCTTTCAGATTAGTGTTTTCTTCTTCAAGTTTGTTGACAGAAGCCAACTTCTCTTCTGCAAGTCTAGTCTTGTCTGCAGCCGTTTTCTACGCCTCCGCAAGGTCAAGGTCCTTCTTCTTCAGAGCATCCCTCAGTTTTTCTGCGAAAATCACAATAAGATCAGACTCAGAGACACGCAAGAAGCAAGGACAGTCGTCAAGATTCTCACCAAACATACCTTTTGCCTCCTCCTTCGACTTCGTGAAGTTCTCTTGGACGAGCTTCTGGTCAAGCTCAAGCTGGATATACTTGTTCTCGAATTCGGTATAACGAGAAACAAGGTCACAAGATTTCTGTGAAAGTTCAGTCGATAGACATCAACGACAGATCACTTCCGAGTGACTAAAGGAAAAATCATAGTATTTCTAAGACTACAGCTGAATCTAAACATTCAACTATAGTCTCGGGGACTACACCCAGTGGGTGCACTAAGCGTGCCCCCACTAGTTCTATCAGCTAGACTCAGAGTCGATCAGTCGACCGGAAGCAGTTAACTATCAGCAGTAAAAAAAAATTCAGACCATAGCCGATTGCCAGCAATTGACCATGGTCTCGGGGACTACACCCAGTGGGTGCACTCAGCGTGCCCCCACCAGTTTCATTGTTCCACTCGACCATGATCGAGTGAAACAAGTCAAGTGAGAAATCTGAAGACACAAAGACTACAATCGACTGCCAGCAGTCCACCGTAGAATTGACACGCCCAGTGGGTGCATGACAAACATCAAGATTTCCAGTCGATGTTGAACTAACCTGGACATTACTCTGGAGAGCTGAACTCGCGTCATAAGCTGCTTGGCTGGCGGTTCGGATCGCCTTCACCTGCTCCATCATAATCCCGGCCTGGCGTATGGCTTCCTTGGTAGCGCTTGCTTGGTCCTCCGGGACGTGGTAGGTGGAGAAGGGAGAAGGCGGGTCAGCACTCGACGACAAAGGGTGGACAACCGTCAACGGCTCCGCAAAGGACACAGTAGTCCGAGCAACGTTGCTCCCTTCTAGAATCTATGGTCTAGGCGCTGACACAACCTGAGCAGCCTTGCCAACAGTCGCCTTCCTGCTCCTCCTCTGCCTCAGGGGCGATTCATCGTCATCGTCAGGGAGATTGATGACAACGCTAGGTGGAGCTCCAGAAGAAGTTCAAAGTCAAAAATAAAGATTCAATCGACCTAAAGCAAAACCGCGCAGATCATACCAGGATGAGAAGTGGCAGCATCTTCCATTTCTTGATCCTCATGCCTAGCAGAAGTCTCAGAAGTAGCAGCACTGCGGTTTCAAATATCAGTCGATCAGCGATTGAAGTCGACCAAGAATGAAAAACATGAGTTATGCCATTACCCAGAAACAGTCGGAATCTCCATCCTCATCTTCGGTAGGGCCTTCGCCGGTTTTGTCGGGGCTGCTCGTGGTTGCTTCGAGGGCGTTTCGTCGACTGCCCAGCAGGCACGACTCCCTTGCCACGATCAGCCGCAGGGTCATGGGCGAGCTTGGACCTCCTTTCGGAACGAGGAGGCGCAACTTCCTCCTCTTCCTCCTCCTCTTCCTCCTCATCAGAACCTGCATCTTCGTCACCCTCATCGGCATCCGACTCCCACTCCTCTTGGCTTTCGCCTCCGCTTCCTTCCTCCTCTTCGGCCTGTAACTGCACCCCGTTGGGCATCGAGTACAACTTGGTGGTTTCCTGAAAGACAGCAAGCAAGACAAAAGTCAATCGACTGATCTACGATGAAACAGAACGGACGGAGCAATCGGAGGAAAGTGGTCGTACCTTGTCCGCCTCATAAGATTGGTCGAGTGGCGGGATCCTCCTGGCTCCACGAGGGTTGTCCTTGTTCCCCGTGATGGCAGTCATCCACCTCTCCAGTGTGGCATCGTCGACCTCCTCTGGGTGGACCCGACTAGTGTCTTCAGTACCAGAATACAGCCACATCGGGTGGCCCCGGTACTGGAGTGGTTGGATGCGCCGCCGAAGGAAAACCTCCAGAAGGTCCATGCTGGTCACACCGTCATGAATCAACTGAACTACTCGCTCCATCAACATTTTTACCTGAGCCTTCTCCTCCGGAACTACTTTCAGAGAGGATGGCTTGTTCACTCGACTCATAGAGAAGGGAGGGAACCCAGTCGACTGGTCTTGGCAGTAAAACCAGGTCGACTGCCACCCTCTGACTGACTCGGGAAGGGTCATAGCTTGGAAAGCGCTCTTACTCCTCATCTGGACCCCAAGACCCCCACACATCTGGATTACCTAAGTTCTCTCGTCATTGGGGCTGGCCTTTTTGACCGTCTGAGAACGACAAGTGAATATGTGTTTGAAGAGGCCCCAGTGCGGCCGACAACCCAAGAAGTTCTCACACAAAGATACAAAGGCGGAGAGATAGGCAATGAAATTTGGGGTAAAATGGTGAAGCTGAGCTTCGAAGAAATTCAGAAACCCTCAAAAGAAAAGATGCAGTGACAGAGAGAACCCTCGATCTACATGAGTCGCCAAGAGGACACACTCACCCTCCTGAGGCTGTGGCTGACACTCCATCCCCGGGAGCCTCGCCGCCCCGTGCACAATCAGGCCTTCGTCGGCCAGGTCGTCGAGATCCTTTTGGGTGATGGTCAAGCGGATCCAATCACCCTGGATCCAACCTTGCGGCAAACGGGACCGCGACGAGGATCCCCCTCGACTGGTCGCTCTCCCCTTCGCTTTTGCTGCCGCCGTCGCCTTCTTCGCCCGCTCCAAAGCCGCCGTCTTCTCTTTCACCATTGTCATCGACGAGGCCGGAGCAGAGCAGCGGCGTCGGGCAGTTGGTGGGTGCAGCGGATGAATCTGGAGGCGAGGGAGCAGAAAATGAGGAGGCACTGTTCAAAAACCTCCACCGGTTTCCTTATATGGAGTCACTTCCGAGTGTCTGACAAGTAGGCCCAGGCGATCTTGTCAAATCCCGAAACAGTCGCACAAGTGATACATGGCGAAAAAGGCGGCCCGAGAATTGAGGCATCCCTGCCTTATCCCCTCCGAGTACCGCGGTCTTCTCTGCTTCGTGCGCTCCCCAAAATTCGGATCCCACTAAATACGCTAACCACAGGGCAACTTGTCAGACGGGAGATCTCCTGCGATCTGTCGCTCGGAAATCCCCAAGTTCATAAAGTTCACTCGACAGATATAAAGAATGGATCAAGGCGACTGAACGAAAGTTGACACCCTCACTTGAAAGTCATTGATCCAGAGCAAAACACCTTTACAACATCAAAAAGCAGGTCGGAAATATTGCCAACTCCTTCCTCACTCAAACCTCGATCCATTCGGGGGCTACTGATGAAGTCATGTACCTAGGGTAGGGTCATGAACCTGACCAAGGTACCCTCCCCAAGGACATCTCTTAGAAGAAGCAGTCTTCCAGTCGACCAAGAGAGACTCCACTCGACGGACTAGAAGACACTCGACGTACCTGAAGACACTCGACCATGAAGACTCACTCGACCACCAGGAGATCAGGATCTACTCTGTATCCAAACGGTCTGTAATTAAGTAGTCTTAATGGTCATGATGGCACTTTATGTAGGGCGTTACCAGTAACGCCAGACCTTAATGTACTTTAACCCTCTGCTACGTGGGCTGGCTGGGGTCTTGGCGTCCTCTATATAAGCCACCCCCCTCCACTGGTAGAAGGGTTCGCACCCCTGTAACTCTCACACACATAATCCAGTCGACTGCCTCCGGGCTCCGAGACGTAGGGCTGTTACTTCCTCTGAGAAGGGCCCGAACTCGTAAAACACTTGTGTGTACAACTGCTCCATAGCTAGGATCTTGCCTCTCCATACCTACCCCCATTCTACTGTCAGACTTAGAACCACGACACGGGGTCCTAGTGGAAACTAAGGGATATTAAGGCCTCCTTTTAATAGAGTACCGGACCAAAGCATTAACACATACTGAATACATGAACTCCTCAAACTATGGTCATCACCGAGAAGTATCCTGATTATTGTCACTTCGGGGTTGTCGGATCATAACACATAATAGGTGACTATAGACTTGCAAGATAGGATCAAGAACTCACATATATTCATGAAAACATAATAGGTTCAGATCTGAAATCATGGCACTTAGGCCCTAGTGACAAGCATTAAGCATAGCAAAGTCATAGCAACATCAATCTCAGAACATAGTGGATACTAGGGATCAAACCTTAACAAAACTAACTTGATTACATGGTAAATCTCATCCAACCCATCACCGTCCAGCAAGCCTATGGTGGAATTACTCACGCACGGCGGTGAGCATCATGAAATTGGTGATGGAGGATGATTGATGATGATGACGGTGATGAATCCCCCTCTCCAGAGCCTCGAACGGACTCCAGATCAGCCCTCTCAAGAGAGATTAGGGCTTGGCGGCGTCTCCGTATCATAAAATGCGATGAAACTTTCTCTCTGATTTTTTTTCTCCGCGAAAGCCAATATATGGAGTTGAAGTTGAGGTCAGTGTACGTCTAGGGGCCCCACAAGGCAGGGGGCGCGCCCTAGGGTCCCCCACCCTTGTGGATAGGGTGTGGCCCCCCTGACGCTAATTCTTTTGCCAGTATTTTTTATTAATTCTGAAAAGTTGCTCCGTGGATTTTCTGGTCATTCCGAGAACTTTTATTTCTGCACAAAAATAACACCATGGCAGTTCTGCTGAAAACATCGTCAGTCCAGGTTAGTTCCATTCAAATCATGCAAGTTAGAGTCCAAAATAAGGGCAAAAGTGTTTGGAAAAGTAGATATGACAGAGACGTATCAACTCCCCCAAGCTTAAATCTTTGCTTGTCCTCAAGCAATTCAGTTGACAAACTGAAAGTGATAAATAAAAAATTTTACAATCTCTGTTTGCTCTTGTTGTTGTAAATATGTAAAGCCAACATTCAAGTTTTTAGCAAAGATTATGAGCTAACCATATTCACAATAACACTTAGGTCTCATGTTTACCCATATCAATGGCATAATCAACTAGCGAGCAATAATAATAAATCTCGGATGACAACACTTTCTCAAAACAATCATAATATGATATAACTGAAGGAAATATGCCCTAGAGGCAATAATAAAGTTATTATTTATTTTCTCATATCATGATAAATGTTTATTATTCATGCTAGAATTGTATTAACCGGAAACATGATACATGTGTGAATACATAGACAAACTTATTGTCACTAGTATGCCTCTACTTGACTAGCTCATTAATCAAAGATGGTTATGTTTCCTAACCATAGACATGTGTTTTCATTTGATTAACGGGATCACATCATTAGGAGAATGATGTGATTGACTTGACCCATTCCGTTAGCTTAGCACTTGATCGTTTAGTATGTTGCTATTGCTTTCTTCATGACTTAGACAAGTTCCTGTAACTATGAGATTATGCAACTCCCATTTACCGGAGGAACACTTTGTGTGCTACCAAACTACACAACGTAGCTGGGTGATTATAAAGGAGCTCTACAGGTGTCTCCAAAGGTACATGTTGAGTTGGCATATTTTGAGATTAGGTTTTGTCACTCCGACTATCGGAGAGGTATCTCTGGGACCTCTCGGTAATGCACATCACTATAAGCCTTGCAAGCAATGTAGCCAATGAGTTAGTTACGGAATGATGCATTACATAATGAGTAAAGAGACTTGCCAGTAACGAGATTGAACTAGGTATTGAGATACCGACGATCGAATTCGGGCAAGTAACATACCCATGACAAAGGGAACAACGTATGTTGTTATGCGGTTTGACCGATAAAGATCTTCGTAGAATATGTAGGAGCCAATATGAGAATCCAGGTTCCGCTATTGGTTATTGACCGGAAACAGTTCTAGGTCATGTCTACATAGTTCTCGAACCCGTAGGGTCCGCACGCTTAAGGTTTCGATGACAATTATATTATGAGTTTATGAGTTTTGATGTACCGAAGTTTGTTTGGAGTTCCGAATGTGATTACGGACATGACGAGGAGTCTCTAAATGGTCGAGACATGAAGATTGATATATTGGAAGCCTATATTTGGATGTCGGAAGTGTTCCGGGTGAAATCAGGATTTTACCGGAGTACCGGGAGGTTACCGGAACCCCCGGGAGCTTAATGGGCCTACATGGGCCTTAGTGGAAATAGAGGGCAGCAAGGGGAGTGTGGGGGCACGCCCCCCATGGTCCAAACCGAATTGGTTTAGGGCAAGGGGGGCCGGCCCCCCTCTTTCCTTCTCCTCCTCTCCCTTTTCTTCCCCTCTACTAGTCCAACAAGGAAGGAGGAGTCCTACTCCCGGTGGGAGTAGGACTCCCCATGGCGCGCCCCCTCCTAGGCCGGCCGCCCCCTCCCCCCTTGCTCCTTTATATACGGGGGCAGGGGGCACCTCTAAGAGACACCAATTGATCTCTTGATCTCTTAGCCGTGTGCAGTGCCCCCCTCCACCATAGTCCTTGATAATATTGTAGCGGTGCTTAGGCGAAGCCCTGCGATGGTAGAACATCAAGATCGTCACCACGCCGTCGTGCTGACAGAACTCTTCCCCAACATTCTGCTGGATCGGAGTACGGGGATCGTCATCGAGCTGAACGTGTGCTAGAACTCGGAGGTGCCGTAGTTTCGGTGCTTGATCGGTCGGGCCGTGAAGATGTACGACTACATCAACCGCGTTGTTCTAACGTTTCTGCTTTCGGTCTACGAGGGTACATGGACAACACTCTCCCCTCTCGTTGCTATGCATCACCATGATCTTGCGTGTGCGTAGGATTTTTTTGAAATTACTACGTTCCCCAACAGTGGCATCGGAGCCTGGTTTTATGCGTAGATGTTATATGCACGAGTAGAACACAAGTGAGTTGTGGGCGATACAAGTCATACTGCTTACCAGCATGTCATACTTTGGTTCGGCGGTATTGTTCGATGAAGTGACTCGAACCGACATTACGCGTACGCTTACGTGAGACTGGTTCTACCGATGTGCTTTGCACACAGGTGGCTGGCAGGTGTCTGTTTCTCCAACTTTAGTTGAACCGAGTGTGGCTACGCCCGGTCCTTGCGAAGGTTAAAACAACACTAACTTGACGAACTATCGTTGTGGTTTTGATGCGTAGGTAAGAACGGTTCTTGCTCAGCCCGTAGTAGCCACGTAAAATTTGCAACAACAAAGTAGAAGACGTCTAACTTGTTTTTGCAGGGCATGTTGTGATGTGATATGGTCAAGACGTGATGCTATATTTTATTGTATGAGATGATCATGTTTTGTAACCGAAGTTATCGACAACTGGCAAGAGCCATATGGTTGTCGCTTTATTGTATGAAATGCAAACACCCTGTAATTGCTTTACTTTATCACTAAGCGGTAGCGATAGTCGTAGAAGCAATAGATGGCATAAACGACAACGATGCTACGATGGAGATCAAGGTGTCGCGCCGGTGACGATGGTGATCACGACGGTGCTTCGGAGATGGAGATCACAAGCACAAGATGATGATGGCCATATCATATCACTTATATTGATTGCATGTGATGTTTATCCTTTATGCATCTTATCTTGCTTTGATTGACGGTAGCATTTTAAGATGATCTCTCACTAATTATCAAGAAGTGTTCTCCCTGAGTATGCACCATTACGAAAGTTCTTCGTGCTGAGACACCACGTGATGATCGGGTGTGATAGGCTCTACGTTCAAATACAACGGGTGCAAAACAGTTGCACACGCGGAATACTCAGGTTAAACTTGACGAGCCTAGCATATACAGATAGGGACAATTGCATTTTTACCCCTAGTTGGTTCCTACCCACGGGTTTTGCCCTTACTTTTCGAGTTTGCTCAGTTTTTCCCTTACTTTTTCCATCGAGGTCCCTCGAATGCCCTTTGACCGTTTGACCAAAACTTTGAAAATTCATAACTAATTCATATGAACTCAGAAAAATGCAAATAAGATATCAAAATGTTCATATAAACATTACCTTTATGGGCATATCATTTGCATTCAGGACAAAAGCATCGTTTAAACTACCCGAGGTAATTAATGTTATTAACATTATTAAAAATAAATAGGTACAAACAATATTTTTTTTCATGAATAAAAATTATATGCAAATGTAGGTGATGTTTTCTGAACATTCTGATACCTTACTTGCATTTTCCTGAGTTCGTATCAACTTGTTATGAAGTTTCCAAATAATGGTCAAAGTCGTTAGAACATTCATAACAAGTTGATACAAACTCAAAAATTGCAAATAAGTTATCAGGATGTTCAGAAAACATCACGTACATTTGCATGTAATTTTTATTCATGAAAAAAAAATATTGTTTATACCTATTTATTTTTAATAATGTTAATAACATTAATTACCTCGGGTAGTTTAAATGATGCTTTTGTCCTGAATGCAAATGATATGCCCATAAAGGTAATGTTTATCTGAACATTTTGATATCTTATTTGTATTTTTTAAGTTCGTATGAATTAGTTATGATTTTTCAAAGTTTTGGTCAAACAGTCAAAGGGCATTCGTGGGACCTTGATGGAAAAAGTAAGGGCAAAACTGAGCAAGCTTGAAAAGTAAGGGCAAAACCCGTGGGTAGGAACCAACTAAGGGTAAAAATGCAATTATCCCATACAGATATGGCCTCGGAACATGGAGACTGAAAGGTCGAACATGAATCATATAGTAGATATGATCAACATAGTGATGTTCACCATTGAAACTACTCCATCTCACGTGATGATCGGACATGGTTTAGTTGATTTGGATCACGTGATCACTTAGATGACTAGAGAGATGTCTGTCTAAGTGGGAGTTCTTAAGTAATATGATTAATTGAACTTAAATTTATCATGAACTTAGTACCTGATAGTATTTTGCTTGTCTATGTTTGTTATAGATAGATGGCTCGTGCCGTTGTTCCGTTGAATTTTAATGCGTTCCTTGAGAAAGCTAAGTTGAAAGATGATGGTAGAAATTACACGGACTGGGTCCGTAACTTGAGGATTATCCTCATTGCTGCACAGAAGAATTACGTCCTGGAAGCACCGCTGGGTGCCAGGCCTACTGCAGATGCAACTGACGACGTTAAGAATGTCTGGCAGAGCAAAGCCGATGACTACTTGATAGTTCAGTGTGCCATGCTTTACGGCTTAGAACCGGGACTTCAACGACGTTTTGAACGTCATGGAGCATATGAGATGTTCTAGGAGTTGAAGTTAATATTTCAAGCAAATGCCCGGATTGAGAGATATGAAGTCTCTAATAAGTTCTATAGCTGTAATATGGAGGAGAATAGTTCTGTCAGTGAACATATACTCAAAATGTCTGGGTATAATAATCACTTGATTCAACTGGGAGTTAATCTTCGTGATGATAGTGTCATTGATAGAATTCTTCAATCATTGCCACCAAGCTATAAGAGCTTCGTGATGAACTATAATATGCAAGGGATGGACAAGACTATTCCCGTGCTCTTCACAATACTAAAGGCTGCGGAGGTAGAAATCAAGAAGGAGCATCAAGTGTTGATGGTCAATAAGACCACCAGTTTCAAGAAAAAGGGTAAAGGGAAGAAGAAGGGGAACTTCAAGAAGAACAACAAGCAAGTTGCTGCTCAAGAGAAGAAACCCAAATCTAGACCTAAGCTTGAGACTGAGTGCTTCTACTGCAAGTAGACTGTACATTGGAAGCGGAACTGCCCCAAGTATTTGGCGGATAAGAAGGATGTCAAGGTGAACAAAGGTATGTGATATACATATTATTGATGTTTACCTTACTAATGCTCGCAGTAGCACCTGGGTATTTGATACTGGTTCTGTTGCTAATATTTGCAACTCGAAACAGGGACTACAGATTAAGCGAAGATTGGCTAAGGACGAGGTGACGATGCGCGTGGGAAATGGTTCCAAAGTCGATGTGATCACGGTCGGCACGCTACCTCTACATCTACCATCGGGATTAGTTTTAGACCTGAACAATTGTTATTTGGTGCCAGCATTGAGCATGAACATTATATCTGGATCTTGTTTGATGCGAGACGGTTATTCATTTAAATCAGAGAATAATGGTTGTTCTATTTATATGAGTAATATCTTTTATGGTCATGCACCCTTGAAGAGTGGTCTATTTTTATTAAATCTCGATAGTAGTGATACACATATTCATAATGTTGAAGCCAAAAGATGCAGAGTTGATAATGATAGTGCAACTTATTTGGGGCACTGCCATTTGGGTCATATTGGTGTAAAGCGCATGAAGAAACTCCATACTGATGGACTTCTGGAATCACTTGATTATGAATCACTTGGTACTTGCGAACCGTGCCTCATGGGTAAGATGACTAAAACGCCGTTGTCCGGAACTATGGAGCGAGCAACTGATTTGTTGGAAATCATACATACTGATGTATGTGCTCCAATGAATATTGAGGCTCGTGGCGGGTATCGTTATTTTCTCACCTTCACAGATGATTTGAGCAAATATGGGTATATCTACTTGATGAAACACAAGTCTGAAACATTTGAAAAGTTCAAAGAATTTCAGAGTGAAGTGGAAAATCATCGTAACAAGAAAATAAAATTTCTACGATCTGATCATGGAGGAGAATATTTGAGTTATGAGTTTGGTTTACATTTGAAGCAATGCGGAATAGTTTCGCAACTCACGCCACCCGGAACGCCACAACGAAATGGTGTGTCCGAACATCGTAATCGTACTTTACTAGATATGGTCGATCTATGATGCCTCTTACTGATTTACCGCTATCATTTTGGGGTTATGCTTTAGAGACGGCCGCATTCACGTTAAATAGGGCACCATCAAAATCCGTTGAGACGACGCCTTATGAACTGTGGTTTGGCAAGAAACCAAAGTTGTCATTTCTTAAAGTTTGGGGCTGCGATGCTTATGTGAAGAAACTTCAACCAGATAAGCTCGAACCCAAATCAGAGAAATGTGTCTTCATAGGATACCGAAAAGAAACTATTGGGTACACCTTCTATCACAGATCTGAGGGCAAGATTTTTGTTGCTAAATTCGGATCCTTTCTAGAGAAGGAGTTTCTCTCGAAAGAAGTGAGTGGGAGGAAAGTAGAACTTGATGAGGTAACTGTACCTGCTCCCTTATTGGAAAGTAGTTCATCACAAGAACCAGTTCCTATGACAACTACACCAATCAGTGAGGAAGCTAATGATATTGATCATGAAACTTCAGATCAAGTTACTACCGAACCTCGTAGGTCAACCAGAGTAAGATCCGCACCAGAGTGGTACGGTAATCCTATTCTAGAAGTCATGTTACTTGACCATGGCGAATCTACAAACTATGAGGAAGCGATGATGAGCCCAGATTCCGCAAAATGGCTTGAGGCCATGAAATTTGAGATGGGATCCATGTATGAGAACAAAGTATGGACTTTGGTTGACTTGCCCGATGATTGGCAAGCCATCGAGAATAAATGGATCTTCAAGAAGAAGACTGACGCTGATGGTAATATAACTGTCTACAAAGCTCGACTTGTTGTGAAAGGTTTTCGACAAGTTCAAGGGGTTGACTACGATGAGACTTTCTCACTCGTAGTGATGCTTAAGTCTGTCCGAATCATGTTAGGAATCGCTGCATTTTATGATTATGAAATTTGGCAAATGGATGTCAAAACTGCATTCCTGAATGGATTTCTGGAAGAAGAGTTGTATATGATGCATCCGGAAGGTTTTGTCGATCCAAAAGGTGCTAACAAAGTGTGCAAGATCCAGCGATCCATTTATGGACTGGTGCAAGCCTCTCAGAGTTGGAATAAACGCTTTGATAGTGTGATCAAAGCATATGGTTTTATACAGACTTTTGGAGAAGCCTGTATTTACAAGAAAGTGAGTGGGAGCTCTGTAGCATTTCTGATATTATATGTAGATGACATATTGTTAACTGGAAATGATATAAAATTTCTGGATAGCATAAAGGGATACTTGAATAAAAGTTTTTCGATGAAAGACCTCGGTGAAGCTGCTTACATATTGGGCATCAAGATCTATAGAGATAGATCAAGACTCTTGATTGGACTTTCACAAAGCACATACCTTGATAAAGTTTTGAAAAAGTTCAAAATCGATCAGGCAAAGAAAGGATTCTTGCCTGTATTACATGGTGTGGAGTTGAGTCAGACTCAATGCCCAACCACAGCAGAAGATAGAGAGAAAATGAAAGATGTTCCCTATGCTTCAGCCATAGGCTCTATCATGTATGCAATGCTGTGTACCAGACCTGACGTATGCTTAGCAATAAGCTTGGCAGGGAGGTACCAAAGTAATCCAGGAGTGGATCACTGGACAACGGTCAAGAATATCCTGAAATACCTGAAAATGACTAAGGATATGTTTCTCGTTTATGGAGGTGACAAAGAGCTAGTCGTAAATGGTTACGTCGATGCAAGCTTTGACACTGATTCGGACGATTCTAAATCGCAAACCGGATACGTGTTTATATTGAACCGTGGAGCTGCCAGTTGGTGCAGTTCTAATCAAAGCGTCGTGGCAGGATCTACATGTGAAGCGGAGTACATAGCTGCTTCGGAGGCAACAAATTTAGGAGTCTGGATGAAAGAGTTCATTTCCGATCTAGGTGTCATACCTAGTGCATCGGGACCAATGAAGATCTTCTGTGACAATACTGGTGCAATTGCCTTGGCAAAGGAATCCAGATTTCACAAGAGGACCAAGCACATCAAGAGACGCTTCAATTCCATCCGGGACCAAGTCCAGGTGGGAGACATAGAGATTTGCAAGATACATACAAATCTGAATGTTGCAGACACGTTGACTAAGCCTCTTCCACGAGCAAAACATGATCAGCACCAAGACTCCATGGGTGTTAGAATCATTACTGTGTAATCTAGATTATTGACTCTAGTGCAAGTGGGAGACTAAAGGAAATATGCCCTAGAGACAATAATAAAGTTATTATTTATTTCCTCATATCATGATAAATGTTTATTATTCATGCTAGAATTGTATTAACCGGAAACATGATACATGTGTGAATACATAGACAAACTTAATGTCACTAGTATGCCTCTACTTGACTAGCTCATTAATCAAAGATGGTTATGTTTCCTAACCATAGACATGTGTTGTCATTTGATTAATGGGATCACATCATTAGGAGAATGATGTGATTGACTTGACCCATTCCGTTAGCTTAGCACTTGATCGTTTAGTATGTTGCTATTGCTTTCTTCATGACTTATACAAGTTCCTATAACTATGAGATTATGCAACTCCCGTTTATCGGAGGAACACTTTGTGTGCTACCAAACTTCACAACGTAGCTGGGTGATTATAAAGGAGCTCTACAGGTGTCTCCAAAGGTACATGTTGAGTTGGCGTATTTCGAGATTAGGTTTTGTCACTCCGATTGTCGAAGAGGTATCTCTGGGCCCTCTCGGTAATGGACATCACTATAAGCCTTGAAAACAGTGTAGCTAATGAGTTAGTTACAGAATGATGCATTACATAACGAGTAAAGAGACTTGCCAGTAACGAGATTGAACTAGGTATTGAGATACCGACGATCGAATCTCGGGCAAGTAACATACCGATGACAAAGGGAACAACGTATGTTGTTATGCGGTTTGACCGATAAAGATCTTCGTAGAATATGTAGGAGCCAATATGAGCATCCAGGTTCCGCTATTGGTTATTGACCAGAAATAGTTCTAGGTCATGTCTACATAGTTCTCAAACCCGTAGGGTCCACACGCTTAAGGTTTCGATGACAGTTATATTATGAGTTTATGAGTTTTGATGTACCGAAGTTTGTTAGGAGTCCCAAATGTGATTACGGACATGACGAGGAGTCTCGAAATGGTCGAGACATGAAGATTGATATATTGGAAGCCTATATTTGGATGTCGGAAATGTTCCGGGTGAAATCGGGATTTTACCGGAGTACTGGGAGGTTACCGGAACCCCCCGGGAGCTTAATGGGCCTACATGGGTCTTAGTGGAAATAGAGGGCAGCAAGGAGAGTGTGGGGTGCGCCCCCCAAGGCCCAAACTGAATTGGTTTAGGGCAAGGGGGGCCGCCCCCCCTCTTTCCTTCTCCTCCTATCCTAGTCCAACAAGGAAGGAGGGAGTCCTACTCCCGGTGGGAGTAGGACTCCCCATGGCGCGCCCCCTCCTAGGCCGGCCGCCCCTCCCCCCTTTCTCCTTTATATATGGGGGCAGGGGGGCACCTCTAAGAGACAACAATTGATCTCTTGATCTCTTAGCCGTGTGCGGTGCCCCCCTCCACCATAGTGCTCGATAATATTCTAGCGGTGCTTAGGCGAAGCCCTGCAATGGTAGAACATCAAGATCATCAACACACCGTCGTGTTGACGGAACTCTTCCCCGACATTCTGCTGGATCGGAGTACGGGGATCATCATCGAGATGAACGTGTGCTAGAACTTGGAGGTGCCGTAGTTTCGGTGCTTGATCGGTCGGGCCGTGAAGACGTACGACTACATCAACCACGTTGTTCTAACGCTTCCACTTTCGGTCTACGAGGGTACATGGACAACACTCTCCCCTCTTGTTGCTATGCATCACCATGATCTTGCGTGTGCGTAGGATTTTTTTTTGAAATTACTACGTTCCCCAACAATAACAAGGTGGTATCTCACTAGCCCTTTCTGAGACTACAAAACATAAATGCAGAGCACCTTTAAAGATCAAGGACTGACGAAACATTGTAATTCATGGTAAAAGAGATCCAGTCGTAGTCATACCCAATATAAACTAATAGTAATGCATGAAAATGACAGCGGGGCTCTCCAGCGGGTGATTTTTAATAAGAGGGTGATGCCTCAACATAAAAGTAAATAGATAGGCCCTTCGCAGAGGGAAGCAGGGATTTGTAGAGGTGCCAGAGCTCGATTTTGAAATAGAGATAAATAACATTTTGAGCGGTATACTTTCACTGTCAACATAACAACCGAGAGATCTCGATATCTTCCATGCTACACACATTATAGGCGGTTCCCAAACAGAATGGTAAAGTTTATACTCCCCCGCCACCAACAAGCATCAATCCATGGCTTGCCCGAAACAACGGGTGCCTCCAACTAGCAACAATCCTGGGGGAGTTTTGTTTGCAATTATTTTGATTTGATTTGAGCATGGGACTGGGCATCCTGGTGACCAGCCATTTTCTCGTGAATGAGGAGCGGAGTACACTCCTCTTGAGAATAACCCACCTAGCATGGAAGATACATATAGCCCTAGTTGATACATGAGCTGCTCGAGCATACAAAACAGAATTTCATTAGGTTTGGAGTTTGGCACATACAAATTTACTTGGAACGACAGGTAAATACCACATATAGGAAGGTATGGTGGACTCATATGGAATAACTTTGGGGTTTATGGAGTTTGGATGCACAAGCAGCACTCCCGCTTAGTACAAGTGAAGGCTAGAAAGAGACTGGGAAGCAACCAACTGAGAGAGCGACAACAGTCATGAACATGCATTAAAATTAATCAACACCGGGTGCAAGCATGAGTAGTATATAATCCACCATGAACATAAATATCGTGAAGGCTATGTTGATTTTGTTTCAACTACATGCGTGAACATGTGCCAAGTCAAGTCACTCGAATCATTCAAAGGAGGATACCACCCTATCATACCACATCACAACCATTTTAATAGCATGTTGGCACGCAAGGTAAACCATTATAAACTCATAGCTAATTAATCATGGCATAAGCAACTATAATATCTAATTGTCATTGCAAACATGTTTATTCATAATAGGCTGAATTAGGAACGATGAACTAATCATATTTACAAAAACAAGAGAGGTCGAGTTCATACCAGCTTCTCTCATCTCAATCAGTCCATCATATATCGTCATTATTGCCTTTCACTTGCACGACCGAATGGTGTGTATAATAATAATAGTGGACGTGCATTGGACTAAGCTGGAATCTGCAAGCATTCAATTCAAGGGAGAAGACATGGTAATATGGGCTCTTGGTTAAATGAACAATCATGCATATGATAGCCACTAGACATTTTCATTATGGTCTTCTCCTCTCGACCCCCAAAGGAAAGAAAAGAAATAAAACTATTTACATGGGAAAGCTCCCAACAAGCAAAAGAAGAACGAGAAATCTTTTTGGGTTTTCTTTTAATTACTACTACAAGCATAGAAAGTAAACTAACTATTTTTTTGGCTTTTTTCTTAAGGTTTATCAAACACACAAGAAGAAAGCTAGAAAAAGAAATTGAACTAGCATGGATAATACAATGAAAGAGTATGATCACCGACAACTAGAATGAGTGTGTGAACATGAATGTAATGTCGGTGAGAAATACGTACTCCCCCAAGCTTAGGCTTTTGGCCTAAGTTGGTCTATGGCCATGGGTAGCCTGACTGATATCCAAAGTTGTAACTGGGGTCGTACTGAGATGCTGCAGCCATTGGCTCTTGAGCTGCTGCCTGGAGGCGAGCTGCCTCCATCCTCCTCTCGTACTCATTTGCCTCCTCCCTGGTGATAACGTATCTTCCTTTTGCCTGATAATCAAAGAGGACAGGAGCAGGGAGAGTAATATGGACAACGGGACATCTGTCAAAGATTAGTCGATATTGGAGGAATTGTTCATTCCTCTCAAGAAAATGATGACTGACCATGGCATTATAATCTAAAAAAGCAGGAGGCAACTTCCTATCATCTTCATGTGGAGGTATACCAAGATAATTAGCCACACGGGTCGCATAAATCCCTCCAAACAAATCTCCAACTAAACCATTGTTATGCAACCTACGTGCAACAATTGCCCCCAAGTTGTATTGTTTGTCACCTAATACATCACTCTTGAGAACACAAAGATCGGAAACACACATGTGACATGCTTCATCTTTACTGTTAATGCATCTACCAATGAAAAGAGCAAAATAATGTATAGCAGGAAAGTGGATGCTCCCTATGGTAGCTTGTGCTATTTCTCTAGATTCTCCCAGAGTGATACTAGCAAGAAAGTCCTTATATTCAGATTTATGAGGTTCATTAACACTACCCCACTGCGGGAGTTTACAAGCAGTAGTAAAATCTTCCAGGTCCATGGTATATGATTTATCATAAATGTCGAACAGAACACTTTGAGAATTACGCGAAGATGTAAATTTAAACCTTCTCACGAATTAATCAGTCAAATAGTAGTATTGAGGACACTTATCTTGCATGAAGTCCTCAAGATCGGCATTATGCACATATGCATCAAATTCATCCTTGATGCCTGCATTAACCATAAACTCTTTTGACGGCCATTCACAAGGCCACACGTCAGCTTCCCTTGGTGGTTCATCGTCCCGCTCACGCATTGCGAGCCTGGGTCCTTTCTTTCTTGAAGAACCACCTTGGTACATTTTCCTAGACATATTTCTTCCTCTGAAAAATTTCTGAAACTTTTAGTAACTCAAAATGAAAGTGAATCAAACTTAACAATATTGATAACAACTACTCCCACAAGTGCCTAGAGCCTATATCATGCATTAAAACTACTTGGAACCATACAAATTTGACATGCAAGCTCAAGAACAGGGTCACCTAGGCAGCAAAAATTTGCAATGAATAAAGCACTAGAACGAACACTAATTGGACCATTGGAGGAGTCACATACCAAGGAACAATCCCCCAAAGCAGTTTTGTGAATGAAGCTCTGAGCAAGGAGATCGAAAATGGCAGGAAAGTGAGCTAGAACTCATGCTTGAGCTGGATGGTGAATTTTTTTGGGAGGAAGAAGAAGTGTGTGGGTGCAAGAATAAGTGGAGGGGGGCCACCGTGGGCCCACGAGGCAGGGGGTGCGCCCTATAGGGGTGGGCGCGCCCTGGACCCTCGTGGCCAGGTGCCAGCTCCCCCCGCTGTGTTCTAAGTGCCAAATATTCTCAAATATTCCAAAAAATCATACTAAATTGGCAGGGCATTTGGAGAACTTTTATTTTCAGGGTATTTTTTATTGCATGGATAATTCAGAAAACAGATAGAAAATACTATTTTGCTTTATTTATTCTAAATAACAGAAAGTAAAAAGAGGGTACAGAAGGTTGCGCCTTCTAACTTCATCCATCTCATGATCATCAAAAGGAATCCACAAACAAGGTTGATCAAGTCTTGTTAACAAACTCATTCCGAATAACATGGAACCGGAGAATTTTTGAATAACACTAGGTTACCTCAACGGGGATATGCACATCCCCAATAATAAGAATATCATATTTCTTCTTGACAGTAGGAAGAGGAAATTCAAAACCTCCAATAATAATCGTTGGAATTTTTCCAATAGAATTGATGCTATGAACTTGAGGTTGTTTCCTCGGAAAGTGTACCGTATGCTCATTACCATTAAGATGAAAAGTGATCTTGCCTCTGTTGCAATCAATAACAACCCCTACAACATTCAAAAAGGGTCTACCAAGGATAATCGACATACTATCCTCCTCGGGAATATCAAGAATAACAAAGTCCATTAAGATAGTGACATTTGCAACCACAACAGGCACATCCTCACAAATATCGACATGTATAGCAGTTGATTTATCGGCCATTTGCAAAGATATTTCAGTCGGTGTCAACTTATTCAATTCAAGTCTACGATATAAAGATAGTGGCTTAACACTAACACCGGCGCCAAGATCACATAAATCAGTTTTAATATAGTTTCTTTTAATGGAGCATGGTATAGTTGGTACCCCTGGATCTCCAAGTTTCTTTGATATTCCACCCTTGAAAGTATAATTAGCAAGCATGGTGGAAATTTCAGCTTCCGGTATCTTTCTTTTATTTGTAATAATATCCTTCATATACTTAGCATAAGGATTTACTTTAAGCATATCAGTTAAGCGCATACGTAAGAAGATAGGTCCAATCATTTCAGCAAAGCGCTCAAAATCCTCATCATCCTTTTCCTTGGATGGTTTAGGAGGAAAAGGCATGGGTTTCTAAACCCATGGTTCTCTTTCTTTACCGTGCTTCCTAGCAACAGAGTCTCTCTTATCATAACATTGATTCTCTGATTATGGGTTATCAAGATCAACAGCAGGCTCAATCTCTACATCATTATTGCTAGGTTGAGCATCAACATGAACATTATCATTAACATTATCACTAGGTTTATGTTCATCACCAGATTGTGTTTCAGCATCAGAAATAGAAATACCATTGGGATTCTCAGGTGTGTCTACAACAGGTTCACTAGAAGCATGCAAAGTACTATCATTTTTCTTTTTCTTCTTTCTAGAAGGACTAGGTGCATCTAAATTATTTCTCTGAGAATCTTGCTCGATTCTCTTAGGGTGGCCTTCAGGATACAAAGGTTCCTGAGTCATTCTACTAGTTCTAGTAGCCACTCTAACAACAAAGTCATGTTTATTATTTAATTCATCAAGCAGATCGCTTTGAGAAGTACTTGCTCTGGTTGAGTGGTAACCATAGAAGCATAATTACTAATGAGTTTAAGTTCACCTTTAACTCTAGCCATATAATCACTCAAGCGTCCAATCATGTAAGAATTACTCTTTAATTCTCTACCAACATAAGCATTAAAGTTTTCTTGTCTAGCCATAAAGTCATCAAATTCATCTAAACATTGGCTAGGTAATTTAGTAGATGGGATTTCAACCTTATCGTATCTATAGAGAGAATTTACCTTTACTACCTGTGTCGGGTTATCAAGACCATGTGTTTCTTCAATAGGTGGCAAATTAAGACCATGTATTTCTTCAACAGGAGGTAAATTCTTAACATCTTCAGCTTCAATACCTTTTTCTTTCATAGATTTCTTTGCCTCTTGCATATCTTCAGACTGAGAAATAGAACTCCCCTTTTCTTCGGAGTTGGTTTAAGAATAGGCTTAGGAATTGGCACAGGAATTGGCTCAGGAAGAGTCCAATTATTTTCATTAGTCAACATATTATTCAATAGTAATTCAGCTTGATCGACTGTTCTTTCCCTGAAAACACAACCAACACAACTATCCAAGTGGTCCTTGGAAGCATCAGTTAGTCCATTATAAAAGATATCAAGTATTTCATTTTTCTTAAGAGGATGATCAGGCAAAGCATTAAGTAAACAGAGAAGCCTCCCCCAAGCTTGTGGGAGACTCTCTTGTTCAATTTGCACAAAATATATATTTCCCTCAAGGCAGCTTGTTTCTTATGAGCAGAGAAATATTTAGTAGAGAAGGAATAAATCATATCCTGGGGACTACGCACACAACCAGGATCAAGAGAATTAAACCAAGTTTTAGCATCACCCTTTAATGAGAACGGAAATATCTTAAGGATATTATAGTAGCGAGATTTCTCATCATTAGTGAACATGGTGGCTATATCATTCAATTTAGTAAGATGTGCCACAACAGTTTTAGATTCATAGCCATACAAAGGATCAGATTCAACCAAAGTAATTATCTCAGGATCGACAGAGAATTCATAATCCTTATCAGTTAGAAAGGTAGGTGAAGTAGCAAAAGCAGGGTCATATTTCATTCTAGCATTCCGAGATTTATGTTTAAGTTTAGCTAATAACTTCTTAAGATCAGATCTATCATTGCAAGCAAGAAAATCTCTAGCAGTTTCTTCATCCATAACGTAACCCTCTGGAACAACAGGCAATTCATATTTAGGGGGAGAACCTTCATCATCACTATCTTCAATAATATCAGTTTCAATAATTTCATTCTCTCTAACCCTAGCAAGTTGTTCATCAAGAAATTCACCTAATGGCACAGTAGTATCAAGCATAGAAGTAGTTTCATCATAAGTATCATGCATAGCAGAAGTGGCATCATCAATAACATGCGACATATCATAATTCATAGCAGTAGCAGGTTTAGGTGTCGCAAGCTTACTCATAACAGAAGGAGAATCTAGTGCAGAGCTAGAAGGCAATTCCTTACCTCCCCTCGTAGTTGAGGGATAAATCTTAGTTCTTTCGTCTTTCAAGTTCCTCATAGTGATCAGTAGATATAGATCCCAAGTGACTCAAAGAATAGAGCTATGATCCCCGGCAACGGCGCCAGAAAATAGTCTTGATAACCCACAAGTATAGGGGATAGCAACAGTTTTCGAGGGTAGAGTATTCAACCCAAATTTATTGACTCGACACAAGGGGAGCCAAAGAATATTCTCAAGTATTAGCAGTTGAGTTGTCAATTCAACCACACCTAGATAACTTAGTATCTGCAGCAAAGTATTTAGTAGCAAAGTAGTATGGAAGTAACGGTAACAGTAGCAAAAGTATCAGTAGAAGTTTTGTAGTAACTGTAACAGTAGCAACGATAATGAAATGCAACTATCCCTAGGTGGTTTTGGTAATTCATAACAACATATAGCTCACTGAGCTAATGCTATTCCAAGACTATTATTTCAGGAAAGCTCAATGAATGGCATGGTATGGATGATGAAAGTGGATCCCTCAAAATACTAATGACAAAGGATTGGCTCAAGCTCAAAAGCTCAAGACTCTTCATTTTACATTTTAGTGATCCAAGATCACATTGAGTCTATAGGAAAAGCCAATACTATCAAGAAGGGATGAGGTGTTGCTTAATGAGCCTCTTGCTTCATGTGCTTGGTGATATGCTCCAAAAACCCTCAACTACTTTCTCACATCCACAAATGACCTAAACCTAGAGCCAAAATCGTTCACACCGATTCTTTCTATCCGGCGCCACCGAGTTCTAATGTCATAGCCACTGCCACAAACCCTAGGCAAATCGGTCCTACCGATAGGGATCTCGGTCTCACCGAGATGGGATTGTAATCTCTCTGTTTCCCTTCGCAACGTTTCGGTCTAACCGAAGTGAGCGATCGGTCCCACCGAGATTGCAATGTAAACTCTCTGTTTCCCTTTTGTAACATTCCGGTCTCACCGAAAAGAGCAAATTGGTCCCACCGAGTTTACCTGACCAACTCTCTAGAAAGCTTATTACCAAAATTGGTCCAACCGAGTTTGAGTAATCAGTCTTACCGAGATTACGCTATGCCCTAACCCTAACCATATCGGTCCTACCGAGTTGCATGTCGGTCCCACCGAAAATCCTAACGGTCACTAGGTTTACTAAATCGGTCCGACCGAGTCTATTGAATCGGTCCCACCGAGTTTGGTAAATTGTGTGTAACGGTTAGATTTTGTGTGGAGGCTATATATACCCCTCCACCTCCTCTTCATTCGTGGAGAGAGCCATCAGAACAAACCTACACTTCCAACTTACCATTTCTGAGAGAGAACCACCTACTCATGTGTTGAGGCCGAGATATTCCATTCCTACCATATGAATCTTGATCTCTAGCCTTCCCCAAGTTGCTTTCCACTCAAATCTTGCTTCCACCAGATCCAAATCCTATGGGAGAGAGTTGAGTGTTGGGGAGACTATCATTTGAAGCACAAGAGCAAGGAGTTCATCATCAACACACCATTTGTTACTTCTTAGAGAGTGGTGTCTCCTAGATTGGCTAGGTGTCACTTGGGAGCCTCCAACAAGATTGTGGAGTTGAACCAAGGAGTTTGTAAGGGCAAGGAGATCGCCTACTTCGTGAAGATCTATCGCTAGTGAGGCAAGTCCTTCGTGGGTGACGGCCATGGTGGGATAGACAAGGTTGCTTCTTCGTGGACCCTTCGTGGACTCGCACAACCGTTACCCTTCGTGGGTTGAAGTCTCCATCAACGTGGATGTACGATAACACCACCTATCGGAACCACGCCAAAAACATCCGTGTCTCCAATTGCGTTTGAATCCTACAAACCCTTCCCTTTACTTTCTTGCAAGTTGCATGCTTTAATTTCCACTGCCTATATACTCTTTGCATGCTTGCTTGAATTATGTGATGATTGCTTGACTTGTCCTAAGATAGCTAAAATCTGCCAAACTCTAAAATTGGGAAAAGGTTAAGTTTTTAATTGGTCAAGTAGTCTAATCACCTCCCCTCTAGACATACTTCAAGGTCCTACAAGTAGTATCAGAGCTTTGGTCTCCATTTGCTTTGATTTCCATAGCTTTTGGTGGTCATAGCCTTGGTTTCACAACCTAGGAGAGTATGGCGTGTAGTGAGGGAAATTATCACCGTAGAGGTACTTACTTTGATGGTACTAATTTTGCTAGTTGGAAGCATAAGATGAAAATGCATATTCTTGGACATAACCCCGCCGTTTGGGCAATTATTTGTATTGGCTTGCAAGGTGAATTCTTTGATGGGAGAGAGCCGAACCGTGAAGCTAATGCGGAAGAATTGAAGATGCTGCAATACAACACTCAAGCTTGTGATATCATCTTCAACGGATTGTGCCCCGAAGAATTCAACAAAATCAGCCGTCTTGAGAATTCAAAGGAAATTTGGGATACTTTGATTGATACGCATGAAGGTACCAACTCCGTCAAGGAATCCAAGTTGGATGTGCTCCAAAGTTAGCTTGACAAGTTCAAAATGAAGGATGGTGAAGGTGTCGCTGAAATGTACTCTAGGCTTGCACTTATCACAAATGAGATTGCCGGCTTAGGGAGTGAAGAGATGACCGACAGATTCATCATCAAGAAGATCCTAAGAGCATTGGATGGAAAGTATGATACCGTGTGCACATTAATCCAAATGATGCCAAACTACAAAGATCTCAAGCCAACGGAAGTCATTGGAAGAATTGTTGCTCATGAGATGTCACTTAAGGATAAGGAGGAACTTCACAACAAGTCAAGTGGTGCTTACAAAGCCTCATGTGAAGCCCCCACATCATCAAGTGAGAAACAAACCTTCAATGAAGAATTGAGCTTAATGGTGAAGAATTTCAACAAATTCAATAAGAGTAGAAGCAAAGAAAGAAGCTCCATGTCAAGGTCTTACAATGACAAAAGATCTTCCAGTCGAGAGCGAAATTGCTACAATTGTGGGAGACCCGGACACTATTCCAATGAGTGTACGACACCCTACAAAAGAAGATAAGATTCTCTAAAAAGAAGAAGCAAAAGAGAAGAATCACCACCAAGAGAGAGGAGGAGTAGAGATGATCGTTATGAACGAAGACCCTCACGGAGAAGCAAGGATTCGTAAAGGAAGGACAAGTCACCAAGGAGCTACACAAAACGAAGACATCAAGCTCATGTTGGTGAATGGGTATTCGGCTCCGACTCCGACAATCACTTCGAGAGAAGCTATCACTCCGACTCCGAATATACTCAAGATGAAGGTGTTGCTGGTCTAGCACTTGTGTCAACCAACTCCTATGACATATTTGACTCACCAAATGAAGGAATTGGAAGATGCTTCATGGCCAAAGGTCCAAAGGTAACACATCCTGAGTATGTTGATTTCAATAGTGATGAAGATGACTTGCTTGTGGATGATGATTTATTTGTTGACAACTCTAGTGATGAATACTATGATGAAACGTCAATTAATCATGCTAATCAAGATAAAACGAATGACAATGATAAGGAGAAGATTGAGCTTCTAACTAAAGAACTAAACACTCTTAAGTTGGCTCATGAAACTATCTTCGAAGATCATCGAGAACTGTTAAGGGCTCATGAGAAGTTATGCCTTGAAAAGCTCAATCTTGAGCAAGAGCATGAGTTCTTAAAAGCAATCAATGATGATCTCCGTAAGAAAAGTTCTTCTTACATTGCCAAGTGTTTACTCTTATCTACTTACATGCCTCAAGTCAAGTCTAGTAACAAGTACAAGAAAGATCCTTCCTCTAGTAGTAACAATAATAATGTCAAATCCAATATTGTTGCTTCTAGTAGTTCTCTTGATTCCACTAATGATTCTCTTAGCCAAGTTACACTTGAGCAAGAAAATAGCTTATTGAAGGGAATTATAGAGAAAGGTGTTTACAAGAGCCTTGCCGGGAGTAAGCAATTCAAGGAAATTGTACGCAAGCAAGGAAGGCACCGGAAGAATCAAGGTGTTGGTTTTGAACGAAAGTTCAATGCCAATGGAGTTGAGTGGGAAGAAGGTCAATACCCCAAGACGAAGTTTGTTCCTCAACAAGAGAAGTATGATCCTACTTCCTTCAAAGTAACACAAGCACAAGATGATCTTCCACCACAAGACCACAAGAACAAAGGCAAGACAAGCTTCAAGAAGAGATTGATGCATTTGAAGAAGCACCTAAGGCCTCGGTCAAGTGGGTTCCCAAGACTACGTCAAGTTCTACTTCATCAAGTACAACTACAACTCCAAGGATTCCCATCAAGATGATGTGGATCCCGAAGAAGAAGAACTAGAGAGTTCTTGAGGGTGACTCCGCCAACATTCTTCACTCATATAATTATGGCAAGAACAAGTGCAATCAACTTCCACATCTTGCACTAGTTGAAGGAGTCACAAACCCTCATGTTGGTAAGGCAAGGGACAAGGTAACCTAATGATTTCATGGACATTATCTTGTGTGTGCATCACTCCATGTCTATGGATATTCTTGTTTGTTCCTTGTGGGACTAACCCATGTAGGTAAGTTGAAAGTGCAACTCACTCCAAAGGATTGCTCCAAATGATCTACATCAACATTGAGCATCCACATCTTCAACACCTACATGAAGTCATCATCAACAAAACCCAAGGTTAGTTCATCCCTCTAAAAGGGGATCTCACATCTAGGGGGAGCTTAACTCTAAGAATTGAGTCAAAGCAACTCTAATGGTGTGAACACATCAATGCATTATGTAAAAGTGGTAACCCCACTTGAGCTTAAACGATGAGTATGACCTATGATCAAATGTTGTCATTGACTCCTAAGTCAATATACTCATATATAGATGACCTAGTCATCGCCAATTGTTTGATAGATGCTAGAATTGGTTGTGCATGTTTTGTCACATATTTCATTTGCCATCTTATTGTGTGAGCATGTTGGTGCATATTTTACTCATTCAAGAACATCCACTTGTTGTTTTGAGTGATTGGCTTCCTTTTATTTTTGCCAAGTGGATGGACAAGAATGCCTAAGAACCTTCTCTAGCTATCTATGCTTTTCTCGTCTCAAACTCTATTCATGCTACATCACAAAATTTGGTCAAGTCAGATTCGAACCACTCTGTATGAGGAGCACTCGGAGTTCCCGATTTGTCATAGACTTAAACTTCCAAAACTTCTTTGTGATTCTCGGTCTGACCGATTCCTCCATTTTGGTCCTACCGAGATCACTAAGTCGATCTAGGTTTTGAATCTCGGTGCAACCGATTTGAACTTTTCGGTCCCACCGAGTTGCTGTAACTGTACACAGTTATGCATCTCGGTGCCACCGAGTTGTTCCACTCGATCACACCGACAGGGTCGGGCTATATATAGTCACGGGCAAAAATTTGGAAATTTCTTCGAACCTCTTCGCCCGCGCAATAGCTCGCTCCGCCATCAGGGTCTACGGATCGTCTCCTTGTTGCCAGCCGCCTCCTGTCGCTGGTCTTCACCACCGTCAACGGAATTCACCCCCGCCGTTGCCGCTGTAGCGAGTTCATCGCCAAGCAAGGGTATGGACTCGATCACAGTGCTATCCTCGTCCGGTTCCTAGCACATTGTGTTCTTAATGATTCTTGCCATGATCGAAACACTCCTATCTAGTCAATGCAATCCTTAGATTAGATGAGATTTGAAAATTTGGGGTTAGGTTTCCGCCGAAACCATCTCGGACCCATCGAGTTGAAAAACTCGGTCCCATCGATCTGGATAATGCCATTGCACTAGTAACTCTCGGTCTGACCGAGAATTGCTAATCGGTGAGACCGATTTTAGGACTTTGTGAAACCCTAGCAGTCTTCATGCCACCGAACTGTGACTCGGTCCAACCGAGTTCATCAATTTAGGTTCCAAAACTGCTTCGGTATCACCGAGTTTGAAGATCGGTTGATCCGAAATGCTTTCTGTGGAAAACTGAAACTGAATTTTTGAATCATTCTTTTGCAAAAATCTCTGCATTTTGCGATGCTCATCCACTCTATCTCATCTATAACTCTTCACAGGGTCAGCAGTCAGTGATTTGCAGCATGTCAGACCAAAGTGATAGTCAGAACAGGTCAGAAGAGCACAATCACATGAGTGAGGGCACTAGTCCCTCTAGCACTTCAAATGAAGGCAGCAGGAGCACCCCAAGCAATCTGCCTAAAGCTGCCACTAGGACAAGGAAGAAGAGAACCTCAGATTCCGAGGATGAGGATTATAGAGCAGAAGAGGATGAGGCTACCTCCAAGAAGGTAGTGCTCAAAAAGGAGTATGCCTCTGCAAAGAACACTAAACCTGGACTCAATAGGAAGGTTCCTGCCAAGAGGACACCTATGCTGAAGGTCAGAGGATCTACTCAAGTGCCTGAAAAATCTGAACCCAAAGAGGCACCTGCAAAGAGAGTCCCAACTTCCAAACCCAAGAAAGTTCCCACTGGAGAAACTATGAAGTTTACCATTTAATCAGAGGATGAAGCTGCTGCTCAGGATAAGAAGAAGAAGAGAGCCAGAACCACTACTGCCCAGGTTCTTGGAAATCCCTCAATGAGAAGAGATTCTGAAGAGGAAGAAGAGGTTGCTGCACCAGCACCCAATGCACAAAAGCTTATGGGTGATGCAATTAAGTCAGGGGCTGCAACATCAAAGCCCAAGGAAGCACCCAAAGCTGCCCCCAAGCCCAAGCTTGCACCAAAGAGGAATACCAGGAGTATTCCAGCTGCTGAGAAGAACAAGGCCCCAGTGCCTGAAGTTGCTGATGAGGAAGATGAAGAAGGACAAGTCCCGAGGAAGCTCAAGCCCAAGATACCAGACCACAATGATGCCCATCCTGTGGCTGAGGACATGAAGATCAGAAGAGACTCAGGGTTGAGGCTATGGAGGATGACATATCCATATGCCATAAGGAGAAGGACTGCTATTGATTACAGGTTCCATACCAAGGAACAACAGGACTTCTATGAGATAATCTTGTTGGACAAGAAGCCCATAGTGTGTGATATGAGGTGGGTCGACTGGACCTACATGAAAGAAAATGAAGAACACTATCCTGGAGTGCAAGACAGTTTTGTTGCTTGTGGAGTTGTAGATTTTGTTGGGCAAAAGCTCACTAACTGGAATGATGAACTCATTATGCGATTCTACTCCACAACACACTTCTATCCAGATGGGAGGATAGTTTGGATGTCTGAAGGTACAAGGTACCAGTCAACCATTGAGGAATGGGCAAAACTGATCAATGCCCCAAAGGAAAATGAAGATGACTTGGATGTCTATGCCAAGAAGAAGATGGACCACAATTCCATGGCACACATGTACAAGGAGATCCCAGACAAAGCCATTGAGACACATAAGTTTGGGTTAGTCCACTTTCTTATGCCAGGGCTGCCAACAATCAACTGGATCCTAAGGCACACTCTGTTGCCTAAGGTTGGTGACCATAACATGATTAGAGGGCATGCAATCAACATGATGCATTTGTTTGATGTGCCACAGAAATTCAAGGTCATGAGCCTTATGGTTGAGACCATAAAGAGGACTGCAGCAGATCAAAAGAGAAGTTGTGGATATGCCCCTCAGATTCAAGAGTTGATTAACTCAAAAATGGGCACATGAAAATACCTATTGGATAAGGAACATTTTCCTCTCTATCCAGACTTTGAGGACAATCAGGTTGTCATGAATGAGAATGAACCATCATCAGTACAAGCTCAAGAGAAGAAGAAGGCAAGGAAAGAGAAGGCTGCCAACATGCCAACTCAAGAGGAGGCATCTGAGTACTTTTTGAAGAACAAGCAGGAGCAGCTTGGTTACTTGATATCATCAACACTGAGGATTGAGAAGGGATTGGCCACCCTCACTCAAAATCAGAAGAGCTTGGAAAGAATCATGGAACAAAAATTCTATGATCTAGATGTCAAAGTAATTGAGATTCAGTCAGTTGTGGAGCAGCTACAGGATGACATGCAGGAAAGGAAGGGCAAGACTACCACTAATGTATTTGCCAGAGTGCCTAGAGCTCAGAGGTCAGCTGCAGTGCCTGTGACAGACACCAGAGCCACATCATCTGCACCAGCTACAACTCCTACAGCTCCAGTGCAACCAGCTCCAGCACCAACTCCTCCAGCTCCCTCTACTTCAACTGAAGCCTTCGTTCTTGGAGTTATCCGGAAACAACCACCTGAAGACAAGCCTGAGAGTCCATCTAGCACTATGCATTTTCTATGAACTTTTTGGCAACTTGTTGCCAAAGGGGGAGAAAAATGTATAGATCATAGGCTTTGAGAGAGAGAGAGTGTTGCTTTTGTTCTCTCTTGCTTTGGTGGTTAAACTTTGTTTGCTTTTGATTGCTTCAGATACTGTGCTGTTTTTGTGAGACATTGATGATCATGTGTTTGATCATAAGCTACACTTATGCATGTTTGATGATATTATCTTACCTATCCATATGTGATCATTCACTTTGCTTGGTGATGAGTGCATGTATTCAACCTTTATCATTTTGAGCGCTCCACCAAGATGTATGTGACATGGAAGAGTAACCCATGAGCCTAATTCCTTGTGCATTTGCAGTCCAAAGCAAATCCTAAACTATGCACAAATTTAGGGGGAGCTCTTGCTTATCACATACTTCTCAAAGCGACGATGTTTTTCAATCTTATTATTATTTGTCGAAGCTTTGATCTATATGTTGTCATCAATTACCAAAAAGGGGGAGATTGAAAGTGCAACTATCCCTAGGTGGTTTTGGTAATTCATAACAACATATAGCTCATTGAGCTAATGCTATTCCAAGACTATTATTTCAGGAAAGCTCAATGAATGGCATGGCATGGATGATGAAAGTGGACCCCTCAAAATACTAATGACAAAGAATTGGCTCAAGCTCAAAAGCTCAAGACTCTTCATTTTACATTTTAGTGATCCAAGATCACATTGAGTCTATAGGAAAAGCCAATACTATCAAGAAGGGATGAGGTGTTGCTTAATGAGCCTCTTGCTTCATGTGCTTGGTGATATGCTCCAAAAACCCTCAACTACTTTCTCACATCCACAAATGACCTAAACCTAGAGCCAAAATCGGTCACACCGATTCTTTCTATCCGGCGCCACCGAGTTCTAATGTCATAGCCACTGCCACAAACCCTAGGCAAATCGGTCCTACCGATAGGGATCTCGGTCTCACCGAGATGGGATTGTAATCTCTCTGTTTCCCTTTGTAACGTTTTGGTCTAACCGAAGTGAGCGATCGGTCCCACCGAGATTGCAATGTAAACTCTCTGTTTCCCTTTTGTAACATTTCGGTCTCACCGAAAAGAGCAAATCGGTCCCACCGAGTTTACCTGACCAACTCTCTGGGAAGCTTATTACCAAAATCGGTCCAACCGAGTTTGAGTAATCGGTCTTATCGAGATTACGTTATGCCCTAACCCTAACCATATCGGTCCTACCGAGTTGCATGTTGGTCCCAACGAAAATCCTAACGGTCACTAGGTTTACTAAATCAGTCCGACCGAGTATGTTGAATCGGTCCCACCGAGTTTGGTAAATTGTGTCTAACGGTTAGATTTTGTGTGGAGGCTATATATACCCCTCCACCTCCTCTTCATTTGTGGAGAGAGACATCAGAACAAACCTACACTTCCAACTTACCATTTCTGAGAGAGAACCACCTACTCATGTGTTGAGGCCAAGATATTCCATTCCTACCATATGAATCTTGATCTCTAGCCTTCCCCAAGTTGCTTTCCACTCAAATCTTCCTTCCACCAGATCCAAATCCTATGAGAGAGAGTTGAGTGTTGGGGAGACTATCATTTGAAGCACAAGAGCAAGGAGTTCATCATCAACGCACCATTTGTTACTTCTTGGAGAGCGGTGTCTCCTAGATTGTCTAGGTGTCACTTGGGAGCCTCCAACAAGATTGTGGAGTTGAACCAAGGAGTTTGTAAGGGCAAGGAGATCGCCTACTTCGTGAAGATCTACCACTAGTGAGGCAAGTCCTTCATGGGCGACGGCCATGGTGGGATAGACAAGGTTGCTTCTTCGTGGACCCTTCATGGGTGGAGCCCTCCGTGGACTCGCGCAACCGTTACCCTTTGTGGGTTGAAGTCTCCATCAACGTGGATGTACGATAGCACCACCTATCGGAACCACGCCAAAAACATCCGTGTCTCCAACTGCGTTTGAATCCTACAAACCCTTCCCTTTACTTTCTTGCAAGTTGCATGCTTTAATTTCCGCTGCCTATATACTCTTTGCATGCTTGCTTGAATTGTGTGATGATTGCTTGACTTGTCCTAAGATAGCTAAAATCTGCCAAACTCTAAAATTGGGAAAAGGTTAAATTTTTAATTGGTTAAGTAGTATAATCACCCCCCTCTAGACATACTTCAAGGTCCTACAGTAAAGTAAATAAGCAAAGCACAATATGTGAAAAGCTCATAGGCATTGGATCAGTGATGGACAATTATGTCGGATGCGATTCCTCATGTAATAGTTATAATATAGGGTGACATAGAACTAGCTCCAATTCATCAATGTAATGTAGGCATGTATTTCGAATATAGTCGTACGTGCTTATGGAAAAGAACTTGCATGACATCTTTTGTCCCACCCTCCCATGGCAGCGGGGTCCTAGTGGAAACTAAGGGATATTAAGGCCTCCTTTTAATAGAGTGCCGGACCAAAGCATTAACACATAGTGAATACATGAACTCCTCAAACTACGGTCATCACCGAGAAGTATCCCGATTATTGTCACTTCGGGGTTGTCGGATCATAACACATAATAGGTGACTATAGACTTGCAAGATAGGATCAAGAACTCACATATATTCATGAAAACACAATAGTTTCAGATCTGAAATCATGGCACTCGGGCCCTAGTGACAAGCAGTAAGCATAGCAAAGTCATAGCAACATCAATCATAGAACATAGTGGATACTAGGGTCAAACCCTAACAAAACTAACTTGATTACATGGTAAATCTCATCCAACCCATCACCGTCCAGCAAGCCTATGATGGAATTACTCACGCACGACAGTGAGCATCATGAAATTGGTGATGGAGGATGGTTGATGATGATGACGGTGGCGAATCCCCCTCTCCGGAGCCCCGAACGGACTCCAGATCAGCCCTCCCAAGAGTGATTAGGGCTTGGCGGCGGCTCCATATCATAAAACGCGATGAAACTTTCTCTTTGATTTTTTTCTCCGCGAAAGCCAATATATGGAGTTGGATTTGAGGTCGGTGGACGTCCAGGGGGCCCACGAGGCAGGGGGCACGCCCTAGGGGAGGGGGCGCGCCCCCTACCATCGTGGACAGGGTGTGGGCCCACTGACGCTAATTATTTTGCCATTATTTTTTATTAATTCTGAAAAGTTGCTCCGTGGATTTTCATGTCATTCCGAGAACTTTTATTTCTGCACAAAAATAACACCATGGCAGTTCTGCTGAAAACAGCACCAGCCTGGGTTAGTTCCATTCAAATCATGCAAGTTAGAGTCCAAAACAAGGGCAAAAGTGTTTGGAAAATTAGATACGATGGAGACATATCATTATCTTACTCTGGAATACAATCTGGAAATGCGGTTGGGGGGGGGCACTTTGCCCACCATGGAGCGGCGTCTACATGACATTATATTCCCACTCAGCGGTCTTCTCTTTTTCTCTACATGTTCAGTATGATTGTGTACAATATCTGACATGCATAATAAAAAATAGTTAGATTTTGTAAGTCCTAAGGGGTGCATGCAAAACTCAAGACTGATGGTAGCAAACGAGTGGATGGATCCAAAACTAATGATAGCAGGTAGATTATAGCTTCAGTTTAAAAAGATAGACAATGGATCATCTATTGTTTGTTTCCCACCCAACATGAACCACATAGAAGACCCCAGATGAACTAGATAGTAGATAGATACTATTCATTACTGCCTCGATATGAGACCCACGGGCATTTTAAAACTCAAGTTTGAATGATAAAGTACCAGGTAATAATAACCGATGTATAACGTAAGCAAACACGAAAGACCGCGACCTCTCTTCCGGAACTGTGTAGTCCTCACGTTCATCTACTTAGTAGATGATGGTAATGCAGTTGGCGTGGCTGCCGGCAATGGGGAAGATGATCTGAGGTGGCAAAAGAAAGTCTGCAGGGGGGATCTCTGCTGCAGTGAACGCTTCTGTCGATGGTGCACCTCAGGTGGGGTGGATGACGTCACGACAGGAGCAGGACATAACATGGAGTGATTAGGGCCTATCTGAAAATGAAGTAAATCTGCAAGGGCTCCTTGGAATTGGAGGATTCTATAAACGCAGGGACAGGAAAAACACAGGAATAGGATAGAAATGTACGTGCAAAACCGAGCATTTGGAAACATAGGATTTTAGTCAACCGGGGTGTTTGGTTCACATGAATTGGAAGAACACAGGAATGGAGAAACGTGGTCAAATTAAAGTCAAACCACATGAAAATGAAAAAAAATAAGAATCTTATTATGCCAGTAATGCAATTAGTTCTGTTCTTCATGCATATTAATTTGAAAAGGATGTCCAAGTGAATATTAAAATTCCTACGTTTTTTCTTTGACACCAAAGGAAAAAAAATCCTCCAGTTTTGCTTTGCTCCACTCCTTCTAACCAAATGCACGAATAGTAGTACCATAGTAGTTCCATAGCAAAGGATCCCCGAGGGATCAACATGAATGCAGAGTAACAAAGTGATGCGACGAGTGTACAACTTCTTTGGCATAGCCTTGTGGACCTCAGCATCATTGGGTTGGACGTGGAGGATGGTGATGCTGGTGTGACTGTCGGAGGCGGGGAAGAAGATCTGAGGCCTCTGGAAACGGCATCGAGGGTACTGCTCCGCTGTGATGGATGGTTCCGTCATTGGAGTAGCTCCGGTGAGGTGTACGGCGGCGAGGCTGAAGCATGACAGGACAGACAACGTTAATGTGAAGTGGGACTCTAATGCCATCTGCAATAGATGATGTAAAATACATCACTAAAAAGTGCTAGATGTAAAATGCATCAGCCGTGCCACGGCTGAGGGAGTCCTAGATTAAGGGGTCCTCGGACGGCCTGACTATTAACATGGGCTGAACTGTTGGGCTATGAAGATACAAGACAGAAGACTTCTTCCCGTGTCCGGATGGGACTCTCCTTTGCATGGATGGCAAGCTTGGTGATTCGGATATGTAGATTTCTTTCTCTGTAACTGACTTTGTATAACCCTAGCCCTCTCCGGTGTCTATATAAACCGGAGGGTTTAGTCCATAGGGCAAAATCATAATCACATAGGCTAGACCTCTAGGGTTTTAGCCATCACGATCTCGTGATAGATCAACTCTTGTAATACTCATATTCATCAAGATCAATCAAGCAAGAAGTAGGGTATTACGTCCATAGAGAGGGCCCAAACCTGGGTAAACATTGTGTCCCCTGCCTCCTGTTACCATTAGCCTTAGACGCACAGTTCGTGACCCCCTACCCGAGATCTGCCGATTTTGACACCGACATTGGTGCTTTCATTGAGAGTTCTGCTGCGTCGTCACCAAAAGGTTTGATGGCTCCTTCAATCATCTACAACAATGCGGTCCAGGGGGATGTTTTCCTCCCTGGAGAGATCTTCGTATTCGGCGGCTTCGCACTGTGGGCCAACTCGCTTGGCCATCTAAAGCAGATCGAAAGCTACGCCCCTGGCCATCGGGTCAGATTTGGAAGCTTGAATTACGTGGCCGATATCCGCGGAGACTTGATCTTCGACGGATTCGAGCCCATAACGGCTACTCCCTGCCACCACGATGAACATGACCTAAATCTGTCATTGGACCGTGCTCAGGAGATAGCGCCTATAACCACTCTCGCCCTAGATCCGGAGCAAATCGTGCCATCCGAGGACAGGATGCTCAACCCCGCCATAGAAGCCGCAGACTTAGCGGCGCTGGAGCCACACACAGATCCAACCTTGAGCGGGGCCTGTGTCTTCGGAACATCAGATCTATTCCCGACTATAAGTTCCAAACCGCGTACATCCGCACCCATCGAACCTGATCCGGCACTCATCTTTGGTCGATGTGCTAAATTCATTAAAAGCCCTCTCCTTGTCGGGAGACTCTCAACCAAACTATATCCGGTTTGAATTGGAAGCCGACGATGAAGAATTTCTCTCCCCACCCACCACCTATTTCATAGCCACTATCAAAGACTTAACGGACACACTCGATTACGGCTCCGAAGACATCGACGGTATGGACGACGATGCCGGAGAGGCGCAGGCACAAAAGCCACCACCCATAGGGCGATGGACGACTACATCCTCATACAATATATACATGGTGGACACACTTAAAGAGAAGGAGGCCGATGACGATAATGATATGCCTGTCGACGAACCTCCCAAGTGTCAGCGTCAGAAACATCGATCTCGATCCTGCAAAGGAAAAAACAGCAACATTGTCACGGACGACAGTGATAATGACCAAGCTGAGGACCCCGCAGACCCAACGTTAGAGCAGGACGTGCAAGAGGACGGCGCGCACAGTCCGGGGATGTTGTGGGGACCCCGACTCATAAGTCGTGATCACCGAGTGCACATGTACAGTGATCCCAGAAATCAATGCTCACTGAACACACAGAAGCTGAATAATAAGAGTCTTAAATCCATACATACCGTCTTACACAAATTATGACCTTTATGGTCAAGTCTTACATTGATAAAGCCTTAAGGGCTGAACATGAAAGAAAACATACGCAGCAGAAATCTTCGTTGATAAGTAGAACCCATGCCATCTGCCTTAACCCTACAGGCATTCTGATTGGGAAACATCCTAGTTCGCATGTTCGTCACCAAGAAACCCTTCCTCGAAGTCCTGCTCTTCCATGCCTGGCCAATAAAATAACTAGTGGCAAGCCAATGAGTACTTTGAATGTACTCGCAAGCAACCCATGTTTTGGTTCAAGATACAACAATGCATGACATAGGTAAATTCTTGCAGAAAGCTAATTTTATTGTGCTATGACATGTTCTACACTGGTAAATCATGCATCATATGAATTCCATTAACCATAGTGACTGGTTACATATATCAACATAAATGGAGTGGGCATCAATCGAACTCAATCATGTCAAGTCCTTTGACTTGACCCAAGTAGTTCTTTCCACTTCCATACACACTCACTAGGTTTGTGAACAAGTGGACATAGCCCAAGAGCGGTTACCCAACTGTCCTTGACCGTGGACACGGCTATTCGAATAGTTTTATACTCTGCAGAGGTTACACACTTTACCCACAAGATCCGGGGAACTTCCATGTCATCCACGACCCGCGGTACCTCAAGTACCTGGGGTAAGCAGCCGAGCACTACCTTTCCCTAGACAACACTAACATAGAGTCAACTCGATTGGTAGTAACCCCTGTGCCCAACATTTCACATCTTAAAATTGTGGAGACATACCACTAGCACGGGGTACCAACGGTGTGTCCGGTGCCCTGTGAAAACAGTCATGTCCGCCCTACCTGGCACGACCCCATCCCAAGAGAGAGCACCAACTCTCCCCCATCACTAGTAATGCGGGCTCCAAGCTAGTATCGGCTAGGTAATCAATAATGCCCTTTCCCATATAAGGGTAGAGTGGTTGTGCATGTAAGGTTGGAATAACGGTCGCAACTTAAACCAATCCATTTTGAAAAGAACACACACACTTGCCTCGGTACACCACTTCACCACCAAGTGGTTACCCAACTCATTATCTCCCTCGGGCATAAGTGGCACCCGATGGGGTTTTCGATAAGTTTCTGAAAACAATCTTGCTTCCGTCACCATGCATATACCCATCCCATTTTTGCGTAGCTCTACTTAGCATCCTAGCTAACACCCACTCGCATAACCCTCATAGAAAGGTAGGGTCATGCATCATGCAAGTATCAACGAGAAAAACAACGGAGTAACCCACCAAGGTGGTACCCTCTCATCATGACTCTGGTGCAACAACGACAAGTGATATATGACATGCATAAAAAGTTTCATGGTATGGTCAAAGGGCTGCTTGCCTGGCTCAGCAAAGTCTTCTGGGTCTTCAAAGTCTTCATATCCTTCTCCTTCTTCTTCAGCAACTTCGTCTAATACGGGATCTAATCGTCGCAAGAAAATAAGGCAATAGTAAAACAGAAAATCCAAGGTGCTCAGAAAAATGTCAACTTATTTTTGATAAATACTAGGGGGAAATCTAAGTAGGGGAAAATTACTAGTTGTGGATTTGGAGTTATAGAATAGGAGAACTTGATTTTCAGAGGGGAATATAAATGCTCAAATTTGAATTTAAATTTGAACAGTGCAGAAAAGTTTGATGGATATTTATGAAAGTTACGCCATTAAATAGGTGGGATTTTTAGAAGAATTTAGGAGTTGGATACATTTAATTTGGATAAATATTTAAATATGTGGAATTTTTGGAAACTTCACAAAAAAAGAAAAGGGGAAAGGGCACTGTGCCACTGGGCCAAAACAGTCGCAGCGCACAAGCCCAGAGGTGATTTGGCCCATGCGAGCCGAGCGGCGCGCGCGCGCCAGGTTTGAACCAGACGGGTGGGCCTAGGCGCTAGTGAGAGAGAGGGAGGCGAGGGAGAGGAGAGGCTGACAGGAGGGGCCCGCCTGTCATCCCTAACCCTGCGACAGAGGGCCGACGAGCTCGCCGACAACGTTTCCGGGCATGGCGGGGTGAGCTGATGGCACCGTTGGACTCCTCCTCGTGCCGTCGTTCGGGTGGTGCCGGAGTTGGCCGGAGGGGAGCAGCGGATTGCCGGCGACGAGGTTCACGGCGGAGGAGCATCGAGCGTTGATGGCTCCGACCATTTCGACTGCAAAACGAGCGGGAAAGAGGGGGGAATCGATAAGTGGGCTTTGGGCGTTCTAGAGAAGCAATAAAGAGGGCCGGGGGTGGCCTGTACCATGGGATCGATGGTGACCCGAGGCGGCGGAGCTCGAGCTTGATCTCGAGCTCGGGCGGTTTTCGAGAGGAACTGGGGGTGTAGGG
>NC_041385.1:289910910-289969477 GCF_002162155.2 Triticum dicoccoides
AGGGGGCGAGGTGCACCATGGCTCGTGCATCGGCGAGCTTCTAGGCATTGCTGGAGCCCACGGGGGCTCACTTGAGCGTGTCTAGGGTCCTTGTGGGAGAGTTCTATGGCCAAGAAAAGGAAGAGAGAGAGAGTGGGGAAGGGCCAGAGCATCACGCGTGTTAGGCCGCTGATTGGAGCTCTCGGGCGGCCGGCGCGCGTGCGAGCAAGGGCAGCAGGAGGGAGAAGGATGAGGGGTACAGAGGCGTGGCGTGTCGTAGATGTCGAGGCGCATCGTCGGGCGCGCTGGGGAGGCCCGAGGTGACTGGAGGTGGTTGGCAGGGGGCGCTCCCGCACTGTAGCGCACTCCAGAGTGTGCAAATGGCCGACATGCCATTTTTTGGCAAAGTGGGCACAACCAAGCATTTCTGGTAGCTCTAGGGAGGAGTAAGGAATGTGGGGAAAGCCTTGGATGCCTTGGGTGGCCACTGGAGTGAGGAGGGAGATAAGGAACATGGGTGCAAGGGCTGTCCAGAGAGGTAAAAGAGGTGGTTTCACCCCTCAATTATTGATCTGAGATGCAGCCATTGCTACTGGAGGTAGAAGAGGTCTAGGAGGGGCTGTGGTAAAAAGTTCAGGCCATGGAGAAGAGTGGAAGAGGTCAAAGTAGTTGTTTTGGTAAAGTGGCAGAAGGTGTTTGTTGTTGGTTTGGACAGGTAAATGAATTCCATTTGGCATGAAACTCCACAGGGTGAAATGGCACATATAATTAGGGCCTTCCACCCATTTTGAGCTTATTTGGGCAAAGTTCACAATGTAACTTTTGTAAACCCTAGAAATCCACAGAAATGGACTTGGTTAGATCTAGCTAAGCTAAACTCTTCTCCTTGATGCACCACTTGGTGTAGTGTCATAATTTGGGGTTTAGAGCATGCCCACAAAGGTCGAGAGCAAAATAAGAAAGTTGACAATGTAAAGTTGTTCAAATTTGATTCTGGACAGAGAGGGTTTTGAGGCACTTTGATCAAGATATCATTTTCTCCAACTTGTGCCATTTGGTCTAGATACATAATTAGACCATTGGAGCATGTGCACCAAGTTTGAGAACATTTGGACATGTTTGGCAATGTAGAGTTGCTAAAACTTCAAAATGGACAGAAATGGTTTTGAGGAGATTTGGTGATATTATGTTGTTCTCGTTGTTCTCCAAGACATGAGGCTTGGCAAGATCATCCATCATGTCATATGTGACATGCTAGAATTTTATTGGAATTTTTAGAGAATATTTCCTTTGTAAATATTTCAAAAGCTTGAAATATCCAGAAAGGGTTTTTGAGGGGTTTGGTTTGACCAATATTTTGAACATGACCATGTGTTGAAACTCTTATATATGGAAAATATATGTCCACTGAGTTTCCCTAAATTTTCACAAATATTTTTAAAGTATTAAAATAATTTTAACCTATTAAAGATCATTTCTGGCCTTAAGAAAAAGCCTTTAAATAAAATAGAAAAATAACTTTTAAAATTATATTTTTGTGGTTTATGGGAGTCCTATATCTAATAGGATTCAAATTTACCTTTTGAAAGATTTTTCATACCCCAAATCAAGTACTTATAGTGCAAACCTCAATTTGGGGGTTTTTGGAAAACTAAATTTAGAAAATGCTTTTTGGCCAAATTATTTTTGTAAGAAAAATCCTATATTGTACTATACACATGGCATGATCATTGGGGCAAAAGTTTGGAGCAAGGGGATGAAGTATAGAAGGTGGAGTTGTGTTGACTCTAAAGAGCACTTGAAAATCACAGAGAGAAAACCAACTCAAATAAAAAGCCAAATAATGCAAAAGTTTTTGTCAAACCACACTTTATCATGATTTAATAGCTTAAGTGTTGTGTCATGAAAATCAGGGTGTGACAGACCTACCCCCCTTACAAGAATCTCATCCCCGAGATTCCCAAACTAGGCGCGGAAGGGGATATGGAAACTTGGGGTAGTCTTCACATCCTCATACTGCTTTTGCTTCTGAGTGGTCCTCCATTGAACCTTGAAGTATTTGATGGCGTGGCTTCATGTATGACGTCCTGCTTGAACCTGATTGCAATTGGGGTCTCTCACGTAGGTCATATTGGGCTGGAGGTCAATGGCTCGGTGATCCATGTCCTTATAGAGGTCGCGCTTGTTAGGAAGTTGAAGACGTTTCCGGAGTGGTGTCATGTGGAAAAACGTTGTGTACAGTGGGTGACTCAGGTGGTAACTCTAGTTGGTAGCCATCTGTCCTTCGTCTTGCAGTGACCTCGGAGGGGCCGGTAAATCTTGGTGTGAGCTTCCTTTTGGAAAAGCTCGGTTCCTGCGAGAGGAGTGGTTTGCAGATATGTACGGTCTTCGACGAGGAAGTTTACTTCTTGAGGGTGGTGGTTGGTATAGGTCCTCCTCCTTGACATGGCGGTCTTCAAATGTTCCCTAACCAGCTGAACGGTCCTTCTTCGGTCTTCGGGTAGTCAAGTAGGTCACCAAATATAGATGAAAACTAACCTGTCCAAGTACTCCATGAAGACTTGTTCATGGTGTACATAAAGTGGGATGGGGCATTGATGGTGGTCACGGTTGAGTATTGGCCAAGTCTTCTTGTCCTAGGTCCAAAGCCCATGGTCATGATCCAACCATGTTGTGGCTTGGTAGGGCTTAAGGGTTTCAAGGATTCTAGTGAGTGAACACTTATCATCTTATCCTTAAGCATGGTTTCTGAGATGCCAATAGCTCTATCTAGTACTCCAAACGAATAACCTTATACCACTAAAAGCATCCTCTTGTATAGACCAACTTCAATCATTACTCATGCTATTTATATCCTCATGGCTCCTGAGAAGAGGCCTAACAAAATCATACATGTGAACTATCCCCAAACTCATATGTATGGCTATCTATATGCAAAAATCCATGGGTAGAGCATACCTTCTTCCAAGCTTGAATTAAACATGACAATCCAAGTGCTCAACCTATTCTTCCAAGGTTCAAGATAGTGCACCTCTACCCCAAGGAATCATGTCATATGCCATTCCAAGATTTTTTTTCCTTCCTATGAATCAACCCCAACAGTCCATTAACTTCCATCAATAACTACCTAATCCATTAATTCTACAAATCCAATATCTATGGTGTTCCACACGATCTTCTAATGCCCTATAATCCTCAATACTTGAAAGGGCTGCCTTTACTGTAGTCAATCCACCAATTTCCATCTATCACGGTCAAGTAAGCTCCAACGTGAGGCTTTTATAGATCCCTAAATCAACTTTGACAATTAATCCAATCTCCTAGTTTATCATCCACCAAGAAACATGGTATTATGATCTAGATCATCAGTCTAAATCAAATTTACTCCGAACCATGCAGACTTGCTTGGCATCTATACTCCACTAGGACCACCTATTTTAAACCCAAATTTACTCCGAGGTGATGAAAGTGATGCTACTCTATTTTCAGGATCCCACCAAGTTCTTGTACCATCAGGAAAACCTCATAATCCACCAAAGAGTCTTAGATAGTTGCTCAAGGTTACTGATATAATCTCATCAAGTTATTAATCCTACTAATCATGTATCCTCAAAACAATCTTCCCTATGGCATCGTCAGTTCTGGTGCTATCTTAGGATGATAATGTGCTAGTTCACTATGTCCACTAGTTCCAAAATGAACCTTGTGATGAGCAAAGGTTACTGAAGCTTAACTAGTTGTCTTGCAATTCCGTAGGTTAAGCTCATGGTTAAGGATTTGAGCTGGGTTATATCATGAAGTCTTGAAGGGTCTAGGGATGGGTTTCTAATCTTGAGGGGTAAACATAACTCTACTAGGGTGCTCTTGGTCGAGGAGGCTGTAGCAAAAGTCTCCAGTGCTAGTTGGTCGCCGAAGTAGAATCCTTGGTGTACCTTGTCTTGCCGGTCTTCAGTTGAGGAGAGAGGGATGAGAGGGAAAAGTAGCATAGATGGGTGCAGGTGCAGGTGCAAACAAACAGGTGCCAAAAAGGCCACACACAATTCCATTAAGATAAGATAGGTGATATAGTCGCATACATGCTGCCTAAGGCAAAAGTGCGACTTATATCAAAACACAAACAGATAAGAACAAGCAACACTCAACATGGTTTCATTTGAACATCATATGGACTCGACTGCGCATAGGGGGTACACGACTCATCCTACCCTAGGGGTCCTCGGATTCAGTAGTCGTGCTTGCTTCATCACTTTGAGAGAAAGGCGTTCGGTCTTCAGCTTCTAGGTTCCCCTGGGTGCCAATGGATATGCGACAGTCGACTGCTTGTTGGGACACATCCTATTAATATTCCCGAGTTCACCACACCCGTGACATGTGACGGAAGCAAAAGGGTTGCTATTCAGTCTTGGGTATTGTCGTCAGGGGCCTGACGATGATCCTCTATGAGGTGGATATGGAAATCCATTCCTATGCCTTCTGCGTGGGGTTTGGTTGCGAGCTCTCTGAAATTCCTTGATTTGCTGCTCCTGATTAGAAATGTGGGATTCTAGGGTAGTGATTTGTTGTTCTTGCTTGACCACCTTCTTCTTCTCGAGGCAGTGGAGGTGCAGAAGTGAAGGGAGATCTTGGCGAGCCTTAAGAAATGCTTCAGTTATGTGGCATAGAAGGTAGTCTCCTACGTTGACGAAACGAATCTGGTACTTGAGGGTTGGATCCTTGCCTTCTAGGGAAGTCATCACTTGAGTCGGAGCTCCAAATCTGCTCTTGCCAGGCAGGTAGCGGGTGGCATGTTCTTCTTTCATTTCTGGAAGGAGGTCTCGAAGACGGAGGAGTGCTTCATAAGCCACTTGCTGAATGGCTAGGTCTCTTGTTGGCATAGGTGGTCCAACGAAGAACCACCCCTCAGGTGAGGTCTTGGCAGGCACAAAAACCTTGGCATAGAACTCCTTCTCGAACACATCATTTTCCAGTTCGTGCATGGTGTATATGGACAGCAAGGGATAGTGGCATTGTTGGAGGCAATCTCTTAGGAGTGATGGAAATCCTGTCGTAAGGAGTCTCAAGGGGGCGACGACCATCTACAAAAGCTGAATCGGAGGGGTCAATACTGAAAATATCCCTCAGTTTTGGGAAATCTCAGAAAAGAGGCAAGGTATAGGTGGGTTTGATGATTTGTTTTATCCTAACTAACGACCTTGCTAACTAAGGCTTCCTACAGTCAGGATGGCTCTGATACCAGCTCTATGGGGACCTCGACTCATAAGTCGTGATCACCGAGTGCACATGTACAGTGATCCCAGAGATCAATGCTCACTGAACACACAAAAGCTGAATAACAAGAGTCTTACATCCATACATAACGTCTTACACAAATTATGACCTTTATTGTCAAGTCTTACATTGATAAAGCCTTAAGGGCTGAACATGAAAGAAAACATAAGCAGCGGAAATCTTCGTCGATAAGTATAACCCATGCCATATGTGTCACATCTCTAGCTCCTGGCAATGCACTAGGCTAGCTTCATGTGTGCATCATGTTTAATCTTGAAAGAAACTTGAAATGGGGATTGCCTAAACCATAGCATCAAAGGAATCCACTAGGTTCAACTAAAATATTCTCAGTGAATCCAAATGGTTTTAAAAAATGTTCATCATTTCTGGAAAATGCTAGACACAATAACAAGAGGTGTTCCACATTTTTCCATGACATATTTGGGCTCTGAATTAAATCATATAGTATTTGCATTTGGGAATTTAAATGCTATTAAATATTTTAAATGCTCAAATAATCCTAAACTGAAATGTTCCATGTTGGATATATTCTATACAGTGGGCATGTGCAGTTTGGTGATTTTCGAAAGGGTCTAGGTATTTTTAGAAAAGCCACAAAGATCACAAAAAATAGAAAATTGAAACAAAAGAAGAGAGAGAGAGAAAGGAACTTACCCGGGCTTACCTTCCTGTGCAGCCCACCTGGCTGGCCCAGGAGCTGGCCTAGCCCACCACCGCAGCTCCTGTCATCTTCCTCCTCAGGCCAGTATGCAGGGCGCGTGCTTAATGCACGCGACCACGCGCCGCGCCACCTCCTGCTTCGTGCTGCTACCCCGACGCGCCTACGAGCGCCACGCACTCCCCCTTGACCCCTGCACCTCTCCCCTCTCTCCCGGGACCCTCTGCCCCTCCTCTGCTCTCTTCCCGCAACGCCATTGTCGCCGCTGAGAACCACCGCGGCCAGCCACTCCCTCACTCCATCTTCGCGTCCCCGAGCTCTGCCATGACTCCGTGGAGCTACACACCCGACGCACGCGACTGCAGGAGCCCTGTAACGTCGTCCCCGCCGTCTTCATCGCGGCCTCTGTCCGGTGATCGCCGTTGTTCGATTCGTGCCTTCCAGGGCTTCCCCGGCCTCGACCTCGACTTCGTTCGACCTCGCTGTGAGCCCCCGTCGTTTTCCCCTTGTTTCCCCTCTCCAACTCTTCCTCTAGCCGTGCTTCCCACCGGAGACCGAACCGCGCCACCGCCGAGCTTCTTGCCGCCGTGGCCACTACCGCCGCAACCCCCAACCGAGCACACCCACGTGCTCACCACGCCGCGTAGGTGCCGTAGGAGCCAAGCACGCCACCCCACGGGCACGGCAGCCCTGCTCCCGAGTGCGCCCGTACTCCAGCCGCCGCCCGGCTCATCGCCACCGCCGCTACACGTTCCCCCAGCACACACCACGGCCACCACTAGATGCGCCGCATCGCGTGGTTTCTAGCACGCCCATTCGGACGTCTAGCTGACGACGGAGATGGCCGAACGAGGAACGCCGCCGCATTTGCTCACCGCCGGCGGTTAGCCACCCGATTAGATGATGTGGCACATGATTAATTAGCGCTAAACACCGATTAGTGTAACCCCATGGGTCTTTGGCACACGGGCCCCACCCCTTAATTAACCACAGGGTTATTCTTTGTTTAAAATAAGCTAATGCCCGTGGCCCCACGGGTCAGTTTGACCATGCCACCTCAGTGTTGACCCGACCCCACTGGTCAGCCTCTGCTGTTGACACTATTACACTGACGTGCGGGTCCCAGCCGTCAGGTTTGACATGGCTAGCGCTGTTGACCTGCTGATGTCTTGTTGTCGTCATGCTGATGCAGTATATGTTTTCTAGAGTTTTAAATAAATCAGAAATGATTTATTTATTTCAGAAAATATCCAAAACTTCTAAGAATCATATAAAATCAACCGTAACTCCAAATGAAACAAATTATATATGAAAAATTATCAGAAAAATCCAAATAATCTGTTTATGGCATTTTCATGCATGTTTGAGGAACCTAAAGCTACTGTATATGACAATTTGAATTAATGGCATTTGAAATGTCATATATGGAGTTCGAATTTGAATCTTAGATTCAAACCAACTCCATTTAACCTGCTGCTAGTTGCATTAGCTAAAACCATAGCATATTGCCATGTCATGATCATGCATCATATTGTGCATTGCATTGATTGTGTTTATTCTTTGTTTGTCAGTGCTTGTCCCCTCTTAGTAGATGTGTACCGACGATGTGGTCGATGACATCGATGAAGAACTATACTATCTTCAGAAGTGCCAGGCAAGCAAAACCCCCTTGTTCATTCCGATACAATCCCACTCTCTTGCTCCTACTCTCTTTTACCGCATTAGGACAACAACAACTCATGTATTACTTGCTGCGGTAGTTGAACCCCTTTTGCTCTGCATGACCTGTCATTGCCACAGTAAATAGATGAAACCCACTAGCATGAGTAGGAGTTATTTGAGCCCTGATGTGCCTACTCATTCATGCTTGTTGTCATGCCTGCTACTGCTTAGAGTTGAGTCAGGTCTGATTCATCGGGAATGAATTAGAACAGTGATGAACATGTCCTACTGTGTGTGAGCTAAGTCTGTCAACACGATTTGGTAAAGGTAGCGGTGAGAGGCTAGGTAGGAGTACATGGTGGGTTGTCTCATTGAAGCCGTCCTCAGGAACTGAGTTCTGTATTTGTGATCCATGAACAACTACTACCACTCATTAGGATCCTTAATTGACCCTCTTGGCTTCTTAACCACCCTTGTCCTCTATCCAGGAGTTGCAAGTAGTTTCTGGTGTTTGTAGTATGCTGGAGGCCGTGGGCAGCGCTGACCCGAGGGGTGGGCTGTGATGCGGTAGGCACGTGGCACGATGTACCGGGCGCCCGTTTGGTGTCTCGGGAACCCTGCACACATCGTTCGGGGCCGTATGTGGAAACTTCGGCCGGACTCCCTGCGGATGGAACCTGAATAGGCGATAAACCTGGACTACAGACTTGAGTGTTTAGGTAGGCCGTGGCGACACCCTCGCCAGGCTTCCGCTTGAAGGTTGCTGAGATACATGACGTGTACATGGCAGTAAGTGGCGAGAGCATGTGTGAAGAAGTACGCCCCTGCAAGGTTAACATCATCTATTCGAATAGGCGCGTCCGCGGTAAAGGACCTCTGGGTTGCCTATACAGTTCATAGACAAGTGAAAGTGGATACTCTAAAATACACAAGATAAGCATGAGTGCTATGGATGGCGTTCTCGTAGTGAGACGGGGGCGGATCCATAGTGGTGTATTGATATGGTGAATATGTGGACTCGTGTGCGCCACCTCAAAAGAGTTACTTGCAGTCGTAGTTCAGGATAGCCACCGGGTCAAAGCTGGCTTGCTACAGTTAAACTCCACTACCCCCTTTGTTGATAATGATGCATATGTAGTTAGTTCTGATGTAAGTTTTGCTGGGTACATTTGTACTAACGTTTTCCTATTTTATGTTTTGCAGAAAGACTTTAGTCTCACTAGTAGTTTCACATGGACTTCGACGTTTAGCTTGTTACCTCAGCTATGATCTTATGCCCTCGGAAGGATCTGGTAGATAGTCAGGCTTTTCAGCCTTTTTCATTTATAGATGTCTGTACCCAGACATGTTAAGATTCCGCTTGTGCTTTGATCTGTATGCTCTGAATGCTGGGTCAAGAGACCCATGTTTGTAATATCTCGCTCCTCGGAGCCTATTGAATAAAATACTTGAGTTGTAGAGTCATGTTGTGATGCCATGTTGTATTTGCACATATCGAGCATATTGTGTGTATGTTATTGAAATGCTTGGTATGTGTGGGATCTGACTATCTAGTTATTTATCCTTGGTAGCCTGTCTTACCAGGAAATGTCTCGTAGTGCTTCCACTGAGCCTTGGTAGCTTGCTACTGCTCCGGAACACTTAGGCTAGTCGGCATGTGTCCTTCTTCATTCCTGTGTCTGTCCCTTCGGAGAAATGTCACGTGGTGTCTACCGGAGTCCTGTTAGCCTGGTACAGCCCGGTTTAACGGAGTCCTGCTAGCCCAGTTTCTACAGCCTAGATTCACTCGCTGATGACTGATACGTTCATTGCTGGGTCATGTATGCCTGTCCCTGTAAGTTAGTGCCACTTTGGGTTCACGACTGGCCATGTTAGCCCGGGCTCCTTGTCATATGGATGCTAGCGACACTATCATATACGTGTGCCAAAAGGCGCAAACGGTCTCGGGCAAGGTAAGGCAACACCCGTCGGAATACCGTGCGTGAGGCTGCAAAGTGATATGAGGTGTTACATGCTAGATCGGTGTGGCTTTGAGTTGGGGTCCTGATAGTTTCTTATGAGAGCCTGCCTGCCTGTAGGATTACCGAGCCAAACTGGTCGAAGTTGAGTCTAGAAATTCTTTAGTTATATAAGGGAATTGATTGTGGGATGGAACGTAAGGCTCTTTTTATTCCTTATATCTTATGCCTTCTGATCCGGGTCATCTTATCTCTCCTATGGGGTTAAGGAACTAGGCTTTCTCTTCTTTCTTTCAGGATCCAGTGTTACTAATCCATAGACTTATAAGATTGGTGAATTCAAGCCTCAGTTCAATTCCTACTATCTCTGTGTATTCATAGTTGATCTCAGAACCTTGATATTATAATGATCGAGTGGTTATGCCACCATTTTGTAGGATGTCTCAAAATCTTTTCGACCATTTACAACCATTATGCTGTCCGAGTCATCCCAGGTTTCTAAATAGTCTGATGCATTTGTAAATCCCCCTTTTCATTCCCAATGTTTCTTTGGGCCAGATTAACCACACTAATCGGTCAGTTGATGTACTCTGCTGCCTCGACATATATGTTGGAGCTACTATTATGACCCTAGGTGTCTTAGAGTATCACCTAGTAACCAAGCCATGTTTTGTCGTCCCAGTGTGATAATTCTGGCCATCTTCCTCCAAAGCATCCCGTGATGCCACTTAGTTAGTAGGCATCCGACTCCTGGGTTTCTGAACACGAGATTTCCCTACTTACTTCATGTTGATAGTGTTTGCTAGTTCCTTTAAGTTATTAGTAACCTTTGCGATAGTCCTCGAGGTCCGTGGTATTCCCTTCTTCCAAATATCATGAACCGCTTATGGCAGAAGTTCCTCACGGAACCGAAAGATCACAACCAGAGTGCTCCTGACGAGTTCTTGATTCTATGCTGTTACTCTGCCAGTTCTACCTTTCCGCATGGGTTATCCGGAAGAAATATGTTGAACCCGTTTGACATGCTAATCCATGCATCCACAACTCAGTAAATCGTATGTTCTTTCGAGTTGTCCCTCTTTAGTTGTCTTCTGACCTTCGTCTATCAATTGCTAATCAAGAGTATGCGTGCATTTGTTCATCGATGCCTATTACCCTTGTGATCCGTCAAGCCATTATGTTCCAGAATGACTAGGAGAAACAAACTCCAGTACCTCATCCATATCCAGGATTGGGTCAAAGTAGTTGTAATCCGCAAATCAAAATGCCAAACCAGCTTTTGATTCTGTTCTACCTTGGAGTATTACCATCTTTATGTCAATAATGTCATGGGAATTGCACATCATCCTATGAACTCTTGATACAGTGATACTCTCGCCATCATTATTCATTCCCCGGATCCCGTGTTATTGTAACTGGAATGCCGACTTGTGAGCTATGATGTGTGAAATCAATACTCCTAGCAACCTTGTTGCTTGGTAGTTAAATGGACAACAACCTCGTTCCTAGCATGTTGATTATTGAATCATCACCCTAAGGTTAATTGTGCTACTAGTCCTTTATTTCTGGTGCACTTTTCAATCAATGAGTTAGGATAGTGCCAATCCTTGCTTATTTGATCATACCGTCTTACCTGAGAAGCAAGATTATTCTCGAGCTTAGTAACATACCGGTGGTTCGTGATTTTCCAAACATCTTCTCGGAAGTATCACCAGGTTGTCACCTGACCGCTATGTTGAGTTCATGATCAAGTTGGTTTATCCCTATAAACCACCCTTTCGCCAAGAGTCTGTGTCAGATATCCTCAGCTTGTTGGTTAAGCTAAACAACACTTGGAGAGTTGGAAGATAAAAGCTTTGCCAAATCTAGTTCATTCTGAAGGGATATCTTGCATTGTGTGTGTGTTGAAGAAATATGATATCTTCATCGATTGATCATCATGATCAGTTGTTGGACCTATCATCTTATCCAATCTTTGATTTGAGTATGGGCTATCGTCAAATCTAATCTGAACCAATGATGTTCCTAATATTGTCTTACTCGTGGTTGATCCTTCGAGCATACACTGTTATATCCCTTGTTCTGACCAATGCTATCACCGTGTTCACATAATTGTGGAATTCCATTTATATGGAAACCTGGATGAATTGTTGTTGAGCCCATCGACAACATCCTTATTCTCTCCATGATATTGTTGAACATTAAGCTAGTGTTGGAAATGTTTGAAAGCGTTTCCTCATGCTAGTTCATGAAGCATATGCTCGGATGAAAGAAGCGACTTCCTCTAGTTCATGTGCATATGATGCAAGTTGCCACCGTGAATTCGAGAAAGTCAATGTTGCTTCCTTTGGAACCATTCCAAATCAGTTATGCATACGTGCGAAGTATTATGTGGTCTGAAGACTTGCAACCTTCACTCTATATGTATCCCTAGCACACCAAGCCACTGACTGATTTGCTCCAGGAGAAGGAGTTCCTTTTAAGAGCTAACCCGGGCTTAATTAAGGACTTCATTATCTACAATGCTGGTTTCCCACATGAACTCGGTAGTGTTTTATTATAAGACTACTATGTGGTCATGCTTGTTTGAGACAGCGTGTTCATATGTGTGTAGTAGAACCAGCTCATGTTTTGGAGCTTGCTATCGCAGTTCATTTCTCGAGAATCTCACAACGCCGTCTCGTCGATCTATGTTGCAAACCTTCATTTTTCTTCCTAGACTTGATGAGTCTGGAATAACCTGACACCAACCAAATATGAATCTCAGGCAGATATGATGGTTGGAACGTGTCCCAAGAATTATAATAATGGTCTCTCTGTAACCCGGTAACGTGGATGTCCTCGCCAACACACCTAGCCAGAAGGCCTAATATTGTAGTATCTTGGTTGAAGAAGTTGACCACCTCCCCATAAGGATTTCGTAGGGTTCACTTCAGCAGTTGTCCCTTATGGTTTTTTGTGCTCCCGAAGTCCGACCTTGGACTCGATGTTCTAGATACCAAACCATTTCAATGAATGGGTTACGCTAGCACATCCAGGAGAACGTTAGAAGCGGAGTGCTAAATGTCTCTAGGTCGATCATCCAGATTTTGTCCCCTTGGCCTCGCTAAGGTGAAATCTGAGAAAGTGTTAGCTTCCTTCGCTTATGCATCCTCCATCACTATTCTTCATGGTAGTATGTTGTGTTGGCAGGATCCTTGACACAGATATTGGTAAAACCTTGATGAATATGGAAATGCTCAAGTTCTTGAGAGCATGCACAAGCACTAGGTGTTATCATCGGCACTAGCTGGGATTGCTCCTAGTTTCCTCGGTTATGCTATAACTTTTCAACAATGGGCTCACACTCGTCTGTTGAGTTCTCCCCTGTTAATAGAATCATTCCCAGTATTTGCATTTTGTTCCCAGCTTGCACCACCATTGTGCCATCCTACTCTGGGCTACCCTTCTCAGTAATTACTGATCAGGACCATCTTCAAAGTGGTCCTACCAGGGGTCCCACCCATTTCCGATGATAAGCAAAAATCATTCCTTGCGTTGTATTCAACAAGGTAATCCACATCACCCATCTTAGTCTGGGTATGCCATTCTTTCATACTCCGCCAAACGATTGTTTGTGAATCGCCTTAGGCTGGTATAAAGAGTTTCAATGCTCTCTGAATCAAAAGTAATTCTTTTTTCCACTTCAGGTAATGGTTCCACGAGTCACCTTCTTTGAGGTGTCTCGCTATGGCATCATGGCAACTCAAATTCTCGCTACGTTGACTACAGTTCACCACCCTCTTAGGTGTCGAGTTGTTGTCTACCTAGTGAACCCTCGTCATTTGTTACACTCCATCCCTTTGGATGTATGCTTCGTGTCTCAGCTCGAGAAATGTTTCTACGTATCATTCCGTGAGTTGATCTTGTGATCATTAAGATGATCCATCCATTGTAGACATGTTTCGCTCTTTTGTCCTCATGTTGGATGAAGATCTCGAAAGAAAAGACGTCAAGATCAATTTGAGTCAACAAATCAACAACCTCGAGGAGACAGTTGGATCATGAAGTTTGTGATGCTTAGTGTCCCCTTTGTCTTCTTACCTCGCATCTTGAATCTCGGGACGAGATTCTTGTTTAATGGGGGTGAGTTGTCACATCTCTAGCTCTTGGAAATGCACTAGGCTAGCTTCATGTGTGCATCATGTTTAATCTTGAAAGAAACTTGAAATGGGGATTGCCTAAACCCTAGCATCAAAGGAATCCACTAGGTTCAACTAAAATATTCTCACTGAATCCAAATGGCTTTCAAAAATGTTCATCATTTCTAGAAAATGCTAGAAACAATAACCAGAGGTGTTGCACATTTTTCCATGACATATTTGGGATCTGAACTAAATCATATATTATTTGCATTTGGGCATTTAAATGCTATTAAATATTTTAAATGCTCAAACAATCCTAAACTAAAATGTTCCATGTTGGATATATTCTATACAGTGGGCATGTGAAGTTTGGTGATTTTCGAAAGGGTCTAGGTATTTTTAGAAAAGCCACAAAGATCACAGAAAAATAGAAATCTAAAACAAAAGAAGAGAGAGAGAGAAAGGAACTTACCTAGGCTTACCTTCCTGTGCAGCCCACCTGGCTGGCCCAGGAGCTGGCCCAGCCCACCACCGTAGCTCTGTCGTCTTCCTCCTCAGGCCAGTAGGCAGGGCGCGTGCCTGATGCGCGCGACCACGCGCCGCACCACCTCCTGCTTCCCGTCGCTACCCCGACGCGCCTACGAGCGCCACACACTCCCCCTTGACCCCTGCACCTCTCCCCTCTCTCCCGGGACCCTCTGCCCCTCCTCTGCTCTCTTCCCGCAACGCCATTGTCGCCGCTGAGAACCACCGCGGCCAGCCACTCCCTCACTCCATCTTCGCGTCCCCGAGCTCTGCCATGACTCCGTGGAGCTACACACCCGACGCACGCGACTGCAGGAGCCCTGTAACGTCGTCCCCGCCGTCTTCATCGCGGCCTCTGTCCGGTGATCGCCGTTGTTCGATTCGTGCCTTCCAGGGCTTCCCCGGCCTCGACCTCGACTTCGTTCGACCCTGCTGTGAGCCCCCGTCGTTTTCCCCTTGTTTTCCCTCTCCAACTCTTCCTCTAGCCGTGCTTCCCGCTGGAGACCGAACCACGCCACCGCCGAGCTTCTCGCCGCCGTGTCCACAACCGCCGCAACCCCCAACCGAGCACACCCACATGCTCACCGCGCCGCCTAGGTGCCATAGGGGCCAAGCACGCCACCCCACGGGCACCCCAGCCCCGCTCCCGAGTGCGCCCATACTCCGGCCGCAGCCCGGCTCGTCACCACCGCCGCTACACAGAGCCCCAGCACACACCACGACCACCACTAGATGCACCGCATCGCGTGCTTTCTAGCGCTCCCATCCGCGCCTCTAGCCGACGCCGGAGATGGCTGAACGAGGAACGCCGCTGCGGTTTCTCACCGCCGGCGGTTAGCCACCCGATTAGGTGACATGGCGCAAGATTAATTAGCGCTAAACACCAATTAGTGTAACCCCACGGGTCTTTGACAGACGGGCCCCACCCCTTAATTAACCACAGGGTTATTCTTTGTTTAAAATAAGCTAGTGCCCGTGGCCTCACCGGTCAGTTTGACCATGCCACCTTAGCATTGACCCGACCCCACTCGTCAGCCTATGCTGTTGACACTGTTACACTAACGTGCGGGTCCCAGCCGTCAGGTTTGACTTGGCTAGCGCTGTTGACCTGCTAACGTCGTGCTGTCGTCATGCTGACGCAGTAAATGTTTTCTGAAGTTTTAAATAAATCAGAAATGATTTATTTATTTCAAAAAATATCCAAAACTTCTAAAAATCATATAACATCAACCATAACTCCACATGAAACAAATTATATATGAAAAGTTATCAGAAAAAACCCAAAGAATCTGTTTATTGCATTTTCATGCATGTTTGAGCAACCTAAAGCTACTGTATATGACAATTTGAATTAATGGCATTTGAAATGTCATATATGGAGATTGAATTTGAATCTTGGATTCAAACCAACTCCATTTAACCTGCTGCTAGTTGCATTAGCTCAAACCACAACATATTGCCATGTAATGATCATGCATCATATTGTGCATTGTATTGATTTTGTTTCTTCTTTGTTTGTCGAAGCTTGTCCCCTCTCAATAGACGTGTACCGACAATGTGATCGATGACACCGATGAAGAACTATAGTATCTTCAGAAGTTCTAGGCAAGCAAAACCCCCTTGTTCATTCCAATACAATCCCACTCTCTCGCTCCTGCTCTCTTTTACTACATTAGGACAACAAGGAATCATGTATTAATTTCTGCGGTAGTTGAACCCCTTTTCCTCTGCATGACCTGTCATTGCCACAGTAAATAGATGAAACCAACTAGCATGAGTAGGAGTTGTTTGAGCCCTGATGTGCCTACTCATTCATGCTTGTTGTCATGCCTGCTACTGCTTAGAGTTGAGTCAGGTCTGATTCATCGGGAATGAATTAGAACAGTGATGAACATGTCCTACTGTGTGTGAGCTAAGTGTGTGAACAAGATTTGGTAAAGATAGCGGTGAGGGGCCATGTAGGAGTACATGGTGGGTTGTCTCATTGAAGCCGTCCTCAGGAACTGAGTTCTGTGTTTGTGATCCATGAACAACTACTACCACTCATTGGGATCCTTAATTGATCCTTTTGGCTTCTTAACCACCCTTGTCCTCTGTCCAGGAGTTGCAAGTAGTTTCTGGTGTTTGTAGTATGCTGGAGGCCGTGGGCAGCGCTGACCCGAGGGGTGGGCTGTGATGCAGTAGGCACGTGGCACGGTGTACCGGGCGCCCGTTTAGTGTCTCGTGAACCCTGCACACATCGTTCGGGGCCGCATGTGGAAACTTCAGCCGGACTACCTGCGGATGGAACCTGAATAGGCGATAAACCTGGACTAGAGACTTGAGTGTTTAGGCAGGCCGTGGCCAACACCCTCGCCAGACTTCCGCTTGAAGGTTGCCGTGATACATGACGTGTACATGGCGGTAAGTGGGGAGAGCATGTGTGAAGAAGTACGCCCCTGCAGGGTTAACATCATCTATTCAAATAGGCGCGTCCGCGGTAAAGGACCTCTGGGTTGCCTATACAGTTCAGAGACAAGTGAAAGTGGATACTCTAAAATACGGAAGATAAGCGTGAGTGCTATGGATGGCGTTCTCATAGGGAGACGAGGGCGGATCCATAGTCGTGTATTGATATGGTGAATATGTGGACTCATGTGCGCCACCTCAAAAGAGTTACTTGCAGTCGTAGCTCAGGATAGCCACCGGCTCAAAGCTAGCTTGCTGTAGTTAAACTCTACCCCCCTTTGTTGATATTGATGCATATGTAGTTAGTTCTGATGTAAGTCTTGCTGGGTACATTTGTACTCACGTTTGCCTATTTTATGTTTTGCAGAGAGACTTCAGTCTCACTAGTAGTTCCATTTGGTCTTCGACGTTTAGCTTGTTACCTCAGCTACGATCTTGTGCCCTCGGCAGGATCTGGTAGATAGTCAGGCTTTTCAGCCTTTTTCATTTATAGATGTCTGTACCCAGACATGTTAAGCTTCCGCTTGTGCTTTGATTTGTATGCTCTGAATGCTGGGTCGATAGACCCATGTTTGTAATATCTCGCAACTTGGAGCCTATTGAATAAAATACTTGAGTTGTAGAGGTATGTTGTGATGCCATGTTGTATTTGCACAGATCGAGCATATTGTGTGTATGTTATTGAAATGCTTGGTATGTGTGGGATCTGACTATCTAGTTGTTTATCCTTGGTAGCCTCTCTTATCAGGAAATGTCTCCTAGTGCTTCCATTGAGCCTTGGTAGCTTGCTACTGCTCCGGAACACTTAGGCTGGCCGGCATGTGTCCTTCTTCCTTCCTGTGTCTATCCCTTCAGGGAAATGTCACGCGGTGTCTATAGGAGTCCTGTTAGCCTGCTATAGCCTGGTTTACCGGAGTCCTGCTAGCCCAGTTGCTACAGCCTGGATTCACTTGCTGATGACCGACACGTTCGTTGCTGGGTCATGTATGTCTATCCCTGTAAGTTAGTGCCACTTTGGGTTCTTGACTAGCCATGTCAGCCTGGGCTCCTTGTCATATGGATGCTAGCGATACTATCATATACGTGTGCCAAAACGCGCAAACGGTCCCGGGCAAGGTAAGGCGACACCCATGGGAATACCGTGCGTGAGGCCGCAAAGTGATATGAGGTGTTACATGCTAGATCGGTGTGGCTTTGAGTCGGGGTCCTGACAGTTTTGGTATCAGAGCCTGACTGCCTATAGGATTACCAAGCCAAACTGGTCGAAGTTGAGTCTAGAAATTCTTTAGTTATATAAGGGAATTGATTGTGGGATGGAACGTAAGGCTCTTTTTACTCCTTATATCTTATGCCTTCTGATCCGGGTCATCTTATCTCTCCTACGGGGTTAAGGAACTACGCTTTCTATTCTTTCTATCTGGATCACCTGTTAGTAATCCATAGACTTATATGATTGGTGAATTCAAGCCTTAGTTCAGTTCCTACTATCTCCGTGTATTCATAGTTGATCTTAGAACCTTGATATTATGACGATCGAGTGGTTATGCCACCATTTTGTAGGATGTCTCAAAATCTTTTCGAGCATTTACAATCGTTATGCTGTCCGAGTCATCCCAAGTTTCTAAATAGTCTGATGCATTTGCAAATCCCCCTTTTCGTCCCCGATGTTTCTTTGGGCCAGATTAACCATGCTAATCGGTGAGTTGAGGTACTCTGCTGCCTCGACATATATGTTGGACCTACTATTATGACCCTAGGTGTCTTAGAGTATCACCTAGTAACCTAGCCATGTTTTGTTGTCCCAGTGTGATAATTCTGGCCGTCTTCCTCGAAAGCATCCCGTGATGCCACTTAGTTAGTAGGCATTCGATTACTGGGTTTCCGAACCTGAGATTTCCCTACTTACCTCATGTTGATAGTGTTTGCTAGTTCCTTTAAGGTATTAGTAACCTTTGCGATAGTCCTCGAGGTCCGTGGTATTCCCTTCTTCCAAATATCATGAACTGCTTATGGCAAAAGTTCCTCACGGAACCGAAAGATCACAACCAGAGTGCTCTTGACGAGTTCTTGATTCTATGCTGTTACTCTGCCAGTTCTACCTTTCCGCATGGGTTATCCGAAAGAAATATGTTGAACCCATTTGACATGCTAATCCATGCATCCACAACTCAGTAAATCGTATGTTCTTTCGAGTTGTCCCTCTTTAGTTGTCTTCTGACCTTCGTCTATCAATTGCTAGTCAAGAGTATGCGTGCATTCATTCATCGATGCCTATTACCCTTGTGATCTGTCAAGCCATTATGTTCCAGAATGATTAGGAGAAACAAATTCCAGTACCTCATCCATATCCGGGATTGGGTCAAAACAGTTGTAATCCGCAAATCAAAATGCCAAACCAGCTTTTGATTCTGTTCTACCTTGGAGTATTACCATCTTTATGTCAAGAATGTCATGGGAATTGCACATCATCCTATGAACTCTTGATACAGTGATACTCTTGCCATCATTATTCATTCCCCGGATCCCGTGTTATTGTAACCGGAATACTGACAGGTGAGCTATGATGTGTGAAATCAATACTCCTAGCAACCTTGATGCTTGGTAGTTAAATGGACAACAACCTCGTTCCTAGCATGTTGATTATTGAATCATCACCCTAAGGTTGATTGTGCTACTAGTCCTTATTTCTGGTGCACTTTTCGATCAATGAGTTATGATAGTGCCAATCCTTGCTTATTTGATCATATCGTCTTGCCTGAGAAGCAAGATTGTTCTCGAGCTTAGTAACATACCAGTGGTTCGTGATTTTCCAAACATCTTCTTGGAAGTATCACCAGGTTGTCACCTGACCGCTATGTTGAGTTCGTTATTAAGTTGGTTTATCCCTATAAACGACCCTTTCTCCAAGAATCTGTGTCGGATATCCTGAGCTAGTTGGTTAAGCTAAACAACAACTTGGAGAGTTGGAAGATAAAAGCTTTGTCGAATCTAGTTCATTCTGAAGGGATATCTTGCGTTGTGTGTGTGTTGAAGAAAGATGGTATCTTCATCGATTGATCATCATGATCAGTTGTTGGACCTATCATCTTATCTAATCTTTGATTTGAGTATGGGCTATCGTCAAATCAAATCAGAACCAACGATGTTCCTAATATTGTCTTACTCATGGTTGATCCTTCGAGCATACACTGTTATATCCATTGTTCTGACCAATGCTATCACCGTGTTCACATAATTGTGGAATTCCATTTATATGGAAACCTGGATGAATTATTGTTGAGCCCATCGACAACATCCTTATCCTCTCCATGATTTTGTTGAATATTAAGCTAGTGTTGGAAACTTTTGAAAGCATTTTCTCATGCTAGTTCATGAAGCATATGCTCGGATGAAAGAAGCGACTTCCTCTAGTTCATGTGCATATGATGCAAATTGCCGCCGTGAATTCGAGAAAGTCAATGTTGCTTCCTTTGGAACCATTCCAAATCAGTCATGCATACGTGCGAAGTATTCTGTGGTCTGAAGACTTGCAACCTTCACTCTATATGTATCCCTAGCACACCAAGCCACTGACTGATTTGCTCCAGGAGAAGTAGTTCCTTTTAAGAGCTAACACGGGCTTAATTAAGGACTTCATTATCTACCATGATGGTTTCCCACATGAACTCAGTAGTGTTTTATTATAGGACTACTATGTGGTCATGCTTGTCTGAGACAGCGTGTTCATATGTGTGTAGCAGAACCAACTCATGTTTTGGAGCTTGCTATCGCAATTCATTTTGCAAGAATCTCGCAACGCCGTCTCGTCGATCTGTGTTGCAAACCTTCATTTTTCTTCCTAGACTTGATGAGTCTGGAATAACCTGAAACCAACCAAATCTGAATCTCAGGCAGATATGATGGTTGGAACATGTCCCAAGAATTATAATCATGGTCTCTCTATCACCCGGTAATGTGGATGTCGTGGCCAACACACCTAGCTAGAAGGCCTATTATTGTAGTATCTTGGTTGAAGAAGTTGACCACCTCCCCATAAGGATTTCGTAGGGTTTACTTCAGCACTTGTCCCTTATGGATTTTTGTGCTCCCGAAGTCCGAACCTTGACTCGATGTTCTAGATACCAAACAATTTCAATGAGTGGGTTATGCTAGCACATCCAGGAGAACATTAGAAGTAGAGTGCTAAATGTGTCTCAGTCGATCATCCAGATTTTGTCCCCTTGGCCTCGCTAAGGTGAAATCTAAGAAAGTGTTAGCTTCCTTCGCATCTACATCCTCCATCACTATTCTTCATGGTAGTATGTTGTGTTGGCAGGATCCTTGACACGAATATTGGTAAAACTGATCAATTGTAAGTACAGCGGGGTTTTACGCCCAAACTGCGAGTGTCGTGTTCTCCACAGGGACTAGGCGATCAGCGGCTACGCTCGGCTAAAGCTAGGTGACACTATATTGGGAGATGGAAACAGAAAATAAACCTAAACTATCAATGATTGTCACAAAAGAAAATGCAAAATAGCATAGGGAGGTTCAGATTATCATCAATGTCTTTTTGGCATTTTCTTGTTACATGAGAATTCAAAACACTAAGACATGCATACATAGACTACAAAAGGAAATATACAAGAAACAAACACATATATAACTAGAAAGTATGTAATCAAAGGGGCAGAAGTAAGATTATGTGACAAGGACAGAAACTTCACATCACAATCACACTCACACACACATATTTATATAACACAGGTACTTGAGTAAACACATGGACTATAAACTGGAACAAATTAGATGAACACACACATACACAAATACGAATATGATACTACAGGACACTATTCTAATACTCCCAGATGAACAAAATAAGTACTACTAATAAAGCACAAATCTGAAACTGACCAAGTTTCAAGCACAACTCAAATCTGAACATTACAAGGCATTACACATCCCATCTTATAGAAATTCAGAGAATATAGAGAGGATAAACGAGAGATAGCAACAGTTTATGGTTCAGATTAGGAGCAGCAGTGGCGTTTGGGAAAAGGTGCAGCAAGAAAGAGGGGCAGCGGCAGTTTTGGGGAGAACTAATAGCAGCCAGCAGTTGGTTCAGATAAGGAGCAGCAGCCTGTAGCAGAGGCGTGAGGAGAAGGGAGCAGCATCAGTTATGGTTTAGGGAGGAAGAAGAGACAGCAGCAGGAGGTCAAGGGGAAAAAGAAGAAGCAGTGGGGGCGTGGAGAGAAGAGCAACATCATGAGTTAGGAGAAGTAGAGCAGCAAAACGGGGGCGCCCTCACGCGGATGACCAGACGCCTGTGCTCCCCTTTGTCTGGTTGGGCGCGCGAGGTACGGCGGTGGCTGGAGATGGTGGAGGGATGGCGCAGTGAAGGTGGAGATGGATCGATGATGGTGGATGCTGGTGATGGCACGGTGGCGCGGCTGCGATGGATGGATGGTGTAGGGGGAGGAGAGTGGTGGCGCGGGTGGTGCTGGTGGTGATGGTGATGTGGTGGGAGCGCGATGGCACGGGTGGAGGTGCTGCGGGGTTGTGGAGCAGGTGGAGGTGCTGGGTGGTGCGCCGCCACGCCGGCCTGGCCGCGGCGGCGGTCGGAAGTGGAAGAAGGAGGCGGGGGAAAGAGGGGATGGAGATGCCAGGCACGAAAGGGGATTAGCTGCCGCTAGGGATTTTGACCCCTCCTCTGATCTGCCACTTTACAATTTTGGCCCTTCTCCTTTTCTTCTTTCTTCATAAGAAGGTCCCTTTCTTCTTTAACTTGTCCCATGGAGCATAATTTCTTCACACACAAGTCCCTCTGTCTTTCTTCTTCCTTTTCACTTGACTGGTTCTCTTAGCCACTAGTCCAGATCTTGAAGTTTATAGTGCCTTTGCGCACTTTTCTGCAAAAGAAACACAATGACTAGTAAATGATACTTTATATGATTTTCAGGCAAATATTCAATATTTCACAGCAAGAATTGATGGTCATATCTCAATAAATAATATATTTCTATGCCAAAATTGTATATATGAAATGTGCTTATCAAGTTCCCCCACACTTAAATCTTTGCTTGTCCTCAAGCAAAGGCATATGACAAAGGCTAGATAATGAACAGTGAACTGACTAGAAATGTCAAGTGAAGTATGTCTCTAAACAGTGCATGCCTTGGACTTAGCTAGTGAAAATTAATGGTTAGGAGTGCTACATATCAATAGGACACTAGTAAACTCGACCATTTTAAACTTTTACAATGATAAAAGAGGATCAACAAGTTTAAATGATGACTGCGCCAAATGGTTCCTAAAGAGAGCATGATCCCAAGAACAAAAAGAACTGGAATTAAATCTCTTATTTGCAGAAATATGACTTTGTGATTGAACCACTTATTGAATTTGAAAGAAACACACATATTATTTTATTAGTCTCACCGAAGGAACATACCACCGATCCCGAGAACATGGTATACACCTGGCTCAACCAATTATTAGTTTAGTTTTTTTTCTTTGTCTTCCCAAAGGAACATACCACCGATCCCGAGAACATGGTATACACCTGATTCGACAAGTACATTTATTATTATTATTAATTACTGCCCAAGCTAACCCAATTTCACATGCCACCGGTCCCGGGAACATGACATGCTACTGTAGGTAGCCCAGACTTATTTATTCATTATTACTTATCTTAAATGAACAACGCATAAGAACAAAAACAGGAATCATCACTTCTCCATGTCTGGTTCACATGCTACCGATCCAGGGAACATAACATGCTAATCCATAGTGGTTAGGTGATTGCTCTCAATGGGAAGACACTTGGCACAAATTCAGCATCTAAACATGGTGATCTAGGTGTATCATAGTAAATGCAGAAAATGATGAAGTTTTCTAGTGTACTAGGGATTTGAGCACTCAAAACTAGTAGTTCTCACTAATTTTAGCAAAGCATGCATGGTGTAGATCACTAGTTTACAAGGCATTCAAAAATCAAGTTAACAAATTCACATCAAGCACAATGCCAAAGGTGAGATTCAGCTTGACAACAAGTAATAACTAGCTCAAGCAACCCAACTAGCAATTGAATTCAACATGTATTTATGATATTCAGAATGGGTCATGAAACATCTCACCGGGCTTTGATCATGTAGCACTCGCTCGATCACCTCACCAACTGCAGCTCCTCTCCTTTCCTTCCTTATGGATGCTCCAGCTTCACTCTTCTTCGTGTGTGCCCCATTGCTTCTCCTCATCGCCATGCTTTGAGTCCACCAGGATCCCATGGGATGTCATCTTGAACTTGGTCAGCCCACAATGAATGGTACACAAGCGTAAACCTGAAAGAGCACTCAACAAACAAGCCAATACAAATGATAGGGACAATGCCCTCTAAGTCATCAATAGAGTATCCTATCACATAAGCATATCTAAGCATATGACAAATAGATATCATCAATAGACCGCATGTTGCATAGGCAATATCCATGATATGGCATATCTTGTCAAGAAGGCTGAGATCATACCTGAGATAGTTAGGAAGAACCTTCAGGACTACCTCAATTGAAGATACCAAGTGAGGTGTGGTAGTAGAAATTTCCACCAGATTCATGTCAACAAGTGAAATAGAGCTTGACTCCTTGACATTTGAATCCACCTCACCATAATCAACCATGAAGCTCTCCATCTCAGGCTCAAGTGTTGAGGAAGCAATGCGGCTAACATCATCGAAGGTGAACTTATCCATATCTGGCTCTAGCAACACATGATCAATATCAACTAAAGCTGACTCCTCAATATCAAAAACAACTAACTGCAACTCTGGCTCATCCATGGAAGAATCATCACAATGCAAAACCGAATCTCCAAAACTAGTATCCATATGATCTGTAGCGTGTGTGTCAACTAGAATGGTGTCATCATCGTCAAATATAATCCATGCAAGCTCAACCTTGCCACACTGAGATAGAGGCTCGGGCTTTTGTGTAAGAATTGGTGGTTGAGGTGTAGTGATTTGTTGCAAGCAAACCAATGAATCAGATGTGGGATTCTTATTGTACCACTGAAGTTGGTGGAAAGCTATGCTCTCAATCAGCAGAAAAGATTCATCAAGTGTCTTGTTTGTAATAGCTCCGCCCGCTGCCATATCGACGTAAGCTCGAGTGTCCCAAGTCAATCCTCCATAGAATATCTGCAGCTCTAACCATCTCTCGAGCCCGTGGTTAGGACATCTCCTGTATAAAGCCTTGTATCTCTTCCAAGCATCATACAAGCTCTCGCGTTCACGCTGAACGAAGCTGAAGATCTCATCTCGAATTGCGGACTGCTTGTGTAGTGGGATATATTTATCCAAGAAAGCTCGCGATATCTCATTCCAACTGTATGACCTTGATGGCAAGGATCGATACCAAGCACGAGCATCATCATGGAGGGAGAATGAGAACATCATGCACTTGATAGCATCTTGAGGAACTCCATGGTACTTGACTGTACCTGAATACTCCATGACTCGGTATAAGTGCTCATAGGGATCCTCAGTGGGCAGTCCTCCAAACGGTTGTTGTTGAACCAAAGCAATAAGACCAGGCTTCATCTCAAAATTCTCTGCCTGAATAGTTGGCCAAACCGGTCCTGTGATATAGCATTGACTACTTGGCATCCAAAGATCACGAAGCAATGCCATATCTTAACCAAGTGTAACTATAGAACAACCAGCAAAGGTTTATGATTCCCTACACACACTCATAAACAGTAAACACTAGTCAGAAGGTTAGTATCCTAATAAGCCGAAGCAACAATGGGGGAAAGTAGAGGAAAAACACTGAAGATGAAATACACGACGAATTGAACAAGGAACTAAAGTAAATCTAGTCTATAGACTAACACAATCGCTCGACGCTAGTCCCCGGCAACGGCGCCAAAATGATCAATTGTAAGTACAGTGGGGTTTTACGCCCAAACTGCGAGTGTCGTGTTCTCCACAGGGACTAGGCGATCAGCGGCTACGCTCGGCTAAAGCTAGGTGACACTATATTGGGAGATGGAAACAGAAAATAAACCTAAACTATCAATCATTGTCACAAAAGAAAATGCAAAATAGCATAGGGAGGTTCAGATTATCATCACTGTCTTTTTGGCATTTTCTTGTTACATGAGAATTCAAAACACTAAGACATGCATACATAGACTACAAAAGGAAATATACAAGAAACAAACACATATATAACTAGAAAGTATGTAATCAAAGGGGAAGAAGTAAGATTATGTGACAAGGACAGAAACTTCACATCACAATCACACTCACACACACATATTTATATAACACAGGTACTTGAGTAAACACATGGACTATAAACTGGAGCAAATTAAATGAACACACACATACACAAATACGAATATGATACTACAGGACACTGTTCTAATACTCTCAGATGAACAAAATAAGTACTACTAATAAAGCACAAATCTGAAACTGACCAAGTTTCAAGCACAACTCAAATCTGAACATTACAAGGCATTACACATCCCATCTTATAGAAATTCAGAGAATATAAAGAGGATAAAAGAGAGATAGCAACAGTTTATGGTTCAGATTAGGAGCAGCAGGGGCGTTTGAGAAAAGGTGCAGCAAGAAAAAGGGGCAGCGACAGTTTTGGGGAGAAGTAATAGCAGCCAGCAGTTGGTTCAGATAAGGAGCAACAGCCTGTAGCAGAGGCGTGAGGAGAAGGGAGCAGCATCAGTTATGGTTTAGGGAGGAAGAAGAGGAGACAGCAGCAGGAGGTCAAGGGGAAAAAGAAGAAGCAGTGGAGCGTGGAGAGAAGAGCAACATGATGAGTTAGGAGAAGTAGAGCAGCAAAACGGGGGCGCCCTCACGTGGATGACCAGACGCCTGTGCTCCCCTTTGTCTGGTTGGGCGCGCGAGGTACAGCGGTGGCTGGAGATGGTGGAGGGATGGCGCAGTGAAGGTGGAGATGGATCGATGATGGTGGATGCTGGTGATGGCGCGGTGGCGCGGCTGCGATGGATGGATGTTGTAGGGGGAGGAGCGTGGTGGCGCGCGGTGGTGCTGGTGGTGATGGTGATGTGGTGGGAGCGCGATGGCACGGGTGGAGGTGCTGTGGGGTTGTGGAGCAGGTGGAGGTGCTGGGTGGCGCGCCGCCACGCCGGCCTGGCCGCGGCGGCGGCCGGAGGTGGAAGAAGGAGGCGGGGGAAAGAGGGGATGGAGATGCCAGGCATGAAAGGGGATTAGCTGCCGCTAGGGATTTTGACCCCTCCTCTGATCTGCCACTTTGCAATTTTGGCCCTTCTCCTTTTCTTCTTTCTTCATAAGAAGGTCCCTTTCTTCTTTAACTTGTCCCATGGAGCATCATTTCTTCACACACAAGTCCCTCTGTCTTTCTTCTTCCTTTTCACTTGACTGGTTCTCTTAGCCACTAGTCCAGATCTTGAGATTTATAGTGCCTTTGCGCACTTTTCTGCAAAAGAAACACAATGACTAGTAACTGATACTTTATATGATTTTCATGCAAATATTCAATATTTTCACAGCAAGAATTGATGGTCATATCTCAATAAATAATATATTTCTATGCCAAAATTGTATATATGAAATGTGCTTATCAAAAACCTTGATGAATATGGAAATGCTCAAGTTCTTGAGAGCATGCATAAGCACTAGATGTTATCACCGGCACTAACTTGGATTGCTCCTAGTTTCCTCGGTTATGCTATAACTTTTCAAAAGTGGCTCACTCTCGTCTGTTGAGTTCTCCCCTGTTACTAGAATCATTCCCAGTATTTGCATTTTGTTCCCAGCTTGCACTGCCATTGTGCCATCCTACTCTGGGCTACCCTTCTCAGTGATTACTGATCAGGACCATCTTCAAAGTGGTCCTACCAGGGGCCCCACCCATTTCCGATGAGAAGCAAAAATCATTCCTTGCGTTGTCTTCGACAAGGTAATCCACATCACCCATCTTAGTCTGGGTATGCCATTCCTTCATACTCCGCCAAACGATTGTTGGTGAATCACCTTAGGCTGGTATAAAGAGTTTCAATGCTCTCTGAATCAAAAGTAATTCTTTTTGCCACTTCAGGTAATGGTTCCACGAGTCACCTTCTCTGAGGTGTCTCTCTATGGCATCATGGCAACTCAAATTCTCGCTACGTTGACAACCATTCACCACCCTCTTAGGTGTCGAATTGTTGTCTACCTAGTGAACCCTCGTCATTTTTTACACTCCATCCCTTTGGATGTATGCTTCGTGTCTCAGCTCGAGAAATGTTTCTACGTATCATTCCGTGAGTTGATCTTGTGATCATTTAATATGATCCATCCATTGTAGACATGTTTTGCTCTTTTGTCCTCATGTTGGATGAAGATCTCGAAAGAAAAGACGTCAAGATCAATTTGAGTCAACAAATCAACAACCTCGAGGAGACAGTTGGATCATGAAGTTTGTGATGCTTAGTGTCCCCTTTGTCTTCTTACCTCGCATCATGAATCTCGGGACGAGATTCTTGTTTAATGGGGGTGAGTTGTCACATCTCTAGCTCCTGGAAATGCACTAGGCTAGCTTCATGTGTGCATCATGTTTAATCTTGAAAGAAACTTGAAATGGGGATTGCCTAAACCCTAGCATCAAAGGAATCCACTAGGTTCAACTAAAATATTCTCACTGAATCCAAATGGCTTTCAAAAATGTTCATCACTTCTAGAAAATTCTAGAAACAATAACCAGAGGTGTTGCACATTTTTCCATGACATATTTGGGCTCTGAATTAAATCATATAGTATTTGCATTTGGGCATTTAAATGCTATTAAGTATTTTAAATGCTCAAATAATCCCAAACTGAAATGTTCCATGTTGGATATATTCTATACAGTGGGCATGTGAAGTTTGGTGATTTTAAAAGGGTCTAGGTATTTTTAGAAAAGCCACAAAGATCACAGAAAAATAGAAAACTGAAACAAAAGAAGAGAGAGAGAGAAAGGAACTTACCTGGGCTTACCTTCCTGTGCGGCCCACCTGGCTGGCCCAGGAGCTGGCCCAGCCCACCACCGCAGCTCCTGATGTTTTCCTCCTCAGGCCAGTAGGCAGGGCGCATCCTGATGCGCGCGACCACGCGCCGCGCCACCTCCTGCTTCCCGCTGCTACCCCGACGCGCCTACGAGCCCCACACGCTCTCCCTTGACCCTTGCACCTCTCCCGCTCTCCCGGGACCCTCTGCCCCTCCTCTGCTCTCTTCCCGCAATGCCACTGTCGCCGCCAAGAACCACCGCGGCCAGCCACTCCCTCGCTCCATCTTCACGTCCCTGAGCTCCGCCACGACTCCGTGGAGCTACACACCCGATGCACGCGACTGCAGGAGCCCTACAACATCGTCCCCGCCGTCCTCATCGCCGCCTCTGTCCAGTGATCGCCGTCGTTCGATTCGTGCCGTCCAGGGCTTCCCCGGCCTCGACCTCGACTCCGTTCGACCCCGCTGTGAGCCCCCGTTGTTTTCCCCTTGTTTCCCCTCTCCAACTCTTCCTCTAGCCATGCTTCCCGCCGGAGACCGAACCACGCCACCGCCGAGCTTCTCGCCACCGTGGCCACAGCCGCCACAACCCTCAACCGAGCACACCCACGTGCTCACCGCGCCGCGTAGGTGCCATAGGAGCCAAGCACGCCACCCCACGGGCACCGCAACCCCGCTCCAGAGTGCGCCCGTACTTCGGCCGCCGCCCGGCTTGTTGCCACCGCCGCTACATGCTGCCCTAGCACACACCACGGCCACCACTAGATGCGCCGCATCGCGTGCTTTCTAGCGCACCCATCCACGCGTCTAGCCGACGCCAGAGATGGCCAAACGAGGAACGTCGTTGCGTTTGCTCACCGGCGGCGGTTAGCCACCCGATTAGATGACGTGGCGCAGGATTAATTAGCGCTAAACACCGATTAGTGTAACCCCATGGGTCTTTGGCACACGGGCCCCACCCCTTAATTAACCACAGGGTTATTCTTTGTTTAAAATAAGCTAATGCCCGTGGCCCCACGGGTCAGTTTGACCATGCCACCTCAGTGTTGACCCGACCCCACTGGTCAGCCTCTGCTGTTGACACTATTACACTGATGTGCGGGTCCCAGCCGTCAGGTTTGACATGGCTAGCGCTGTTGACCTGCTGATGTCTTGTTGTCGTCATGCTGATGCAGTATATGTTTTCTAGAGTTTTAAATAAATCAGAAAAGATTTATTTATTTCAGAAAATATCCAAAACTTCTAAAAATCATATAAAATCAACCGTAACTCCAAATGAAACAAATTATATATGAAAAATTATCAGAAAAATCCAAAGAATCTGTTTATGGCATTTTCATGCATGTTTGAGGAACCTAAAGCTACTGTATATGACAATTTGAATTAATGGCATTTGAAATGTCATATATGGAGTTTGAATTTGAATCTTAGATTGAAACCAACTCCATTTAACCTGCTGCTAGTTGCATTAGCTGAAACCATAACATATTGCCATGTCATGATCATGCATCATATTGTGCATTGCATTGATTGTGTTTCTTCTTTGTTTGTCGGTGCTTGTCCCCTCTCAGTAGACATGTACCGACGATGTGATCGATGACACTAATGAAGAACTATACTATCTTCAGAAGTGCTAGGCAAGCAAAACCCCCTTGCTCATTCAGATACAATCCCACTCTCTCACTCCTGCTCTCTTTTACTACATTAGGACAACAACGACTCATGTATTACTTGCTGCGGTAGTTGAACCCCTTTTCCTCTGCATGACCATTGCCACAGTAAATAGATGATACCCACTAGCATGAGTAGGAGTTGTTTGAGTCCTGATGTGCCTACTCATTCATGCTTGTTGTCATGCCTGCTACTGCTTAGAGTTGAGTCAGGTCTGATTCATTGGTAATGAATTAGAACAGTGATGAACATGTCCTACTATGTGTGAGCTAAATGTGTGAACTCGATTTGGTAAAGGTAGCGGTGAGAGGCCATGTAGGAGTACATGGTGGGTTGTCTCATTTAAGCCGTCCTCAGGAACTGAGTTCTGTGTTTGTGATCCATGAACAACTACTACCACTCATTGGGATCCTTAATTGACCCTCTCGGCTTCTTAACCACCCTTGTGCTCTGTCCAGGAGTTGCAAGTAGTTTCTGGTGTTTGTAGTATGCTGGAGGCCGTGGGCAGCGCTGACCCGAGGGGTGTGCTGTGATGCGGTAGGCACGTGGCATGGTGTACCGGGCGCCCGTTTGGTGTCTCTGTAACCCTGCACACATCATTCGGGGCCGTATGTGGAAACTTCGGCTGGACTCCCTACGGATGGAACCTGAATAGGCGATAAACCTAGACTAGAGACTTGAGTGTTTAGGCAGGCCGTGGCCGACACCCTCGCTAGACTTTCACTTGAAGGTTGCCGAGATACATGATGTGTACATGGCGGTAAGTGGCGAGAGCATGTGTGAAGAAGTACGCCCCTGCAGGGTTAACATCATCTATTCGAATAGCCGCGTCCGCGGAAAAGGACCTCTGGGTTGCCTATAAAATTCATAGACAAGTGAAAGTGGATACTCTAAAATACGCAAGATAAGTGTGAGTGCTATGGATGGCGTCCTCGTAGGGAGACGGGGGCGGATCCATAGTGGTGTGTTGATATGGTGAATATGAAGACTCGTGTGCGCCACCTCAAAATAGTTACTTGCAGTCGTAGTTCAGGATAGCCACCGGGTCAAAGCTGGCTTGCTACAGTTAAACTCCACCACCCCCTTTGTTGATAATGATGCATATGTAGTTAGTTCTGATGTAAGTCTTGTTGGGTACATTTGTACTCACATTTGCCTATTTTACGTTTTGCAGCGAGACTTTAGTCTCACTAGTAGTTCCGCGTGGACTTCGACATTTAGCTTGTTACCTCAGCTACGATCTTGTGCCCTCGGGAGGATCTGGTAGATAGTCAGGCTTTTCAGCCTTTTTCATTTATAGATGTCTGTACCCAGACATGTTAAGCTTCCACTTGTGCTTTGATTTGTATGCTTTGAATGCTGGGTCGAGAGACCCATGTTTGTAATATCTCGCTCCTCGGAGCCTATTGAATAAAATACTTGAGTTGTAGAGTCATGTTGTGATGCCATGTTGTATTTTCACATATCGAGCATATTGTGTGTATGTTATTGAAATGCTTGGTATGTGTGGGATCTGACTATCTAGTTGTTTATCCTTGGTAGCCTCTCTTACCGGGAAATGTCTCCTAGTGCTTCCACTGAGCCTTGGTAGCTTGCTACTGCTCCGGAACACTTAGGCTGGCCGGCATGTGTCCTTGTTCATTCCTGTGTCTGTCCCTTTGGGGAAATGTCACGCGGTGTCTATCGGAGTCCTGTTAGCCTGCTACAGCCCGGTTTACCGGAGTCCTGTTAGCCCAGTTGGTACAACCCAGATTCACTCGCTGATGACCGACACGTTCGTTGCTGGGTCATGTATGCCTATCCCTGTAAGTTAGTGCTACTTTGGGTTCATGACTAGCCATGTCAGCCCGGGCTCCTTGTCGTATGGATGCTAGCGACACTATCATATACGTGTGCCAAAAGGCGCAAATGGTCCCGGGCAAGTTAAGGCGACACCCGTGGGAATACCGTGCATGAGGCCGCAAAGTGATATGAGGTGTTACATGCTAGATCGGTGTGGCTTTGAGTCGGGGTCCTGACAATCTGCCTTAACCCTACAGGCATTCTGGGGAACTTTCATGTCATCCACGACCCGTGGTACCTCAAGTACCCGGGGTAAGCACCCGATCACTACCTTTCCCTAGACGACACTAACATAGATTCCACTCGATTGGTAGTAACCCCCATGCCCAACATTTCACATCTTAAAATTGTGGAGACATACCACTGGCACGGGGTACCAATGGTGTGTCCGGTGCCCTATGAAAACAGTCATGGCCGCCCTACCTGGCACGACCCCGTCCCGAGAGAGAGCACCAACTCTCCCCCATCGCTAGTAATGCGGGCTCCAAGATAGTATCGACTAGGTAATAAATAATGCCCTTTCCCATATAAGGGTAGAGTGGTTGCGCATGTAAGGTTGGAATAATGGTCGCAACTTAAACCAATCCATTTTGAAAACAACACATACACTTGCCTCGGTACACCACTTCGCCACCATGTGGTTACCCAACTCATTATCTCCCTCGGGCATAAGTGGCACCCGATGGGGTTTTCGAAAAGTTTCTGAGAACAATCTTGCTTCCATCACCATGCATATACCCATCCCCTTTTTGCGTAGCTCTACTTAGCATCCTAGCTAACACCCACTCGCGTAACTCTCATAGAAAGGTAGGGTCATGCATCATGCAAGTATCAACGAGAAAAACAATGGAGTAACCCACCAAGGTGGTACCCTCTCATCACGACTCTGGTGCAACAACGACAAGTGATATATGACATGCATAAAAAGTTTCACGGTATGGTCAAAGGGCTGCTTACTTGGCTCAGCAAAGTCTTCTGGGTCTTCAAAGTCTTCAGATCCTTCTCCTTCTTGTTCTTCTTCTTCTTCTTCTTCGGCAACTTTGTCTAATGCGGGATCTAATCGTCGCAAGAAAATAAGGCAATAGTAAAACAGAAAATCCATGGTGCTCAGAAAAATGTCAACTTATTTTTGATAAATACTAGGGGGAAATCTAAGTAGGGGAAATTTACTAGTTGTGGACTTGGAGTTGTAGAATAGGAGAAATTGATTTTCAGAGGGGAATATAAATGCTCAAATTTGAATAGTGCAGAAAAGTTTGATGGATATTTATGAAAGTTACACCATTAAATAGGTGGGATTTTTAGAAGAATTTAGGAATTGGAAACATTTAATTTGGATAAATATTTAAATCTGTGGAATTTTTGGAAACTTCATAGAAAAAGAAAAGGGGAAAGGGCACTGTGCCACTGGGCCAAAACAGCCGCAGCGCACAGGCCCAGAGGCGATTCGGCCCAGGCGAGCCGAGCGGCGCGCGCGCGCCAGGATTGAATCCGACGGGCGGGCCCAGGCTCCAGTAGGCGAGGGAGAGGAGAGGCTGACAGGCGGGGCCCGCCTGTCATCCCTAACCCTACGACAGAGGGCCGGCGAGCTCACCAGCGATGTTTCCGGGCATGACGAGGTGAGCTGTTAGCACCGTTGGACTCCTCGTTGTGCCGCCGTTCGGGTGTTGCCGGAGTTGGCCGGAGGGGAGTAGCGGATCGCTGGCGATGAGGTTCGCGGCGGAGGAGCGCCGTGTGTCGATGGCTCCGGCCGTTTTCGACTATAAAACGAGCGGGAAAGAGGGGGGAATCGATAAGTAGGCTATGGGCGTTCCAGAGAAGCAATAAAGAGGGCCGGGGGTGGCCTTTACCATGGGATCGACGGCGACCCGAGGCGGCAAAGCTCGAGCTCGGTCTCAAGCTCGGGTGGTTCAGCAGAGGAACTGGGGGTGTAGGGGGATGATTTGGTGGTGCAGAGGGCGAGTGGTGAGTAGAGGATAGCTTGGGGGGGCTTAAATAGAGGGGGGGCGAGGTGCACCGTGGCTCGTGCGCCGGCGAGCTTCTAGTCGTTGCTGGAGGCCACGGGGGCTCACTTGAGCTTGTCTGGGGTCCTTGTGGGAGAGTTCTATGGCTCGGGAAAGGAAGAGAGAGAGAGCGGGGAAGGGCCAAAGTATCACGCGTGTGAGGCCACTCATTGGAGCTCTTGGGCGGCCGACGCGCGTGCGAGCAAGGGCAGCAGGAGGGAGAAGGATGAGGGGGACAGAGGCGTGGCGTGTCGCAGACGTCGAGGTGCATCGTCGGGCGCGCTGGGGAGGCCCGAGGTGGCCGGAGGTGGTTGGCAGGGGGCGGCTACAGTGCGGGAGCGCACTGTAGCGTGCTCCAGAGCGTGCAAATGGTCGGCATGCCATTTTTTGGCAAAGTGGGCACGACCAAGCATGTCTGGTAGCTCTAGGGAGGAGTAAAGAATGTGGGGAAAGCCTTGGATGCCTTGGGTGGCCACTGGAGTGAGGAGGGAGGTGAGGAAGAGGGGTGCAAGGGCTGTCTAGAGAGGTAAAAGAGGTGGTTTGACCCCTCAATTATTGATCTGAGATGCAGCCATTGCTACTGGAGGTAGAAGAGGTCTAGGAGGGGCTGTGGTAAAAAGTTGAGGCCATGGAGAAGAGTGGGAGAGGTCAATGTAGTTGTTTTGTTAAAGTGGCAGAAGGTGTTTGTTGTTGGTTTGGACAGGTAAATGAATTCCATTTGGCATGAGACTCCACAAGGTGAAATGGCACATATAATTAGGGCCTTCCACCCATTTTGAGCTTATTTGGGCAAAGTTCGCAATGTAACTTTTGTAAACTCTAGAAATCCAGAGAAATGGACTTGCTTAGATCTAGCTAAGCTAAACTATTCTCCTTGGTGCATCACTTGGTGTAGTGTCATCATTTGGGGTTTAGAGCATGCCCACAAAGGTTGAGAGGAAAATAAGAAAGTTGATAATGTAAAGCCGTTCAAATTTGATTCTGGACAGAGAGGGTTTTGAGGCACTTTGATCAAGATATCATTTTCTCCAACTTGTGCCATTTGGTCTAGATACATAATTAGACATTGGAGCATGTGCACCAAGTTTGAGAACATTTGGACATGTTTGGCAATGTAGAGTTGCTCAAAATTCAAAATGGACAGAAATGGTTTTGAGGAGATTTGGTGATGTTATTTTGTTCTCCAAGACATGAGGCTTGGCAAGATCATCCAACATGTCATATGTGACATGCTAGAATTTTATTGGAATTTTTATAGGATGTTTCCTTTGTAAATATTGCAAAAGCTTGAAATATCCAGAAAGGGTTTTTGAGGGGTTTGACCAATATTTTGAACATGCCCAAATATTTTGAACATATTAAAGACCATTTCTGGCCTTAAGAAAAAGCCTTTAAATAAAATAGAAAAATAACTTTTAAAATTATATTTTTGTGGTTTATGGGAGTCCTATATCTAATAGAATTCAAATTTACCTTTTGAAAGATTTTTCATTTCCCAAATCAAGTACTTTTAGTGCAAACCTCAATTTAGGGGTTTTTGGAAAACTAAATTTAGAAAATGCTTTTTGGCCAAATTATTTTTGTAAGAAAAATTCTATATTGTACTATACACATGGCATGATCATTGGGGCAAAAGTTTGGAGCAAGGGGATGAAGTATAGAAGGTGGAGTCGTGTTGACTCTAAGGAGCACTTCAAAATCACAGAGAGAAAACCAACTCAAATAAAAAGCCAAATAATGCAAAAGTTTTTGTCAAACTACACTTTATCATGATTTAATAGCTTAAGTGTTGTGGCATGAAAATCAGGGTGTGACAAATGTTGTCTGACCACAGCGATGCCGAAGATAGCAATTATCAACTTGTCTCCGAAGAGGAGATCAGCCTGGGCGACAACGAATTCATCGTCCCAGAAGAACCCATAGAACAAGAACGCCTCCATCAAAGGCTTATCACCACTGCAAGGAGCCTGAAGAAGTAGAAGCAGCGGCTTAAAGCCACACATGATACGCTCAGTGACAGATGGAATGAAGTGCTAGACGCTAAGGAAAAATATGGTTGTAATCGCCAAACAAGGGGCTATCCTAAGCGTAAACTGCTGCCCGAATTCGACAACGAGGCTATTGCGCCTATACCGCCGGAAAACAATACGACCGACAAGCCGGACCGACCACCTCATGGACGAGACAGAGCGGCTATCAATGCCGTACACAAGCCCGCACCCCCTCCCCGTAAAGGAAGGGAGGTTGCGGCTCAGGACCAGAAAGACGATCTACGTAAGGACCTAGACAAAAAGGCCGGTAAAGCCAGATCCATCTACGGATCTAGGGACCATGCCCCCACACGGGATTGTGGCTATCAAGCCAAATATGCCGGTCATATACCAGTTCGGAGTCGATACCGAACATCACAACCGCTGAACCCACGCCATGACACAATCAAATACAGGGGTGCTACGCACCCCCTGTGCTTCACCGATGAGGTGCTGGATCATGATTTTCCAGAAGGGTTTAAACCTGTAAGCATCGAGGCATATGATGGAATGACGGATCCTGCGGTCAAGATAGAAGACTCTATTCTCCACATCCACATGGCCCGCGGAGATGATATCCATGCCATCAAATACTTACCCCTGAAGCTGAAAGGACCAGCTCGGCACTGGCTGAAAAGCCTCCTAGTAAATTCCATTGGAAGTTGGGAAGAACTTGAGGATGCTTTTCGGGCCAATTTTCAAGGGACTTATGTCCGGCCCCGGACGCTGACGATCTAAGTTGCATAATCCAACAACCCGGGGAATCAGCCCGAAAGCTTTGGAATCGGTTTCTCACTAAGAAGAACCAAATCGTCGATTGTCCGGACGCCAAAGCCTTAGCAGCTTTCAAGCATAGTGTCCAGCACGAATGGCTAGCTAGACACCTGGGCCTAGAAAAGCTAAGGACAATGGCAGCCCTAACTGCGCTGATGACCCGTTTTTGCACGGGCGAGGACAGCTGGTTAGCCTGAAGCAGCACCAGCAAGCCTGGGACATCCGAAGTCAGGGATGGCAATGGAAAGCCACAACATACCAAAAACAAACATCGAAACAATGCTGGAAGCCCAGATGATACAACAGTAAACGCTGGATTCAGTGGCTCCAGACCCGGTCAGTGGAAGAAACCATTTAAAGGAAACAAAGATGGTCCATCCAGCCTGGACAAAATATTAGACAGGAACTGCCAGATCCATGGCACCCCCGCTAAACCCGCGAACCATACCAACCACAGTTGCTGGGTCTTTAAGCAGGACGGCAAGCTCACCACCGAACACAAGGGGAAGGGACGTCAGAGCGAAGATGAGCATGAATCTCTCCAGCTAAACACGGGGGGACAGAAGAAATTTCCACTGGAGATCGAAACAGTGAACATGATCTACTCATATCCCAAAAAGGGAGCGTAGACACGCACTTCGAGACGTCTATGCCATTGATCCTGTCGCCCCCAAATTCAACATTTGGGCGGCGTGTCCAATCACCTTTGATCGCAGGGATCATCCGACTAGTATCCATCATGGGGGTTTGGCTGCCCTAGTGCTCGACCCAATAATCGATGGTTACCATCTCACTCGAGTCCTCAGGGATGGCGGCAGCAGTCTAAATCTGATATATCAGGACACTATCCGCAAAATGGGGATAGACCCGTCAAGAATCAAGCCAAGCAGCACGACCTTTTAAGGAGTTATACCGGGCATCGAAGCCTGCTGCACGGGCTCTTTAACATTGGAAGTCATATTCGGCTCTCCCAATAACTTTCGAAGCGACGAGCTAATCTTCAACATAGCTCCATTCCGAAGTGGCTATCATGAACCTACTCGGAAGAACGGCCTTCGCCCACTTTCATGCAGTCCTGCATTATGCCTATTTAAACCTCAAAATGCCTGGACCATGTGGCGTCATTACGGTCAGTGGAAATATGGAGCGCTCTCTCCGTACGGAGAAGGATACTGCGGCCTTAGTAGCCGAAGTACAAAATGGCCTATTCAAGCGGAACAGATCATCGGTCGTTAGAACCACGGACATAGCTAAACGCGTCCGGAGTACGCCTCGGTGCGGCAGCTCAGACAAACCTGAGCTCGATTAGCAGTTACGCCCCCATAGACTACCCCATAACGTGATAGCATACGTGCCTCGTATACACAAGTAAACCGTTAAAAACCCTTGGGCACCGTTGGGGGCACACTGCACACAAATAGTCCATAGTCCGGCTCAACCCTATTCGGACTCTACGGTCATCTTTCAAGGTTCATTAATCGAACCAGCTTTATTTACGGCCACACTGGATTTTCTTTTCCAGTTTTTTTTACATATGGCCACCACACTACCCCCTTCAAGGACACATCACAAAGGAGAAAACGACGCAGACGTGCAGCAGGGCCCCGCACTAAAGGTTTCTTTTTTGATTAAGACCCTGCGTAAACCTTTTTATCTCTTTTTTTATACTTCTATGGCATGTACAATGTCCTAGGAAGTTCTAGGCATTATCTGTAAGTACACGGCTCTCCATACAAGAAAGGGATATTACAGAAGCAGCTTGGTCCACATTATGTTTGGAGTTTTATTCTCACACCACCTGCGCTCTCCCCCCATGTCAGATTGCCATACGTGCCTTGACACTAGGGTCCATTACCAGGGGCTGTATTCGGTCCGGTATACTTTGAAAAGTCTGAACACCTATAGGGAGTGTTCGGCGTCGCGAGTTTGGCCTTATATGCATCAACTCCGAATCATGTCTTTGGTCAATAGTTGGGTTGCCCGGCTCCTGTGCTTGCTACCTTACGTTCCGCTTTATCGGCTAAGGTAGTAAAGGGAGAACTACTGCGATTGTGTCCTAGTTCGTCCGGATGAGCACCTCAGTAGAGAAAGCCATAAAATGACTGTCATGATGCGGCGAGAGCTGGTCAACCACTCGATGACTCATCAGAATCTTCGCGATTCCCTCCGTATTAAACGAAGGACCGTTCTTCTGGTCACGTATGTAAACGCAGCATATTCAGATAACCGCGTACATACCAAGGGCTATATCGTAGACCCACCATCAAACTCCTACGGCTAAGTGAAAGTGTTAAAGCCCTATAGTCTAATTGCCTGGTTCGCCGGATTGACACCTCCTTAATGGACCAAGACGTTGGGTCAAGTGTGATCAAGTGCTTTTCCGAACACCTCCGTGTTATATGCGAGGGGGCTGAAGCCAATGACTGGTAAACTTTCAGATTATATATATAAAAAATAAACGGCCGCACAGGAGGCACGAAAACTTTTCGGGCGAAAGTATAAAAACATAGCCTTAAAAATATCATTATATTGTTGTTACAATTTTGGTACACTTCACTCGAACCTAATATCTTTTGAGCACTGACCCTTTATCAAGCGGGCACCCTCCAGGACGGCCTCAAAATAATGCTCTGGCGTGTGTTGGTCCTTGCCCTCGGGTGGACTTTGTACTGCAATATCGGTGGCCTTCATCTTCGCCCAATACATCTTAACGTGGGCAAGGGCCATCTGTGCACCTTCTATGCACAATGTTGAGGATATCGCTTATCGTTATCATCTCGGTCAGCTAGGGATTAGAGATTAATCGGAAATCGGCCGATTAATCGATTTTATCGGTTGACTAATAATCGGATATTTGTTTTGCAAATCCTACATTCCCAACACTAAAATACACTATATTCAACACCAAAACAATATTGGACAAAAGTGTTACCTTGATTCATAGCCTTTGAATCCTCGTATAATGACAAACAAAATAAGTCAACAGTACATATTGCGTAACAATGTCCACAAAACACAAATAAACATAGTTTTTGCAAACATAGTGCTTTGAATAGGTCCGATTTATCGGTAGATTCCCGATAAATCGCTTGTCAGGGCGATAAGTCGGCTCAAAAGATAAACGGTGAAGATAAGGCATAATCTTATCGGTCACCCCCCGAGTAGCGATAAATCGGAAGATTGGTCACCGAATCGGAAGATTTTTTGAACAGTGATGAACGTTGACCGCTTAATAGCGTCGATATGCGACACTGCATCAACAAGCCACCACACCAAACCGAAATAACTATTCTGAATTGGCTCAGTCGGCCACAACCGGACTATGACGTCCTTCATGGCAAATCCGGACATCTTGTGGAGCTCGGCCCACTGGGCCATCTGTTCATTCAACGGCGGACGCTTTGGATGTTGAATTGCGACCAGAATAGCTTTTCTTTCGCATGTCCTTCTTGCGCATGGAAAAACTGAGTTGCATCGGCAACACTCTTCGGCAAGTCAAAAAATGCGTCTAGAGAACTCCACATTTGATTAAGCGGGGCATACTTTGGATCGCCAAACTTTGTTTGTAATAAGAAGGGCTTACCAGCCGCGATCTTCCCAGCTTGTCGGATCTCCTCCTGAGCTGCTCTAGACTCTGACCGGGCTTCCCTAGCCTCTTGTAAGGCCTTGTCAAGATCAACCGCTTTGGCTTTGTTATCTTTCTCAAGAAATTGGCATTGGCTAGCGACATCCTTTAGCTCAAGCGCCATAGTAGATATTCTCTCCCCGCACTGGCGCCGAGCAGCCTGTTTGACCTTTAATTTGGTGGCTGGCTTTTCGGTAGCCGCATTACCCATTGATAAACCACAAGTGTAGGGGATCGCAATAGTTTTTGAGGGTAGAGTATTCAACCCAAATTTGTTGATTTGACACAAGGGGAGCCAAAGAATATTCTCACATATTAGCAGTTGAGTTGTCAATTCAACCACACTTGGATAACTTAATATCTGCAGCAAAGTATTTAGTAGCAAAGTAGTATGGAAGTAACAGTAACAGTAGAAAAGTAACATTAGCAGTTTTGTAGTAACAGTAACAGTGGCAACGGTAAAGTAACTAAGCAAAGATCAGTATGTGAAAAGCTCGTAGGCATTGGATCAGTGATGGATAATTATGTCGAATGCGATTCCTCATGCAACAATTATAACATAGGGTGACACAGAACTAGCTCACTTTCATCAATGTAATGTAGGCATGTATTCCGAATATAGTCATACATGCTTATGGAAAAGAACTTGCATGGCATCTTTTGTCCTACCCTCCCGTGGCAGCGGGGTCCTATTGGAAACTAAGGGATATTGAGGCCTCCTTTTAATAGAGTACCAGACCAAAGCATTAACACTTAGTGAATACATGAACTCCTCAAACTACGGTCATCACCGAGAGTGGTCCTGATTATTGTCACTTCGGGGTTATCGGATCATAACACATAATAGGTGACTATAGACTTGCAAGATAGGATCAAGAACTCACATATATTCATGAAAACATAATAGGTTCAGATCTGAAATCATGGCACTCGGGCCCTAATGACAAGCATTAAGCATAGAAAGTCATAGCAACATCAATCTCAGAACGTAGTGGATACTAGGGATCAAACCCTAACAAAACTAACTCGTTTACATGGTAAATCTCATCGAACCCATCACCGTCCAGCAAGCCTACGATGGAATTACTCACGCACGACGGTGAGCATCATGAAATTGGTGATGGAGGATGGTTGATGATGACGATGGCAACGGATTCCCCTCTTTGGAGCCTCGAACGGACTCCAGATTAGCCCTCCCGAGAGAGTTTAGGGCTTGGCAGCGGCTCCATATCGTAAAACGCGATGAATCCTTCTCTTTGATTTTTTCTCCCTGAACGTGAATATATGGAGTTGGAGTTGAGATCGGTGGAGCACCAGGGGGCCCACGAGGCAGTGGGCGTGCCCAGGGGGTAGGGTGCACCCCCACCCTCGTGGACAGGGTGTGGGCTCCCTGGTCTTGATTCTTTCGCCAATATTTTTTATTAATTCCAAATAACTTCCGTGGTGTTTCAGGTCATTTCGAGAACTTATATTTCTGCACAAAATTAACACAATGGCAGTTTTGCTGAAAATAGCGTCAGTCCGGGTTAGTTCCATTGAAATCAAGCAAGTTAGAGTCCAAAACAAGGGCAAGAGTGTTTGGAAAAGTAGATACGACGGAGACGTATCAACTCCGCCAAGCATAAACCTTTGCTTGTCCTCAAGCAATTCAGTTGACAAACTGAAAGTGATAAAGAAAAACTTTTACAAACTCTGTTTTCTCTTGTTTTTGTAAATATGTAAAGCCAACATTCAAGTTTTCAACAAAGATTATGAGCTAACCACATCACAATAACACTTAGGTCTCATGTTTACCCATATCAATGGCATAATCAACTAGCGATCAATAATAATAAATCTCGGATGACAACACTTTCTCAAAACAATCATAATATGATATAACAAGATGGTATCTCGCTAGCCCTTTCTGAGACCGCAAAACATAAATGCAGAGCACCCCTGAAGATCAAGGACTAGCTAAACATTGTAATTCATGGTAAAAGAGATCCAGTCATAGTCATACTTAATATAAATTAATAGTAATGCATGCAGATGACAACGGTGCTCTCCAACTAGTGCTTTTTAATAAGAGGATGATGACTCAACATAAAAGTAAATATATAGGCCCTTCACAGAGGGAAGCAGGGATTTGTAGAGGTGCTAGAGCTCGATTTTGAAACCGAGATAAATAATACTTTGAGCGGCATACTTTCATTGTCAACATAACAACCAAGAGATCTCGATATCTTCCATGCTACACACATTATAGGTGGTTCCCAAACAGAATGGTAAAGTTTATACTCCCCCTCGACCAACAGTTATCAATCCATGGCTTGCCTGAAACAACGGGTGCCTCCAACTAACATCAATCCTGGGGGAGTTTTGTTTGCAATTATTTTGATTTGGTTTGAGCATGGACTGGGCATCCCGGTTAATAGCCATTTTCTCGTGAGTGAGGAGCAGAGTCCACTCCTCGTGAGAATAACCCGCCTAGCATGGAAGATATAGACAACCCTAGTTGATACATGAGCTGTTCGGGCATACAAAACAGAATTTCATTTGAAGGTTTGGAGTTTGGCACATACAAATTTACTTGGAACGGCAGGTAGATACTGCATATAGGAAGGTATGGAGGACTCATATGGAATAACTTTGGGGTTTATGGAAGTGGATGCACAAGCAGTATTCCCGCTTAGTACAAGTGAAGGCTAGAAAAAGACTGGGAAGCGACCAACTAGAGAGCAACAACAATCATGAACAAGCATTAAAATTAATCAACACTGAGTGCAAGCATGAGTAGGATATAATCCATCATGAACATAAATATCGTGAAGGCTAGGTTGATTTTGTTTCAACTACATGCGTGAACATGTGCCAAGTCAAGTCATGCGAATCGGTCAAAGGAGGATACCACCCTATCATACCACATCATAACCATTTTAATAGCATGTTGGCATGCAAGGTAGACCATTATAAACCCTAGCTAATTAAGCATGGAATAAGCAACTATAATCTCTAATTGTCATTGCAAACATGTTTATTCATAATAGGCTGAATCAGGAACGATGAACTAATCATATTTACAAAAACAAGATAGGTCGAGTTCATACCAGCTTCTCTCATCTCAATCAGTCCATCATATATCGTCATCATTGCCTTTCACTTGCACGACCAAATGGTGTGTATAATAATAATAATGCACGTGCGTTGGACTAAGCTGGAATCTGCAATCATTCAATTCAAGGAAGAAGACAAGGTAATATGGGCTCTTGGTTAAATCAACAATAATGCATATGAGAGCCACTCAACATTTTCATCATGGTCTTCTCCTCTCGACCCCCAAAGAAAAGAAAAGAAATAGAACTATTTACACGGGAAAGCTCCCAACAAGCAAAATAAGAACGAGAAATCTTTTTGAGTTTTCTTTTAATTACTACTACTGCAGGATGTAAAGTAAACTAGATAAAAGCTATAACTAATTTTTTTGGTTTTTCTTAAGGTTTTTCAATCACACAAGAAGAAAGTGAGAAAAAGAAAATAAAGTAGCATGGATAGTATAATGAAAAGCACCGACAACTAGCATGAGTGTGTGAACATGAATGTAATGTCGGTGAGAAATACGTACTTCCCCAAGCTTAGGGTTTTGGCCTAAGTTGGTCTACACCCATGGATTAAAGCTACTCTCTCCGGTGTACTGAGGAGTGTCATCTGAGTGCCACTGGTTGGCGATCTCTTCCGGATCCCACTGATAAACGGACTGTCGACAAGGGTCAAGTGGTGATGCCGGCTCAGGCTCTGGAGCTGGTTCAGGCCCCGGTATGTGTAAACAGCCTCCGGCAAGATGAGGTACGGGCCTGTAGATATGTCAAACAAAGATGGTGCAGGCAAGATAATAGTCCCACTGTGAGTTTTATTAAATCTAAAATTATACTTAAGCATCATCTCATTATTTTTAACAATAAACTCATGTGCTACCATACTCTTATAATCTAGAAAAATAGAGGGCAACAACTTTTCCTCTTTCTCATAATGCCTAATAGGTATCCTAAAGTGTTTAGCAAGGCGTGAAGCAAAGACGCCTCCAAAGATGGGGCCCTTTGTACGGTTCAAACTTAATCGTTTAGCAATAATAGCGCCTAAACTAAAAGTGTTATCGCGAAACAAACCATGGCACAAAATAACAATATCAGGGGCACTAAGGTTTCCACAGTTCCCGCGAAGAATTAAGCATCTACTAGCAAATATTGCAAAGTAACGTAGAACAGGAAAGTGTATGCCAGTAATTCTTGCATCGGAAACCTTACTCGTCTCCCCTACAGCAATCATATCAATAAATCCTTCCACATCACCACAATGTGGTTCCTCTATGCTGCCCGCAAAGGGTATCTTGTAGACCCCACAAAAATCATATAGTGACATCTCCTTAACCTCATCATATAAATGAAACTCCACTGAAGGTGGTGATTTCATAGCATGAAAGTAAATTTTTTGCACGAAAGTATTAGTGAGTAGGAGATACTAATCGAGCTGGTCGTGGAGGAAGTCGGTGAGGCCTACATTATCAGCCAAAGAATAAAAATCATCATGAATCCCGGCTGCTCTGAAGAACTCATCACAAGGCCATTCACACGGTCGAACCTCCGTGGTGCGAGGGAGATTATACTTGGGCTTTTTATTCTCCTTATTTTGTTTATCCTTCGAGCTCTGGCTCGAAGAGCCCCTCAAAAATCTCTTCATCATTTTCTGAAAATTTCTGAAATTTTTAGTAACTCAAAATAAAAGTGAACCAAACTCAACAAAATTGATAGCAACTACTCCCACAACTGAGGCTATATCATGCATTAGAACTACTTGGGACCATATAAATTTGCAATGTTGAGGATATCGCTTATCGTTATCATCTCGGTCAGCTAGGTATTAGAGATTAATCAGAAATCGGCCGATTAATCGATTTTATCGGTCGACTAATAATCGGATAATTTTTTTGCAAATCCTAGATTCCCAACACTAAAATACACTATATTCAACACCAAAACAATATTGGACAAAAGTGCTACCTTGATTCATAGCCTTTGAATCCTCGTATAATGACAAAAAAATAAGACAATAGTACATATTGCGTAACAATGTCCACAAAACACAAATAAACATAGTTTTTGCAAACATAGTGCTTTGAATAGGTCCGATTTATCGGTAGATTCCCGATAAATCGCTTGTCAGGGCGATAAGTCGGCTCAAAAGATAAACGGTGAAGATAAGGCATAATCTTATCGGTCACCCCCCGAGTAGCGATAAATCGGAAGATTAATCGCCAAATCAGAAGATTTTTTGAACAGTGTAAATTTGACATGCAAGCTCAAGAATAGGGTCACCTTGGCAGTAAAAATTTGCAATGAATAAAGCACTAGAACAAAAACTAATTGGACCATCGGAGAGTCACATACCAAAGAACAATCCCCCAAAGCAGTTTTGTGAGTGGAACTTTGAGCAGGAGATCGAAAATGGCAGCAAGATGAGCTAGAACTTGTGCTTGAGCTGGTTGGTGTTTTTTTGGGGAAGAAGGAGTGTGTGGGTACAGGAATGAGTGGAGGGGGCCACCAGGGGCCCACGAGGCAGGGGGGCGTGCCCTAGGGGGTGGGCGCGCCTTGGACCCTCGTGGCCAGGTGGTTGCCCCCTCTAGTGTGTTCTCAGTGCCAAATATTCTCAAATATTCTAGAAAAAGCATATTTCATTTTCATGGCATTTGGAGAACTTTTATTTTCGGGGTATTTTTTTATTGCAAGGATAAATCAGAAAGCAGACAAAAAAATACTATTTTTGCTTTATTTGTTATAAATAATAGAAAGTAAAAGCAGGGTACAGAAGGTTGTGCCTTCTAACTTCATCCATCTCATGCTCATCAAAAGGAATCCACTAACAAGGTTGGTCAAGTCTTGTTAACAAACTCATTCCGAATCACATGAAACCGGAGAATTTTCGAATAGCACTAGGCTACCTCAATGGGGATATGTACATCCCCAATAATAAGAATATCATATTTCTTCTTGAAAGTAGGAAGAGGAAATTCAAAACCTCCAATAATAATCGATGGAATTTTTCCAATAGAATTGATACTGTGAACTTGAGGTTGTTTCCTCGGAAAGTATACCGTATGCTCATTACCATTAACATTAAAAGTGACATTGCCTTTGTTGCAATCAATAACAGCCCCTGCAGTATTCAAAAAGGGTCTACCAACGATAATCGACATACTATCGTCCTCGAGAATATCAAGAATAACAAAGTCCGTTAAAATAGTAACATTTGCACCACAACAGGCACATCCTCATAAATACCGACAGGTATAGCTGTTGATTTATCGGCCATTTGCAAAGATATTTCAGTAGGTCTCAAGTTATTCAATTCAAGTCTATGATATGAAGAGAGAGGCATGACACTAACTGCGGGTCCAGGATCACATAAAGCAGTTTTAACATATTTTCTTTTAATGGAGCATGGTATAGTTGGTACTCCTGGATCTCCAAGTTTCTTAGGTATCCCACCCTTAAAAGTATAATTAGCAAGCACGGTGGAAATTTCAGCATCTGGTATCTTTCTTTTATTTGTAACAATATCTTTCATGTACTTAGCATAAGGATTCATTTTAAGCATATCAGTCAAACGCATACGCAAAAAGATAGGTCTAATCATTTCAGCAAAGCGCTCAAAATCCTCATCATCCTTTTTGTTGGATGGTTTAGGAGGATAAGGCATGGGTTTCTAAACCCATGGTTCTCTTTCTTTACTGTGCTTCCTAGCAACAAAATCTCTCTTATCATAACGTTGATTCTTTGATTGTGGGTTATCAAGATCAACAGCAGGTTCAACCTCTACATCATTATTATTGCTAGGTTGAGCATCAACATGAACATTATCATTAAAATTATCACTAGGTTCATGTTCATCACCAGATTGTGTTTGAGCATCAGAAATAGAAATATATTGGGATTCACAAGTGTGTCTGCAACAGGTTCACTAGAAGCATGCAAAGTCCTATCATTTTTCTTCACCTTCTTTTTAGAAGGACTAGGTGCATCAACATTAGTTCTCTCAGAATCTTGCTCAATTCTCTTAGGGTGGCCCTCAGGATACAAAGGTTCCTGAGTCATTTTACCCCCTCTAGTCATAACTCTTACAACATTATTATTATTCTTACTACTTAATTCATTGAGCAAATCATTTTGAGCCTTAAGCACTTGTTCTACTTGAGTGGTAACCATAGAAGCATGTTTACTAATAAGTTTAAGTTCACCTTTAACTCTAGACATATAATCACTCAAGTGTTCAATCAAATAAGCATTATGTTTCAATTGTCTACAAACCTAAGCATTGAAGATTTCTTGTTTAGCCATAAAGTCATCAAACTCATCCAAGCATTGGCTGGCAAACTTAGTAGACGGGATTTCAACTTTATCATATCTATAGAGAGAATTTACCTTTACTACCTGTGTCGGGTTATCAAGACCATATATTTCTTCAATAGGTGGTATATTAAGGCCATGTATTTCTTCAACAGGAGGTAAATTCTTAACATCTTCAGCTTTAATACCCTTTCCTTTCACAGATTTTTTTCCTCTTGCATATCTTCAGGACTGAGAAATAGAACACCTCTTTTCTTCGGAGTTGGCTTAGGAGTTGGTTCAGGAAGTGTCCAATTATTTTCATTAGTCAACATATTATTCAATAGCAATTCAGCTTGATCGACAACTCTTTCCCTGAAAACACAACTAGCACAACTATCCAGGTGGTCTCTGGAAGCATCGATTAGTCCATTATAAAAGATATCAAGTATTTCATTTTTCTTGAGAGGATGATCAGGCAAAGCATTAAGTAATTGGAGAAGCCTCCCCCAAGCTTGTGGGAGACTCTCTTCTTCAATTTGAACAAAATTATATATTTCCCTTAAAGCAGCTTGTTTCTTATGAGCAGGGAAATATTTAGCAGAGAAGTAATAAATCATATCCTGGGGACTACGCACACAACCATGATCAAGCGAATTAAACCATATTTTAGCATCACCCTTTAATGAGAACGGAAATAACTTAAGGATATAGTAGTAATGAGTTTTCTCATCATTAGTGAATAGGGTGGCTATATCATTTAATTTAGTAAGATGTGCCACAACAGTTTCAGATTCATAGCCATAAAAAGGATCATATTCAACCAAAGTAATTATCTCAGGGTCGACAGAGAAATCATAATCCTTATCAGTTACACAGATAGGTGAAGTAGCAAAAGCAGGGTCATGTTTCATTCTAGCATTCAGAGACTTTTCTTTAAGCTTAGCTAATAATTTCTTAAGATCGGATCTATCACTGCAATCAAGAAAATCTCTAGCAGTTTCTTCATCCATAACATAACACTTAGGTACAGCAGGCAATTCATATCTAGGGGGAGAACCTTCATCATCACATTCATCAATATTATTGGTTTCAATAATTTCATTCTCTCTAGACCTAGCAAGTTGTTCATCAAGAAATTCACCTAATGGCACAGTAGTATCAAGCATAGAAGTAGTTTCATCATAAGCATCGCACATAGAAGAAGTGGCTTCATCAATAACATGTGACATATCAAAATTAATAGCAGAAGCAGATTTAGGTGTCGCAAGCTTACTCAAATCAGATGGTGAATCAAGTGCAGAGCTAGATGGCAGTTCCTTACCTCCCCTCGTAGTTGAGGGAAAAATCTTAGTTCTTTCGTCTTTCAAGTTCCTCATAGTGATCAAAAGATATAAATCCCAAGTGACTCAAAGAATAGAGCTATGTTCCCCGGCAACGGCACCAGAAAATAGTCTTGATAACCCACAAGTGTAGAGGATCGCAACAGTTTTCAAGGGTAGAGTATTCAACCCAAATTTATTGATTCGACACAAGGGGAGCCAAAGAATATTCTCAAGTATTAGCAATTGAGTTGTCAATTCAACCACACCTGGATAACTTAATATCTGCAACAAAGTATTTTGTAGCAAAGTATTATGGAAGTAACGGTAACAGTAGCAAAAGTAACAGTAACAGTTTTTTAGTAACGGTAACAGTGGCAACGGTAAAGTAAGTAAGCAAAGATAAATATGTGAAAAGCTCGTAGGCATTGGATCAGTGATGGATAATTATGTCGGATGCGATTCCTCATGCAACAGTTATAACATAGGGTGACACAGAACTAGCTCCAATTCATCAATGTAATGTAGGCATGTACTCCAAATATAGTCATACATGCTTATGTAAAAGAATTTGCATGACATCTTTTGTCCTACCCTCCCGTGGCAGTGGGGTCCTATTGGAAACTAAGGGATATTAAGGCCTCCTTTTAATAGAGTACTGGACCAAAGCATTAACACTTAGTGAATACATGAACTCCTCAAACTACGGTCATCATCGAGAGTGGTCCCGATTATTGTCACTTCGGGGTTGTCGGATCTTAACACATAATAGGTGACTATAGACTTGCAAGGTAGGATCAAGAACTAACATATATTCATGAAAACATAATAGGTTCAGATCTGAAATCATGGCACTCGGGCCCTAGTGACAAGTATTAAGCATAGCAAAGTCATAGCAACATCAATCTCAGAACATAGTGGATACTAGGGATCAAACCCTAACAAAACTAACTCGATTACACGGTAAATCTTATCCAATCCATCACCATCTAGCAAGCCTATGATGGAATTACTCATGCACGATGGTGAGCATCATGAAATTGGTTATGGAGGATGGTTGATGAAGATGACGGCGACGGATTCCCCTCTCCGGAGCCCCAAACGGACTCCAGATCAGCCCTCCCGAGAGAGTTTAGGGCTTGGGCGGCTCCATATCGTAAAACGCGATGAATCCTTCTCTCTGATTTTTTTTCTCCCTGAACGTGAATATATGGAGTTGGAGTTGAGGTCGGTGGAGCACTAGGGGGCTCACGAGGCAGGGGGCGTGCCCAGGGGGTAGGGCGCGCCCCCACCCTCGTGGACAGGGTGTGGCCCCCCTAGGCTTGATTCTTTCGCCAATATTTTTTATTAATTCCAAAAATAACTTCCTTGGAGTTTTAGGTCATTCCGAGAACTTCTATTTCTGCACAAAAATAACACCATGGCAGTTCTGCTGAAAATAGTGTCAGTCCGGGTTAGTTCCATTCAAATCATGCAAGTTAGAGTCCAAAACAAGGGCAAAAGTGTTCGGAAAAGTAGATACAATGGAGACGTATCACCCATCCTGGCCTGCTCCTTGGCCCGGGCAAGCTCAACCCGAAGGGTTCAATTGCGGCGGCGCTATCTGCAGTTATGCATATTTTTGTATACAATTTCTAAGCGTCATGCTCATATTATAATAATTGAATATACTGAGTGCCTCAAAGACATACCTTGCGCCTCGTCGAGCCGTCTGTTCATAAGCATGATGTCATCATCTGCCACATCAACTTTCTGCTTCAGATGTTCATGTCGGATTTAGGGATCCGCAAACCCTTGAGAGGTTCGAACTATGGGGTGTGTGCAGAGATCTCAACCTACCCAGCCTACCTACTCACGATCCTCCTAAGCCTAGCGCGTGAAGCTCAAAGGGACAAAGAGACACGTCAATTTATACTGGTTCGGGCTACCGTTGTGGTGTAATACCCTAATCTAGTGTGTTGTAGTGGATTGCCTCGAAAGGCTATGGATGAACTGGTACAATGGATGAACGAGCCTTAGGAGGTGAGGTGTTCTTGAGCTGGTGTGGTGTATGCTCACTCTACTTGTTCTGATTTCGTCCCCTTCCTATGGTAGTGGCTAGTCCTATTTATAGTGGCCTTGGTCCTCTTCCCAATATGAGCAGGAAGGGATCCCACAACGACCGGATTTGAAAGGGGACAAATAGTACAGTCTATCCTCACAAAAGTAGTCTTCGCCTGGGAAAGGCCTCTGATCGTGACGCTACGGTGGGCTCGTTGATGACCTCTGTCCTGCCGTCCTGGCGGTCTTGGTCTCATTGCACCAGAATAGAAACCTTTGGCTGATTCCTCGGGACTCCGCGCCTGCGCCCTACTTCCCATCCACCGATGAGGAAACCTGCGCTCTACGCCCGCCTGGCCTTGGTCGTCATGGATCACGTCAGCTGAGCCTCGTGAGGTAACCTGCATAGAACTCTCCGCCCTCCAGGAGCCAGCCTGAGGAGGACGACTCCTTCGGGGGTCTTGGCGTCCCCCGCCTCGCGAGGCTTGGCCCCTCGCAGGGTTCTTGTGGCATTGGTGTTGAAGCTGGGCCGTACTGAGCCGTCGATGAAGCCGCGCGATGGGCCGCAGGCAGGCAGAGCTGGATACCCCCGAATCCAGGACGCCGACAGTAGGCCCCGAGCCCAAGGTGCGCTCAGACTTGGCTTCCAGGCGAAGCCAAAGGGCAAGTGTGGAGCGCCGCGGGCCCTAACCGCCTGCGGCCTTGATGACGCATGACGATTGATGAGACGTGGGCGACTCCACTTCCCCACGCCACCTCGGCAACTGCTCGACTTGACTGGTCGATGCAGCATGCAGGATGTCATGATGGCGCGAGGTCGTGGAGGCCGACGGTTGGCCTCCCTTGGCTATAGATGTGAGGTAGGAGCAGAGCCCCCCGCCCATCTTTCCTTCGTCTTGCTCCCGCCTGCTTTTCTCCTCTCCGTCTTGCTCCCATGTCGCCGAAGAGGTTTTCAGAGGTCGAGAAGGGGAAGGCCTCCAAGGAGGGGCCAGCCTCTCCTCCTCCCAAGAGGGGCCACAACCACCCCCGCAAGCACCCTACGGTCCCTCCGACAGCTTCCAGGGGGCGCGGGCGCGTGCCCCCCAGAGGCAGCATTGCTCTAGGCGCCCGCAATGGCACCTCTTCCAGCGGCGGGGGCCACCGGTTGCAGAGCAGCCCCCATGATGAAGGGAGGCGCACCGTGATCGTGCACCCGCCTCGGCTGCGCTTTTCCTTGCTGGACGTGCTCCCCGAGTTCGTGGTGTGGTCGGAGAGCCCGGCTGGCACCTCACTTCGCCTCCCGCGCTTCTTCTCCGGTGAGCTTCCTTCTTCGGGGCCCGATGGTCTCTGGCTGCAGGGTGACGGTTGCTGCAGCAGGGCTTTGTGGGTTGGTACCAAGGTCACCACCTCTGGTAGCGTGGTCCTGACCCGCGGATGGCAAACCTTCGCCCGCGTGCGTGGCCTGGGCGGGAGGTGCACCCTCAACTTCAAGTACGACGGCCTGGCGACCCTCGACGTGAGGGTGTTCAGGGAGGACGGCCACCGCGTGGGGTGCTACCCGGAGGATGGCAGCGACGACGACGAGCTTGGTCTTGGCGACGCGTGCTCCTCCTCCCGTGATGGCAGCTCTACCTCGGATGAGAGCTCGAGCAGTGGCGGCTACAGCCGGCCCCGCGTCGTCGTTCTCAGGTCGAGGATGTCAGGGGTTCATCCTATCGCGGCGCTTCAGTGAAGCTGGAGAGGAGCCCGGCGTGAAGCTGGAGCCGGCGAATTTGGACTCAAGGCCGGCGGCCCCAGGTCACCTATGGGAGAACTGGTGGATGATGTCTACTACACAACCTTCTTCTTGTAGACGTTGTTGGGCCTCCAAGTGCAGAGGTTTGTAGGACAGTAGCAAATTTCCCTCAAGTGGATGACCTAAGGTTTATCAATCCATGGGAGGCATAGGATGAAGATGGTCTCTCTCAAACAACCCTGCAACTAAATAACAAAGAGTCTCTTGTGTCCCCAACACACCCAATACAATGGTAAAATGTATAGGTGCACTAGTTAGGCAAAGAGATGGTGATACAAGTGCAATATGGATGGTAGATATGAGTATTTGTAATCTGAAAATATAAAAACAGCAAGGTAGCAAGCGATAAATGTGAGCGTAAACAGTATTGTAATGGTACGAAACAAGGCCTAGGGTTCATACTTTCACTAGTGCAAGTTCTCTCAACAATAATAACATAATTGGATCATATAACTATCCCTCAACATGCAACAAAGAGCCACTCCAAAGTCACTAATAGCAGAGAACAAACGAAGAGTTATGGCAGGGTACGAAACCACCTCAAAGTTATCCTTTCTGCTCAATCTATTCAAGAGTCTGTAGTAAAATAACACGAAGCTATTCTTTTCGTTCAATCTATCATAGAGTTCATACTAGAATAACACCTTAAGACACAAATCAACCAAAACCCTAATGTCACCTAGATACTCCATTGTCACCTCAAGTATCTGTGTGAATGATTATACGATATGCATCACACAGTCTCTGATTCATCTATTCGACCAACACAAAGTACTTCAAAGAGTGCCCCAAAGTTTCTACCGGAGAGTCAAGACAAAAACGTGTGCCAACCCCTATGCATAAGTTCACAAGGTGAACCCGCAAATTGATCACCAAAACATAAATCAAGTGGATCACGTGAATATCCCATTGTCACCACAGATAAGCACGGCAAGACATACATCAAGTGTTCTCAAATCCTTAAAGACTCAATCCGACAAGACAACTTCAAGGGAAAAACTCAATTCATCACAAGAGAGTAGAGGGGGAGAAACATCATAAGATCCAACTATAATAGCAAAGCTCGTGATACATCAAGATCGTGCCATAGAGAGAACACGAGAGAGAGAGAAATCAAACACATAGCTACTAGTACATACCCTCAGCCCCGAGAATGAACTACTCCCTCCTTGTCATGGAGAGTGCCGGGATGATGAAGATGGCCACCAGTGATGGGTTCCCCCTCCGGCAGGGTGCCGAAACGGGCTCCCGAGAGGTTTTTGGTGGCTACAGAGGCTTGCGGCGGCGGAACTCCCGATCTATTGTGTTCTTCAAAGGTTTTAGGGTATATGGACTTATATAGGCGAAAGAAGACGGTCTGGGGAGCCACGAGGGGCCCACAAGGGTGGAGGGCACGCCCAGGGTGGGGTGGGCGCGCCCCCTGCCTCGTGGCCTCCTCGAAGCTTCTGAGTACAGCTCCACGTCTCCTGGATCACGTTCGTTCCAAAAATCACGCTCCCGAAGGTTTCATTCCGTTTGGACTCCGTTTGATATTCTTTTTCTTCGAAACACTGAAATAGGCAAGAAAACAACAATATGGGTTGGGCCTCTGGTTAATAGTTAGTCCCAAAAATAATATAAAAGTGTATAATAAAGCCCGTAAACATCCAAAACTGATAATAATATAGCATGAATGCTTCATAAATTATAGATACATTGGAGATGTATTAGTGGAGTGCTGGGTCACCTTGAGGCACTGCTTGAGGATGCGGCGCTAGTGCCGAGCTTGTATGCCTTCGGGCCCTCTTTGTTTAGCTTTTCCTTTCTCCTGCAATCCGAAAAAAAGAAAGATGTATCCTGCGGGGTGTGTGTAATGAACTGTTGTTGTTATGCCTTTTATGCTATAATCGTCGTCCTGATGCTGTGCTGTAATGTTTGTGATCTGAGTGAGTTAAGGTAGGAAAGCTTAGCTTGGTATGTGTAGTCATTTTTCGCCTCACGAGAACCTGACCTTAGGTACTTGATGGGCCCCCCTTCCTCGGGGAGTCTTTGACGCAGCCCCCGGAAGATACGCCTTGCGCTCTCAGGAGCCATGATAGAGCAGAGCTGTCCTCTGAAGGAAGAGAAAACTTGTTGAGCAGCTCACTCCCCCTTACGCGAGCCCCCTGCCACAGATTAGTTTCGACATGATGCACCGTGTCACACTGCCCGGGGGGCACGGACATGAGGGGTGCTGGTGTCCGTGGACTTGATCGAGGGCTCCTCGCGAGGATGGAGCCGAAACACCAGGGTTCGGCATGGTGCATGCGCGCAAAGGCAAGCCTAGTGCGCACACACCTACCTAGACCCATGCGCGAGGAGCACGAGGAGAAGTGGCGGGTGATTGCCACCTCTCCCACGTCCTTAGACCAAAAACAGCTTAGGAGAAGAAAACAACTTGAGGAACCAGTGTTCGAGAATACCAAATCCATTAAGAGATTACTAAAAGACTGCAAGCAACTTCAGAAAGCAAATGAACAGCCACGTCCGGCACCTAGTCTAGTCTTCTCACCAGCGCGGAGCTAAGTGCTGCCACTAGGATGTGGGAGGGAGCCCCCATGAGGCCCCAGGGTGGCTCTCAGGAGACTCCAGGGCATGTACAGCCCCACTCATTATTACGTGAGAGTGTCACGAGCGGAGACCATCACAGGCCGGAGCCTTTCTTCAGGGGTAGAACTTCCGGAGGTGCTGGATGTTCTAGGCGTTCTGGATGGGGACCCCGTCCTGTGTCTCCAGGTGCACGACGCCAGGCCTGGAGACACGGGCCATCCTAAACGGGCCCTCCAACATGGGAGAGAGCTTGTGCAGCCCCTCCCTGGAGAGCACCCGCCTCAGGACGAGGTCGCCCACCTCGAACATCCTGGAGCGGACGCTGCAATAGTGGTATCGCCGCAGCGCTTGCTGGTACCTCACTGCCCGAAGTGAGGCTTGACGGTGACGTTCCTCCCCCAGCATGAGATCCATCCCCCGCGTGGCGTCCTGCTGCATATCATCAAATGCCAGGACCCACGTGGAGTGATGCTTGACCTCGTGAGGGAGAACCACTTTTGCTCCATAGACAAGGAAGAACGACGTTTCTCCTATTGGCTTGGTTGCGGTGGTGCGGATGGACGAAGCACGGACTGCAGCTCGTCGAGCCAGCCCCTGCCGTAGGCCTCGAGCTTCTTCTTGAAGGTCTAGGTCTTGAGGCCCCTCAGGACTTCTGCATTGGCCCTCTCAGCCTGTCCATTGCTCTGTGGGTGCACTACTGAAGCATAGCAGATCTGCGTTCCAAGGTTAGCATAGTATGTTTTGAAAAGGTTGCTGGTGAACTGCGAGCCATTGTCAGTGATGATGCGATTGGGGACCCCAAATGGGCTCATGATTCCTTTGATGAACTTGACGGCCGATCCAGCTAGGATGGTGCGCACGGCTTCTACCTCCGCCCACTTGGTGAACTTGTCGATGGCGATGTAGAGGTATCGGTAGCCCCCTGGCGCCCGAGGGAACGGTCCCAGGATGTCCAGCCCCCAGACTGTGAACGGCCACGTGAGCAGGATTGTCTAGAGGCCCTGCGCGGGGCTGGTGGATCTGCTTGGCGTGAAACTGGCATGCTTCACAAGAGCGCACCAACTCTGCAGCGTTGTTGAGTGCGGTGGGCCAATAGAAGCCGCTGCGGATTGCCTTGCCCACCAGGGTGCGCGATGAGGAGTGATGCCCGCAATCCCCACCATGTATGTTCGCCAGCAGCTCGAGCCCCTGTTCCCTGGAGATGCACCGCAACGAAACGTCATTGGTACTCCTGCGATATAACTCACCATCCTTGATTCAGTACGTGGTGGCCTGATGGGCCACGCACTCGGCGTCCTCATCCTTCTCCGGCAGGGTCCCCTGAAGCAAGTACGCCTTGAACTCTTTGGTCCAGCACCCCTCCTGGGGCTCGAGCGCGAGCAGCAGGCGGGCTCCCGAGGGATGACCACAGGCTGGGGCGCCTGTCTTGGGTGCCTGTGGCAAATCCTCCTGAGGTGGTGCTGGAGTCGTGACGTGGGGGGTCGCAGACGGCTTGAAGAGCCGCTCCTCAAACACCCCTGGCTCCTGAGGGAGCCTGCGAGAGGCTCTTTTGGCGATGTTGTCTGCTTCCTTGTTCGTCCCGCGCGGCACGTGCTGCAGCTCCACGCCCATGAACCACTTCTCCATTTTGCGCACCTCCTCCAGGTACGCCTCCATGTGCTCCTCCTTAGGCGTGTACTCCTTGTTGGAGAAGTTGACGAGGAGCTGAGAGTCGCCCTTGATGGTGAGGCGCTTCACTCCCAACGCAGCCGCGGCCCTGAGTCCGGCGAGCAAGCCTTCGAATTCTGCGATGTTGTTGGAGACCTTCTCGCCCCGCTGAAAGCAGAGTTGCACTCCGTAACAGAGCTTGTCCTTGGTGGGTGAGATGAGGATGGCCCCCGCTCCTGCGCCTTGTCGCGCAAACGCCCCGTCGAAGTACATGATCCATCCGTCCGGCTCTTCGTCTCCTAGAAGGAGGGAGCAATCCTCGCCTACTCCGTGGTTGGGAGCGTCAGTCCATTCGGCCATGAAGTCTGCGAGGGCCGCGCCCTTGATGACCCTGGTGGTGCTGAACTCGAGATTGAATGCCTGAAGTTTGATGTTCCATTCAGCAACTCGCCCAGCCGCGTTCGGGCTCCGGAGCACCCTCTCCAGCGGGTACGCCGAAACAATGTAACATCCTAAATTTACAATTTGGAATGTTATACATAGGTCATCATATGCATATCATATTTTAATTGCATTTTGGTTGATCCTAGAAACTCTAAGCAACTCAAGGATCCACGGAGAGAGTTGGGGGTTTCTTTTGTTTTCATATATGAATTTTCTCAAATATTGAAAACATGATCATTTTGGTTTAATTCATTTTCTCTCTGAATATTTCCAATATTAAAATAAAAGAGAGGGGGTAAAATAACTTCTCCAAAATAAAAGAAATATTGGAGGTAAAATGTTAAAGTCAAACAATTTATTTTATTTGGATTTATTGCTTTTTTATTTGAATTAGAAAAATATGCATGTTTCCAAAATTGCATTTTTAGTCCAGAAAAATGTTCACTTTGTTCTAAGTATTTTATTTAGACGGCGAAAATTGTTTTTGGCATTTTTTGAATTTTTATATTTTATTAGGATTTTTTGTTTCAGCGGAATTATTAAAAAAAATCCTCCCCGGACTGGCTGGGCCGGAGCACAACCAGCCCACACCGCGTGCCGCCGCCTCTCCCCGCCGCGGTGCCACGCACGGACACCGAGGATTGTCTGAGCTGGACTCTCCCCGGGTCGGCCCCCTCCCCAAGCCACGCGCCACCCCGCCGCCCTTAAATAGCGCGCCGCCGCTGCCCCGAAGCCCCACCTCGCCCCGCCACCGCACCCGCCACCGCACCCGCCGCCGCCGTGCTGCTTCGCCGTCGCCGACGCCTCGTCGCCGCGCCG
>NC_041385.1:289969972-290002284 GCF_002162155.2 Triticum dicoccoides
CCCTGCCGCCCCGCGACGCCACCCCACGCCCCCGACCCGCCCCACCGGAGGTAGCCACCGCCGCCGTTTCATTTTTTCCGGTTAAGTCAAAACCGTCGTTTTTTAGAAAAACCCTAGATCTGTTTTTATAAATAGACCGGTTCAGTTTTTTCCGGTTTAGTTATTTAGCGGACGTTCGTCCGTTCGTTTGTTTTAATGAAGCCGTTCACCGATTACGTTCTGTTAACGAACGTTCGTTCGTTAGTCTGTTCATCTCGTTTTATTTTTCCAGGGTTTTATCTACGATTATTTTCGATCGCGATTTCTGCCCTGATCTTCGAACTAGTATAACTTTTTGCTCGCTTATCCAAATTAGATGAAACCAACGCCTAAATCTTCGTCTCGAAGCCCTCTTTCTGTTTAACCAACTTGAACATAATGTTGGTACTGTAAAATTTGACTTTAGTCCAGATTAGTAAACGAATCTTGTTTCGTTCGTATCTCGAGTTTCGTTGCTCCGTTTGATTTGATTCTTTTTGCAAACCGAAGTTCTTCAGTTGAACTTTCTAGTTAGCTCTTCTTATTTGAGTTTTACCCGTGCTTCTTATTTGAGTGCTTATGTATGCTATAGTATGTTTGGATAGAATTCTCGGAGTGCGAAGCGCGCTACTACGAGTCTTTAGGTTTTGCAGATTGTCAGCAAGTCAAGTAACATTTTGATCATACCCCTTTATTACCTAGTTTTTATGCATTAGTTACAATTCTCAAACATTGCTTGATTAGGATATGAATAACATGTGGGTTTGGGAAGTAGATGATGAGGTAGAACCTATTGCCCATTTATTATCAAACCTTTGGGAGTTACTTCTACGTTATGCTCAGGATTGCTATGCTATGCTCGTAGACGTGGATTGGTTGAGTGTATCCATGACAGATGTGAGAAATTGTTAATTAATGGTTAACTTAAGGTGGCTACTTAAATAAACATCTGGGTGGATTGGTTGCGGGCACCTGAAGAATCCAGTGTTGTCCTAGGATATCCCAGAGTACCCGTGTTATCATCCTACGGTTCGCCACCCAGGCTCAAAGGGATCATAAGATTATTCATGCTAGAAACTTCCGTGTGCAGCCACAAGCTATTATGGGCTCTAGCATAGTTGAGTAGGTTGTATGACCTCTTTCAGTGGTGGGCTAGCACATGTAGGGGAAAGTAGGTGTAACTGTCCATCCAGAGTAAAGATTTAATGTTTCTGAAAGATTGTGTCTCGGTCATCCGTTTCTCAAACACCATGTAGTGCGAGAAATCCAATGGAGGAGATCGAGTCTTGTTGGGAAAAGTGCGCAAACCTCTGCAGAGTGTAGAAACTAATCATGGTTATCCGTGTCCCCGGTTATGGACTTCTTCAGTATCTGGTTCTTGGATTATCATGTTGATCCTATCACTCTAAATTAATTTGTTGGGTTAATGATATTGCTTAATTGGGATTGAGTTGGAGGAACCTTCTCAAAGTTTAACAACCACCATGATAGTTAAATAGAATTTATTCCTTTGTTGTAGGGAAAAATTGGCTTTATGCAAAACCATTAACCATAGAGCTTTCCACCAGCCATATATGCATGTAGTGATAGCATTTATTCTGTTCATTACTCTTTTGTGTTGCATTGCCAGCATATTCCATGTGCTGACCCGTTTCGGGCTGCAACATGTCATGTTGCAGACTCTTCAGACGACGAGTAAGGTGCCATAGGTCGTTGTCGTTCACTCAACTATGCCGTTGGAGTTGATGGACTCACTTTATCTTCCAAGCCTTCTGCTGTTATCTTATGTAGATGGCCTTAAGCCATATTATTGTAATAAGTTCTCTTTTGAGACTTTTCGATGAAATAAGTGTGTGATTGAGACTCTGTTATAAATCCTCGAGTACTGTGCGTGTCAGCATTACCGATCCAGGGATGACAGTGATGCACAGAGACTTGACCGTTTGAGGTCTGGTCGCTACAAGATTGTATCAGAGCACACGCTGACTGTAGGACACAACCACTAAGTTAATCCATAGGTCACTCTTCTCTACTCATTTCTGACTCCTCCCCCTTTTCCATTCTGTAGGATGGCGGACTCAAGGAACAAGTTTACACAACCGGATGAAGACACTCCTTTTGGATGACACTGGAAGGAAGTTACTAGGTACCTGAACATCGGAATACCATGCTTCACCGGGACCTACATCGCCACTTTATCAGAAGAGGAGCGTTGGATGATTCGAGTTCAAGTTCTAGGAAGGACATTCATGCCAGTTACTGAGTCCATATATTTTTCCTTTGATGCACCAACCCGGAGTCTAGGAAAGAGCATGGCAACCCACATCGCCATGGGACGCATTGGAGAGGTTTATCACAAGGATATTAAGTAAACTATCTACGAGATATGTGGGCGCCGAGAAGAGCAATGGGAGATGATCAGCACCAGGAGGGACATGTCCATTGCAGCTTCCATCCAGGAGTTAAACCAGCACATTCGTCACCAGGAGAACGAGATGTGCGCAAGCATGATAGATCTGAAGAAGGCAATGACCAGGATTATGGAGCTAGAAGAGGAACTCAAGTCTACACACGACGGATATGAGGTGGAAATGACGATACTAGTGGAGAAGAATGACGACCCGACGAGGAAGCTATGAGTATTCATGGGAGACCCCGCGCCAGGAGGAGATGACGACCATTCCAAGGACATTCATTCGGAGGACTACATCATCATCGACGACACCGACTATGACCCTGACGATAGCGATGCTGACTATGTTGTTGAAGCTGGAGCAGATATCATGGAGTCATCCACGGATCAAAACTTCTAGTCGACCACCATATTATTAGTAGTATTCCCCCATTTATATAGAATAGTCCGAGCACTTTTGTAACGACATTTAGACCGATTGTATCCCTTGTTTGAATTGATTGGTGTGGTACGAGTGTGTTTGCCTCATGAGCATATGGGTAGTGTTTTCCCTTTAGACCTCATTCTATTCTATTTTCTCATCTTTTCTAAACCCATTAGATGCCTCCGAGACGTGACAATGGATTTGCTTTCCCACCGTAGCTCACTCAGTTGATCTAGCAGTAGAATACCTTGATGCAGCTACTAGTTCAGAATCAGAATCAAGGCAACAACAACAACAACAACCCACCACCACCACCACCACCTGTTGATCACTTAGCCCATTTCCTAAGGTTGAACCCGCCGGTGTTCTCTAGTAGCACATAGCCGATTGTTGCAGATGATTGGCTCCGCAAGATTGGAAGGGAGCTCACCACTACAGGATGCACAGATGCGGAGAGAGTGTGTTTTGCCGCACATCAGCTTGATGGAGCCGCAACATTATGGTGGGAGAATTTCACAGCCACTTACCCCATTGACATTGTTACATGGGATCAGTTCCAGTAGGCTTTCCGCACTGCCCATGTCTTAGCAGGAGCTATGAACATGAAGAAGCGCGAGTTTCGCAACTTGCGCCAAGGAGGACGCATAGTGGGCCAGTATGTGGATGACTTTAGTAAGTTAGCACGCTATGCCCCTGATGACGTAGCTACAGATGCTGCTAAGCAAGAGAAGTTTCTGAAAGGCCTGAATGATGAGCTGAGCATGCACTTGATGGTGGCAACATTCAACAACTACCAGGAGTTGGTAGATAGAGCCCTTATGATTGAAGGGAAGCAGCAACAGATAGATAGACGCAAGAGGAAGTATGGACAAGGGAAGTACAATTTAGGAGCTCAACAGAGACCTTGTTTTACCCCGAACTCAGGAGGACACATTCACCATAACCATGGAGGCCATAATTCCAATGGAGAAAGTTCGCATAACCATAGTGGCCCCAAGGATGGGAATGGGAATGGAGGAAGCAACAACCAGAACCGTTCCAACCCAGCAACGCCCGCCAAGAAGGATCTAAGTCACTTTACTTGTTTCAAGTGCGGGAAGAATGGACATTACACCACCGAGTGTTTTGAAGCAAAGAATGGAAATGGAAATGGAAGCTCTGGGAAGAAGCCCATCCCTTTCAACAAGGGACAAGTGAACCACATAAGCGTGGAGGAGGTTGAAGAGCAGCCAGATGCAGTTATAGGTAAGTTTTTGGTTAAGTCATTTACTGCAATCATTCTTTTTGATACTGGTGCATCACATTCATACATATCAAGGGGATTTGTGGATAAGTATAAGTTTCCCACCAAAGTTATTAGGACACCTATGTTAGTAAGCTCGCCAGGAGCGGAGCATATGGCAAGCCAAGGATGTTTTCAGATGCCATTGACCATAGGTAGGCATGTTCTCCCCTCAGATTTTATAATTCTGGAGTCACAAGGGTTGGATGTGATTTTGGGTATGGATTGGCTATCGATGTATGTGGGAAACACCGATTGCGCCGGTAATTCGATTATGCTCACCACCCCAGAAGGAAGAAGGATCAGGTATATATCCCGGCATGTGCCGAAGAGGACTCAAGTGAATTCCTTATCGGGAGTTGTACATGAGGAAGTACCAGTGGTGAAGGATTACCCCGACGTATTTCCAGAGGAGTTTCCAGGCATGCCACCGGATAGAGACATTGAGTTTTCGATTGAGCTTTTGCCAGGCACTGGGCCAATATCAAAGAGACCGTATTGGATGCCCGCAAAGGATTTGTAGGAAATTAAGAAGCAGATTAAGGAGTTACTGGATAAAGGTTATATTCGACCAAGTTCGTCACCTTGGGAAGCCCCAGTACTTCTAGTGGAGAAGAAGGATGGATCATTAAGGATGGTTGTTGATTATCGTGCGTTGAATGAAGTGATGATCAAGAACAAGTACCCACTGCTGATGATCAATGATTTGTTTGACCAGTTGCAAGGAGCTAAAGTATTTTCCAAGATCGATCTGCGGTCAGGACCATCAGCTGAAGATTAGAGAGCAGGATATACCTAAGACAACTTTTACCACAAGGTACGGCTATACGAGTATACAGTTATGTCATTTGGTCTGACTAACGCGCCTGCCTATTTCATGAACATGATGAACAAGGTGTTTATGGAGTTTTTGGATAAGTTCGTCATGGTGTTCATTGATGATATATTGGTCTACTCAAAGAATGAAGAGGAGAGGAGCATTTGCGTTTGGTTCTCGAGAAGCTCAGAGAACATCAGTTATATGCCAAGTTTAGTAAGTGTGAGTTTTGGTTGAAGGAAGTTGGATTTCTTGGACATGTTATATCCGGAGAAGGAATATCAGTAGACCCCACCAAGGTTGTTTCTATGACTAAATGGGTAGCACCCACATCAGTTGGAGAGATCAGGAGTTTTCTCGGACTCGCAGGTTATTACTGGAGGTTCATTGAGAATTTTTCCAGGATTGCTAAACCCATGACAGAGTTGTTGAAGAAGGACACCAAGTTCAAATGGACTGAGGAGTGTGAAGCCATTTTTCAGGAATTGAAGAAACGTTTGGTTATAGCCCTAGTGTTGATTCTTCCAAATCAATGAAAGTATTATCAAGTGTATTGCGATGCTTCTCATCGAGGACTTGGAGCAGTGCTTATGCAAGAGGGAAGAGTTATTTCATATGCCTCACGACAGCTTAAACCTCATGAGTTAAGTTATGCTACACATGATTTGGAGCTAGCAGCCGTAGTGCATGCGTTGAAGACATGGAGACATTTTCTCATCGGAAACCACTGTGAGGTATACACGGATCATAAGAGTCTGAAATATATCTTCACGCAGAAGGAGTTGAACCTCAGGCAAAGGAGATGGTTGGAGCTCATTAAGGATTATGATATGAAGTTGCACTATCATCCTGGAAAGGCTAATGCAGTAGTCGATGCGTTGAGTCGCAAGAGTTATCTTAATACGCTCATGACCGGAGGATTACCCAAGGAGTTAGCAGAGAATTGATATGTCTCCAACGTATCAATAATTTTTGATTGCTCCATGCTACTTTATCTATTGTTTTGGACTATAATGGGCTTTATTTTCCACTTTTATATTATTTTTGGGACTAACCTATTAACCGGAGGCCCAGCCCAGAATTGCTGTTCTTTTCCTTTTTCAGTATTTCGAAGAAACAGAATATCAAACGGAGTCCAAATGGAATGAAACCTTCGGGATCGTGATTTTCCAACCGAACGTGATCCAGGAGACTTGGACCCTACTCCAAGAAGCTTTCGAGGAGGTCACGAGGGTGGAGGGCGCGGCCCCTACCTCGTGGGCCCCTCTGAGCTCCACCGACGTACTCCTTCCTCCTATATATACCTACGTACCCCCGAACGATCAGAACAGGAGCCAAAAACCTAATTCCACCGCCGCAACCTTCTGTATCCACGAGATCCCATCTTTGGGCCTTTTCCGGAGCTCCGCCGGAGGGGGCATCCACCATGGAGGGGTTCTACATCATCACCATAGCCCCTCCGATGAAGTGTGAGTAGTTTACTTCAGACCTTCGGGTCCATAGCTAGTAGCTAGATGGCTTCTTCTCTCTTTTTGGATCTCAATACAATGTTCTCCCCCTCTCTCGTGGAGATCTATTCGATGTAATCTTCTTCTTTTTGCGGTGTCTTTGTTGAGACCGATGAATTGTGGGTTTATGATCCAGCTTATCTATGAATAATATTTGAATCTTCTCTGAATTCTTTTATGTGTGGTTGAGTTATCTTTGCAAGTCTCTTCAAATTATCCGTTTGGTTTGGCCAACTAGATTGGTAGTTCTTGCAATGGGAGAAGTGCATGGCTTTGGGTTCAATCTTGCGGTGTCCTTACTCAGTGACACAAAGAGTTGCAAGGCACGTATTGTATTGTTGCCATCGAGGATAACAAGATGGGGTATTTATCATATTGCATGAATTTATTCCTCTACATCATGTCATCTTGCTTAAGGTGTTACTCTGTTTTTAACTTAATACTCTAGATGCATGCTGGGTAGCGGTCGATGAGTGGAGTAATAGTAGTAGATGCAGAATCGTTTCGATCTACTTGTCACGGACGTGATGCCTATATACATGATCATACCTAGATAACCTCATAACTATGCTCAATTCTATCAATTGCTCAACAGTAATTTGTTCACCCACCGTAGAATACTTATGCTCTTGAGAGAAGCCACTAGTGAAACCTATGGCCCCCGGGTCTATTCTCATCATATCAATCTCCATCACTTTATTTACTTGCTTTGCTTTTACTTTTTTACTTTGCATCTTTATACCAAAAATACCAAAAATATTATCTCTATCAGATCTCACTCTCGTAAGTGACCATTAAGGGATTGACAACCCCTAATCGCATTGGTTGCGAGTAGCTATCGTTTTGTGCAGGCACGAGGGACTTGCGCGTGACCTCCTACTGGATTGATACCTTGGTTCTCAAAAACTGAGGGAAATACTTACGCTACTATGCTGCATCATCCTCTCCTCTTCGGGGAAAACCAATGCAAGGTCGAGACGTAGCAAGAAGGATTTCTGGCGTCATTGCTGGGGAGGCTTACGCAAAAGTCAACATACCAAGTACCCATCGCAATCCCTATCTCTCGCATTACATTATTTGCCATTTGCCTCTCGTTTTCCTCTCCCCCACTTCACCCTTGCCGTATTATTCGCCCTCTCTTTTTCGTTCGCCTTCTTCCAGTATGTATCTTTGTTTGTGTTTCCTTGTGCCTTCTATATGCTTGCATCTTCACTCGCTGAAAATCTATTAATATGGATCCACTTAAAGTGTTCTACTTGGATGATCTTCGATCCTTATGCGCTCGTGCTGAAACCCCAACTAGCCTAGTTGATGGGAAATCTTTAGATGAGCATGCTCATTATGTGCATCACCATTTCTCTGAAAAAGGGAGACTCTTATGGAGTCAAATAAACAGATTGCTGTGTTATGCTTGGAATCTTTGTGAAATTTATGATTTTACTTGTTGCTCTAAGAACCCTAAAAAACACCTTCCTTACCTATGTGAGTATAATGAAAATGAAATCTTATCTTCTTATGCAAAGGGTGTATACAATTACTATGATATCGAACAAATTGAAGAATTTGTTGCTTTTAAGGGTGCTTATGAAGTTGCTTCTTTGATTGAAAAGTATGATATTACTCTCTACGAATCTGAAAATTTTGACATACTTAAATATTGCTATGAAAACCATGCTCATAATGTCAATGTCAAAGAATTTATTGAGAGAACGATCGCTGCTTTGGAAGGAAATAATGATATGCATGAATCTATAGATAATGATGATTCCGATGATTTGATTGAAATATCCCTTGATGAACATGATGCTTGCTATCCTTGTGGCCATGATGCCAATATTTATGAATATGAATTTGTTATAGTTCCTTATGTTAAACATGAGATCGTTGCTATTGCACCCATACTTGATAGTTCCTTTGATGAAAAGCATGATTGCAATGATTTTACTATAAATTCTCTTGATATCAATTGTGTTACTGATATGCAAAACCCTAAGCTTCGGGATGCTAGTTTTGCTATGACTACTACTTGTTGCAATGATCATGATTGGGGTGATTCTTCTTTTGATCTTGAAAATTTATTTAAACTATATATGATGAATATGAGATTGATAATAGTGTTTGCAATACTATTGAAAGTGGGTTTGGAAGAGTGTCAACTTTAGATCCCACATATTTGGAGAATGTTCAATCTTATGGTATTTTTGATAAAAGTGGGTTTGGAGAGGTCATGACTTTAGTTAATGTTAATCCCACTATCTTGGAAGAGTGTCAACTTTGCATGCATGTGGATCATGTTGAGAATATGTTTTGTGATAGCTATTTTGTTGAATTTGCTTATGATCCTACATGTAATTATTATGAGAGAGGAAAATATGGTTGTAGAAATTTTCATTTTACTAAATTACCTCTCGTCATGTTGAGATTGCTATCATCTCTTTCTTATTCCTTGCATATGCTAGTTTTTGTTTGCCTTGCAAATTTGTTTGCTTATAATATTCCTATGCATAGGAAGTATGTTAGACTTAGATGTGTTTTTCACGTGTTTCATGATGCTCTCTTTGCGCTTCAATTCTTGTCTTTCTTGTGAGCATCATTAAAATTATCAATGCCTAGCTAGGGGCGTTAAACGATAGCGCTTGTTGGGAGGCAACCCAATTTTATTTTGTGTTTTTTGTTTTTTATTCTGTTTAGGAATAAATAATCCATCTACCTTATGTTTGGATGTGGTTTTATGTTTTAATTAGTGTTTCTGCCAAGTAGGACCTATAGGATAACCTACGATGATAGTTGATTTGATTCTGCTGAAAAACAGAAACTTTGCGCGCACGAATTTGGCTATGATAAATTACAGGAACGTGCTTTTGCGTTGATTATTTTTTCTGCTGATCAATAAACAAATTGTACAGGACTTCCTATTTTGGTAGAATTTTGGAGTTCCAGAAGTTTGCGTTAGTTACAGATTACTACAGACTGTTCTGTTTTTGACAGATTCTGTTTTTCGTGTGTTGTTTGCTTATTTTGATGAATCTATGGCTAGTAAAATAGTTTATAAACCATAGAGAAGTTGGAATACAGTAGGTTTAACACCAATATAAATAAAGAATTAGTTCATTACAGTACCTTGAAGTAGTCTTTTGTTTTCTTTCTCTAACGGAACTCACGAGATTTCTGTTGAGTTTTGTGTTGTGAAGTTTTCAAGTTTTGGGTGAATTCTTTTGATGGAGTATGGAACAAGGGGTGGCAAGAGACTAAGCTTGAGGATTCCCATGGACCCCCAAGATAATCCAAGGACACCAAAAATTCAAAGCTTGGGGATGCCCTGGAAGGCATCCCCTCTTTCGTCCACTTCCATCGGTAATTTACTTGGAGCTATACTTTTATTCACCAACATGATATGTGTTTTGCTTGGAGCGTCTTGTATTATTTGCGTCTTTTCTTGTTAGTTTACCACAATCATCCTTGCTTTACACACCTTTTGAGAGAGCCATACATGAATTGAAATTTGTTAGAATACTCTATGTGCTTCACTTATATCTTTTGAGCTTGATAGTTCGCTCATAGTGCTTCACTTATATCTTTTGAGCGTGATAATTTTTGCTCTAGTGCTTCACTTAGATCTTTTAGTGCACTGTGGTGGATTTTTTTTAAAGAAACTTGATCTCTCATGCTTCACTTAGATTATTTTGAGAGTCGTTAATAGCATGGTAATTTTGCTTAATGTTAATATACTTGGTATTCAAGATATGTGAAACTTTCTTTTGAGTGCGTTAAATACTAAGATAAGTTTGATTCTTGATAATTGTTTTGATATATTAAGGTGATAATATTAGAGTCATGCTAGTTGAGTAGTTGTGAATTTAAAGAATACTTGTGTTGAAGTTTGTGATTCCCGTAGCATGCACGTATGGTGAACCGTTATGTGATGAACTCGGAGCATGATTTATTTATTGATTGTCTTCCTTATGAGTGGCGGTCGGGGACGAGCGATGGTATTTTCCTACCAATCTATCCCCCTAGGAGCATGCGCGTAATACTTTTCTTTGATAACTTCTAGATTTTTGCAATAAGTATATGAGTTCTTTATGACTAATGTTGAGTCCATGGATTATATGCACTTTTTCCCATCCTTCCACCATTGCTAGCCTCTCTAATACCGCACACCTTTCGCCGGTATCATACACCCACCATAAACCTTCCTCAAAACAGCCACCATACCTACCTATCATGGCATTTCCATAGCCATTCCGAGATATATTGCCATGCAACTTTCCACCGTTCCGTTCATTATGACACGCTCCATCATCGTCATATTGCTAGCATGATCATGTAGCTGACATTGTATTTGTGTCAAAGCCACCGTTCATAATTCTTTCATACATGTCACTCATGATTCATTGCATATCCCGGTACACCGCCGGATGCATTCATATAGAGTCATATTTTTGTTCTAAGTATCGAGTTGTAATTGTTGAGTTGTAAGAAAAATAAAAGTGTGATGATCATCATTATTAGAGCATTGTCCCAAGTGAGGAAAGGATGATGGAGTCTATGATTCCCCCACAAGTCGTGATGAGACTCCGGACGAAAATTTAAAAAAAAAAGAGGCCAAAAAAAAGAAAAAGAGAAAAGGCCCAAATAAAAAAAAATGAGAGAAAAAGAGAGAAGGGACAATGCTACTATCCTTTTACCACACTTGTGCTTCAAAGTAGCACCATGATATTCATGATAGAGAGTCTCTCATTTCGTCACTTTCATATACTAGTGGGAATTTTTCATTATAGAACTTGACTTGTATATTATAATGATGGGCTTCCTCAAAATGCCCTAGGTCTTCGTGATCAAGCGAGTTGGATGCACATCCACTTAGTTTCTTTTGTTGAGCTTTCATATACTTATAGCTCGTGCATCCGTTGCATGGCAATCCCTACTCACTCACATTGATATCTATTGATGGGCATATCCATAGCCCGTTGATACGCCTAGTTGATGTGAGACTATCTTCCCTCTTTTTGTCTTCTCCACAACCACCATTCTATTCCACATATAGTGCTATATCCATGGCTCACGCTCATGTATTGCGTGAAGATTGAAAAAGTTTTGAAAATGTTAAAGTATGAAATAATTGCTTGGCTTGTCATCGGGGTTGTGCCTGATTTAAATACTTTGTGTGGGGAAGATGGAGCATAGCCAGACTATATGATTTTGTAGGCATAACTTTCTTTGGCCATGTTATTTTGAGAAGACATAATTGCTTTGTTAGTATGCTTGAAGTATTATTATTTTTATGTCAATATGAACTTTTGTCTTGAATCTTTCGGATCTGAATATTCATACCATGATTAAGAAGATTTACATTGAAATTATGCCAAAGTATCACTCCGCATCAAAAATTCTTTTTTTATCATTTACATACTCGAGGACGAGTAGGAATTAAGCTTGGGGATGCCTGATACGTCTCCAATGTATCTATAATTTTTGATTGCTCCATGCTACTTTATCTATTGTTTTGGACTATAATGGGCTTTATTTTCCACTTCTATATTATTTTTGGGACTAACCTATTAACCGGAGGCCCAGCCCAGAATTGCTGTTTTTTGCCTTTTTCAGTATTTCGAAGAAACATAATATCAAACGGAGTCCAAACAGAATGAAACCTTTGGGATCATGATTTTCCAACCGAACATGATCTAGGAGACTTGGACCCTACTCCAAGAAGCATCCGAGGAGGTCACGAGGGTGGAGGGCGCGCCCCCCTGGGCGCGTCCCCCTACCTCGTGGGCCCCTCGGAGCTCCACCGACGTACTCCTTCCTCCTATATATACCTACGTACCCCCGAACAATCAGAACAGGAGTCAAAAGCCTAATTCCACCGCCGCAACCTTCTGTATCCACGAGATCCCATCTTGGGGCCTGTTCCGGAGCTCCGCCGGAGGGGGCATCCACCATGGAGGGCTTCTACATCATCACCATAGCCCCTCCGATGAAGTGTGAGTAGTTTACTTTAGACCTTCGGGTCCATAGCTAGTAGCTAGATGGCTTCTTCTCTCTTTTTGGATCTCAATACAATGTTCTCCCCCTCTCTCGTGGAGATCTATTCGATGTAATCTTCTTCTTTTCGCGGTGTGTTTGTTGAGACCGATGAATTGTGGGTTTATGATCCAGCTTATCTATGAATAATATTTGAATCTTCTCTGAATTCTTTTATGTGTGATTGAGTTATCCGTTTGGTTTGGCCAACTAGATTGGTAGTTCTTGCAATGGGAGAAGTGCATGGCTTTGGGTTCAATCTTGCGGTGTCCTTACTCAGTGACACAAAGAGTTGCAAGGCACGTATTGTATTGTTGCCATCGAGGATAACAAGATGGGGTGTTTATCATATTGCATGAATTTATTCCTCTACATCATGTCATCTTGCTTAAGGCTTTACTCTGTTTTTAACTATATACTCTAGATGCATGCTGGATAGCGGTCGATGAGTGGAGTAATAGTAGTAGATGCAGAATTGTTTCGATCTACTTATCACGGATGTGATGCCTATATACATGATCATACCTAGATAACCTCATAACTATGCTCAATTCTATCAATTGCTCAACAGTAATTTGTTCACCCACCGTAGAATACTTATGCTCTTGAGAGAAGCCACTAGTGAAACCTATGGCCCCCGGGTCTATTCTCATCATATCAATCTCCATCACTTTATTTACTTGCTTTGCTTTTTTACTTTGCATCTTTATACCAAAAATACCAAAAATATTATCTCTATCAGATCTCACTCTCGTAAGTGACCGTGAAGGGATTGACAACCCCTAATCGCGTTGGTTGCGAGTAGCTATCATTTTGTGCAGGTACGAGGGACTTGCGCGTGACCTCTTACTGGATTCATACCTTGGTTCTCAAAAACTAAGGGAAATACTTACGCTACTGTGCTGCATCATCCTCTCCTCTTCGGGGAAAACCAACGCAAGCTCGAGACGTAGCAAGAATCTTCGCGAGCTATGTTTGAAAATAATTCCGAGAGATTATGTAGCAGCATTGGAAATTCATTCCACTTTAATGGATAAGATCATAGAAGCCCAGAAGACTAAGAAGGAGATTGCTGAGATAAAGGAAAGGATGAATAAAGGAAAGGCTAAAGGATTTCGTGGGGATGAGCACGATACTTTATGGTTTGAGGATCACGTATACATGCCTAATGACCCCAAGATTAGGAAGTTGATTCTGCAGGAGGCCCATGATTCACCGTATTCGATTCACCTAGGAAACACTAAGATATATCTGGATTTGAAGGAAAATTTCTGGTGGACAGGAATGAAGAAGGATATTGTTGAGTATGTAGCAGTATGTGACGTATGTCAGAGAGTTAAGGCAGAGCATCAGAAGCCAGCAGGATTGCTACAGCCATTGCCGATACTCGAATGGAAGTGGGACAAGCTTGGCATGGATTTTATCACTGGATTGCCCATGACTCGTTCAGGCTATGATTCTATCTGGGTTGTAGTTGATCGTTTGACGAAAGTAGCTCATTTCATCCCAGTGAAGACCACCTATACGAGTGCTAAGTTGGCAAAGATATACATGACCAGGATTGTATGTCTGCATGGAGTTCTAAGGACCATTGTATTAGATAGAGGAACCTAGTTTACCTCAAATTTCTGGAATCAGTTGCATGAGACTTTGGTACCAGGCTAGAGTTTAGTACAACCTTTCATCCACAGACAGGTGGACAGACCGAGAGAGTCAATCAGATTCTGGAGGACATGTTGAGAGCTTGTGCGCTAGATTATGGATCTAGTTGGGACGCCAATTTGCCGTATGCAGAGTTCTCTTATAACAACAATTATCAAGCTAGTTTGAAGATGGCCCCTTTCGAAGCCTTGTACGGAAGGAGGTGCAGGACACCGTTATTGTGGGATGAAGTTGGAGACCGTCAGTTGTTTGGACCAGATTTGATTAAGGAGTTTGAAGAGAAGGTTAAACTGATTCGCGACAGACTCAAGGTAGCCTAGTCTAGGCAGAAGAGTTATGCGGATTCTAAACATAAGGAGACAGTTTATGAAGTCGGAGAGAGAGTATACCTTCGCGTGTCACCACTTCGAGGGGTTAAGCGTTTTGGAGTTAAGGGAAAATTAGCACCATGTTTTGTGGGACCATACAAAGTTTTGGAACGTATGGGAGAAGTTGCTTACAAGCTGGAACTGCTAGAAGGATTATCAGGAGTTCACAATGTGTTTCACGTTTCCCAGTTGAAGAAGTGCCACGCAGAGATGGCCGATATTCCTCTGAGAGATACAATACAACTGGAAGCGATTCAGCTGGATAGTGATTTGACCTACGAAGAGAAACCAATGAAGATTCTTGAGTTTGCCAGCCCAGTCACACGCAGTAAGGTTATCAAGTTTTGCAAAGTTCAGTGGAGCCACCATGCCGAGGATGAAGCCACCTGGGAATGAGAGGAAGACCTACGGAAGGACCACCCACACCTATTTTCTAGCCAACCCGAATCTCGAGGGAGAGATTCATCTTAAGGGGGGTAGGTTTGTAACATCCCAAATTTTCAATTTGGAATGTTATACATAGGTCATCATATGCATATCATATTTTAATTGCATTTTGGTTGATCCTAGAAACCCTAAGCAACTCAAGGACCCACGAAGAGAGTTGGGGGTTTCTTTTTTTTTCATATTTGAATTTTCTCAAATATTGAAAAGAGGACCATTTTGGTTTTAATCATTTTCTCTCCGAATATTTCCAATATTAAAACAAAAGAGAGGGGATAAAATGACTTCTCCAAAATAAAAGAAACATTGGAGGTAAAATGTTAAAATCAAATAATTTATTTTATTTGGATTTTTATTGCTTTTTTATTTGAATTAGAAAAATATGCATGTTTTCAAAATTGTATTTTTAGGCCAGAAAAATGTTCACTTTGTTCTAAATATTTTATTCAGATGGCAAAAATTGTTTTTGGCATTTTAAGAATTTGTTTTATATTTTATTAGGATTTTTCTGTTTCGGCCCAATTATTTTAAAAAAATCCTCCCCGGACCGACTGGGCCGGAGCCCAGCCGCCCCACACCACGCGCCGCCGCCTCTCCCCGCCGCCGTGCCGCGCACGGACACCATGGAGAGTCCGAGCCAGAATCTCCCCGGGCTGGGCCCCTTCCCAAGCCACGCGCCCCCCGCCCCCCTTAAATAGTGCGCCGGCGCCGCCCCAAAGCCCCATCTCGCCCCACCACCGCACCCCGCCACCGGAGCCGTCGTCGAGGCCGCCTAGCGCTCCGCCGCCGCGCTGCTTCGCCGCCGCCGCCTTGTTGCCGTGCCGCTGACGCCCTGCCGCCCCGCGACGCCACCCCACGCCGTCGATGCTGCCTCGTCCCGCCGGTTAAGTCAAAACCGTCATTTTTTTAGAAAAACCGTAGATCTGTTTTTTTAAATAGGTCGGTTCGGTTTTTTCGTTTTAGTTATTTAGCGGACGTTCGTCCGTTCGTTCATTTTAACGAACACCGTTCACCGATTAGGTTCTGTTAACGAACGTTCGTTCGTTAGTCTGTTCGTCTCGATTTATTTTTCCAGGGTTTTATCTGCGATTATTTTCGATCGTGATTTCTGCCCTAATCTTCGAACTAGTATAACTTTTTGCTCGTTTATCCAAATTATATGAAACCAGCGCCTAAATCTTCGTCTCGAAGCCCTCTTTATGTTTAACCAACTTGAACATAATTTTGGTACTGTAGTACCAGGGCCTAAATTTGACTTTAGTCTAGATTAGTAAACGAATCTTGTTTCGTTCGTATCTCGAGTTTCATTGCTCCGTTTGATTTGATTCTTTTTGCAAACCGAAGTTCTTCAGTTGAACTTTCTAGTTAGCTCTTCTTATTTGAGTTTTACCCGTGCTTCCTGTTTGAGTGCTTATGTATGCTATTGTTTGTTTGGATAGAATTCCCGGAGTGTGAAGCGCGCTACTACGAGTCTTTAGGTTTTGCAGATTGTCAGCAAGTCAAGTAACACTTTGATCATACCCCTCTATTACCTAGTTTTTTATGCATTAGTTACAATTCTCAAACATTGCATGATTAGGATATGAATAACATGTGGGTTTGGGAAGTAGATGATGAGGTAGAACCTATTGCCCGTTTATTATCAAACCTTTGGGAGTTACTTATACATTATGCTCAGGATTGCTACGCTATGCTCGTAGACATGGATTGGTTGAGTGTATCCATGACAGATGTGAGAAATTGTTAATTAATGGTTAACTTAAGGTGGCTACTTAAATACACATCTGGGTGGATTGGTTGCGGGCACCTGGAGAATCCAGTGTTGTCCTAGGATATCCCGGAGTACCCGTGTGATCATCCTATGGTTCGCCACCCAGGCTCAAAGGGATCATAAGATTATTCATGCTAGAAACTTCCGTGTGCAGACACAAGCTACTATGGTCTCTAGCATAGTTGAGTAGGTTGCATGACCTCTTTCAGTGGCGGGCTAGCACATGTAGGGGAAAGTAGGTGTAACTGTCCATCCAGAGTAAAGAGATAATGTTTCTGAAAGATTGTGTCTCGGTCATCCGTTTCTCAAACACCATGTAGTTCGAGAAATCCAACGGATGAGATCGAGTCTTGTGGGGAAAAGTGCGCAAACCTCTACAGAGTGTACAAACTAATCATGGTTATCCGTGTCCCCGGTTATGGACTTCTTGAGTTTCTGGTTCTTGGATTATCATGTTGATCCCATCACTCTAAATTAGTTTGTTGGGTTAATGATGTTGCTTAATTGGGATTGAGTTGGAGGAACCTTCTCAATGTTTAACAACCACCATGACAGTTAAATAAAATTAATTCCTTTGTTGTAGGGAAAAAATGGCATTATGCAAAACCATTAACCATGGAGCTTTCCACCAGCCATATATGCATGTAGTGATAGCATTTATTCTGTTCATTACTCTTTTGTGTTGCATTGCCAGCATATTCCATGTGCTGACCCGTTTCGGGCTGCAACATGTCATGTTGCAGACTCTTCAGACGACGAGTAAGGTGCCATCGGTCGTTGTCGTTCACTCAGCTATGCCGTTGGAGTTGATGGACTCACTTTATCTTCCAAGCCTTCCGTTGTTATCTTATGTAGATGGCCTTAAGCCATATTATTGTAATAAGTTCTCTTTTGAGACTTTTCGATGTAATAAGTGTGTTTTTGAGACTCTGTTATAAATCCTCGAGTACTGTGCGTGTTAGCATTACCAATCCAGGGATGACACTGATGCACAGAGACTTGATCTTTTGAGGTCTGTTCGCTACAAACAACCTTGATGGGGTGGCCTTGAAAGTAGTGGTGCGGTTTCTTGGAGGCAACTAGGAGTGCGAGCAAGAGCTTCTGGGGCATGGGGTAGCGCCCCGGGCTTCCCTCAGCATTGTACTGATGAAGTAGACAGGGTGCTCGATGAGGGGGGAGGCATCAGTGGAATCTTGCTCTTCACGAGGGCACAGGTCCTCATGGCCTCACGAGGCCCGCCTTCAGGAGCCTTGACAGCCACGGGATCAACCGTGGCCTCCGGAGGAATGTCGACCATTGCGCCGGCCGAGACTCCAGATGCCTCGCCCTGAGGGTGCTGCACCTTGCTTGACGGTTGTGCATCCTGATGAGGCTTCTTGATCGGGCGTTCCTTCCTTAGCGCCACCAGGGTGGCACTGGCTGAGTGAGGCGTTGCTGCCAGATAGAGCACCAAGGGCTCGAGAGGGCGTGGTGCCACCATCACTGGCGGGCTGGTCAAATATCTCTTGAGGTCCTGGAAGGCTACATCTGCCTCTGGGGTTCACTCGAATGGCACCTTCCTCTTCATCAGCTTGAAAAACAGGAGGGCGCGCTCCCCCAGCTTGGAAATGAAACGCCCAAGTGAGGTTACACAACCCGCCAGCTTCTACCTCTCGTTCAGGGTCTGTGGGGGGTTCATGTCCTCTATCGCCTTGACCTTCTCCGGGTTGGCCTCGATCCCTCTATGCGACACCAAGAAGCCCAACAGCTTGCCAGAAGGGACCCCGAACACACAATTCTCGGGGTTAAGCCGAAGATCCACCTTGCACAGGCTAGCGAACGTTTCCTGCAGATCTTCTATTAGAGTCCTGGCCTCCTGCGACTTCATGACTATATCATCAATGTAGGCCTCTGCGTTCCTCCCGAGCTGCGAACCCAGGGCGATATGCATCAACCACTGGCAGGTTGCCCCGGCATTACGCAGCCCGAAGGGCATGCAGGTGTAGCAGTACACCCCGCATGGGGTGAGGAATGCCATCTTATCCACATCCTCCACGACCATCTTGATCTGGTGATAGCCGGAGAAGGCATCCAGGAAGCACAACAGGTCGCACTCGGCGGTGGAGTCGATGATCTTGTAGATGCGAGGGAGCGGGAAAGGGTCTTGCGAGCAGGCCTTGTTGAGGTTGGTGAAGTCGACACACATGCATTTCTTCCCTCCTTTCTTTGGGATGATGACGAGATTCGTGCTACCTCTTCAGCACTGCATTGGTTTTCCCTTGAAGAGGAAAGGGTGATGCACCAAAGTAGCATAAGTATTTCCCTCAGTTTTTGAGAACCAAGTTATCAATCAAGTAGGAGGCTATACGCAAATCACTCGTACCTACACAAACAAACAAGAACCTCGCAACCAACGCAATAAAGGGGTTGTCAATCCCTTCACGGCCACTTGCGAAAGTGAGATCTGATAGAGATAATAATAAGATAAATATTTTTGGTATTTTTATGATAGAGATTGGAAAGTAAAGATTGCAAAATAAGATAGATCGTAAACTTATATGACAGAAAATAGACCCAGGGGCCATAGGTTTCACTAGTGGCTTCTCTCAAGATAGCATAAGTATTACGGTGGGTGAACAAATTACTGTCGAGCAATTGATAGAAAAGTGCATAGTTATGAGAATATCTAGGCATGATCATGTATATAGGCATCACGCCCGCAACAAGTAGATCGAAACGATTCTGCATCTACTACTATTACTCCACTCATCGACCACTATCCAGCATGCATCTAGAGTATTAAGTTCATAAAGAATAGAGTAACGCATTAAGAAAGATGACATGATGTAGAGGGATAAACTCATGCAATATGATATAAACCCCATCTTTTTATCCTCGATGGCAACAATACAATACGTGCCTTGCTGCCCCTATTGTCACTAGGAAAGGACACCGCAAGATTGAACCCAAAGCTAAGCATTTCTCCCATTGCAAGAAAGATCAATCTAGTAGGCCAAACCAAACTAATAATTCGAAGAGACTTGCAAAGATAACTTAATCACACATAAAAGAATTCAGAGGAGATTGAAATATTTCTCATAGATAAACTTGATCATAAACCCACAATTCATCGGATCTCGACAAACACACCGCAAAAAGAGTTACATCGAATAGATCTCCAAGAAGATCAAGGAGAACATGGTATTGAGATCCAAAGAGAGAGAAGAAGCCATCTAGCTAATAACTATGGACCCAAAGGTCTATGGTAAACTACTCACAACTCATCGGAGAGGCAATGGTGTTGAGGTAGAAGCCCTCCATGATCAATTCCCCCTCCGGCGGAGCGCCGGAAAAGGCCCCAAGATGGGATCTCACGGGTACAGAAGGTTGCGACGGTGGAAATAGGGTTTCGTGGTGCCCCTGGATGTTTTCAGGGTATGTGAATATACATAGGCGAAGGAAGTCGGTCAGGGGAGCCACGAGGGGCCCACGAGGGTGGGGGGTGCGCCCAACCCCCTAGGGCACGCCTCCCTGCCTCGTGGCTTCCTCGTTTGCTTCTTGACGTCCACTCCAAGTCTCCTGGATTGCGTTTGTTCCAAAAATAACTCTCCCGAAGGTTTCATTCCGTTTGGACTCCGTTTGATATTCCTTTTCTGTGAAACACTAAAATAGGCAAAAAAACAACAATTTGGGTTGGGCCTTCGGTTAATAGGTTAGTCCCAAACATAATATAAAAGTGCTTAGTAAAGCCCATAAACATCCAAAAGGGGTAATATAATAGCATGGAACAATAAAAAATTATAGATATGTTGGAGACGTATCAAGCATCCCCAAGCTTAATTCCTGCTCGTCCTCGAGTAGGTAAATGATAAAAACAGAATTTTTGATGTGGAATGCTACCTAGCATATTTCTCAATGTAAGTTTCTTTATTGTGGCATGAATGTTCAGATCCAAATGATTCAAGATAAAAGTTTATTATTGACATAAAAATAGTAATACCTCAAGCATACTAACAAAGTAATCATGTCTTCTCAAAATAACATGGCCAAAGAAAGTTATCCCTACAAAATCATATAGTCTGGCTATGCTCTATCTTCATCACACAAAATATTTAAATCATGCACAACCCCGGTTTTAGCCAAGCAATTGTTTGATACTTTAGTATTTTCAAACTTTTTCAATCTTCACGCAATACATGAGCGTGAGCCATGGACATAGCACTATCTGTGGAATAGGATGGTGGTTGTGGAGAAGACAAAAAAGAAGAAGATAGTCTCACATCAACTAGGCGTATCAACGGGCTTTGGAGATGCTCATTAATAGATATCATGTAAGTGATTAGGGATTGCCATGTAACGGATTCACTAGAGCTATAAGTGTATGAAAGCTCATCAAAAGAAACTAAGTGGGTGTGCATCCAACTTGCTTGCTCATGAAGACCTAGGGCAATTTGAGGAAGCCCATCATTGGAACATACAAGCCAAGTTCTATAATGAAAAATTCCCACTAGCATATGAAGGTGACAACATAGGAGACTCTCTATCACGAAGATCATGGTGCTACCCAAGCACAAGTGTGGTAAAAGGATAGTAAAAATGTCCCTTCTCTCTTTTTCTCTCATTTTTTTCTCTTTTTTACTTTTTTTGTGGGCTTCTTTGGCCTCTTTTTTTATTTGGGCTTGTCGGTGTACTAGAGTAGGGGTACCCTAGTATCCTGAACTTGTGCACGGGCAGTTGCAGCACCCCGCGGCAAGGCTTGCCGGGTGACCGCCAAGGTCCTCCGTGGTTCCTTTGGAGCCATTCAAGAACAAAGTATTCAAGCCAAGGAGAGAAGGCCCCGGCAAGAGGAGCTTGCTGGGAAGGCCAACCAAGGCATCTCAAGGAACTTGCTGCGACGCACCACACGTCCCGGCAAGGCCCGGTGAGCGACAAGCTTCCGGACGCGACAAGACAACGACCGCGGCAAGGCGCTTGCCACGGCAAGCGACCACTCTGTACCCACGCTCCAGCACATCCACCAACGTGTCGCCCTGGGGCCTTTCCAGGCGTGCGTGGCGAGAGGCCGTGCAGCCAGCGGTGCGCGGTGGCAAGCGGCGCTGACAAGATAGCCATCATGGCAAGCGGTGGCGTCCTTGACGGTCCCTTTCTGCACTGTTTGGGCGACGCAGACAGGCATTTAATGCCTTTGTCCCCTGCCGTCAGGGTTAGGTAGGATACACTGTACAGGTAGCTGTACCAACCACAATTCCTTTTCCATTTTTACCCTTGTCTACGTTGCCACCTGTCGGTGACCCCTTGAGCATATAAAAGGAGGCCCATGCGCAACGTAGAAAAGGGGGGTTCGAAGGCAGAAAAACACTCACACTCGGTCTCCTTAGTAGCTAGTGTGTACTGTAGCACTCAGCGCTCCCAAGCAAGAACTCAATACACTCAAACATGCAGTAGTAGGAGGGTTATCTCTCCGGAGAGCTCCGAAGCTGGGTAAACTGCTCATGTGCTTCGCCTCGATCCGCTCTTCGTGCGATCTCCGCCCCCCGCCGAACCGAAAGGGGCTCGGTCCGCCGGTCCCATAGGTGTTCGTGGATCAGTTTCCCCGACATCTTTGGCGCGCCAGGTAGGGGGCGTCGAGGTTGTGTGAACCTGATCCGACGTTCACACGAGCTAGATCTTCATCTTCTTCATCGACATGCCACCGAAGAAGAAGGCTTCGGCGGCAGCTGTTCCGTCCATATCGATCCCACCATCACCGGAGCAAACGGGTGGTGGGGTAGACGCCAGCGGAAGAACGGGCATCAACGAGGGAGCCCACGGTGCTGCCAGGTCCAAGGACAAGGCTGCACAGACCTCGGCGTCCGTACATGCACCGCGCCCATCTCAGGAGGCGCAGGACCGACAGCGTCATGGTATTCGCAGTACCATACGTTTGTTGGACCAAGATCGAGCTGGTGGATCTCGGGGTGCTCAAGACCAGCATGCACGCCAACATGCTGGCACGAGCAAGACACGGTCACCTGGACGGGATACTGCTCCTTCTAACATAGTTAGAAGTCTGAGCATATCCCTCTCCTCGCACCGTTCGCCACTGCCGCCCACCACTCCAGCAGAAGCTTTGGCACGAGCTCAACTGCTCCTGGATTACCCTCCAACGGCAGACAAGATCGATGGATGGAGGGCCACCATTCAGAGTCTCATCGGCTTCGCCAACGGCGACACTCCGCGGCAGCCGAGTGCGTCGCTGCCGCGGCAGGACTGCTAGGCACGAGCCGATGGCGACGAAACCGGTGGGGGTGCGACCACCATGCACTCTCCACCTCGAAGGCCAAGATCGCCGACTCGCCGGATCCACCTCGACAGTGACTCCACCGCATCATCAGATCCACGAGCTCGTCGCGATCAGCGCCAAGTTCTTCATGAACGACAGCAAGAAGACGCTCGAACTCGCATCAAGCGCCAAAGAGAAGCGCGGCATCAATCGGACCAGCGCGCTGGGCCCTCTGTCGACATGCATGCGCCTGGGGAACCGGGCGACTTGCCATACACGGTAGGTTGCCCTGCGTTTACTCCTGAGCTGCGGCAAGTCCAGTGGCCCAGCACGAAGAATTTCAAGCCAGACGTACCAGAGAAGTATGACGGCAAGTCGCATCCGTCGGAGTTCCTCAGCATCTACACCATCGCGGTGCAAGCTGCCGGGGGGCGGGACGACAAGATCCTTGCCAACTACTTCCCGCTGGTGCTCAAGCCCAACGTTAGATCCTGGCTCATGCACTTGCCGGACAACTCCATATCCTCCTGGGCAGACCTATGCCATCAGTTTGTCGGCGCCTTTACAGGCGGCCACAAGCCTCATGGCCAAGAGAGCGACCTTTATCTGCTCGCCCAGAAGGAAGGAGAGCCCCTGCGCAAGTACATTCAGAGATTCAGCCGCGTACAGCACAACATCCCAGATGTCCACCCTGCCGCGGTAATCAGCGCGTTCCATCAGAACGTGCGAAACCGCAGGATACGGGAGGAGATGGCGATGTGCAAGATCAGAGACGTTAGTGAGCTATATGCCCTGGCCGACAAGTGTGCACGTGCTGAGGAAGGGAGGAAACTCCCCGGAGAGAATACAGAAGCAGGAGGATCTGATAGTGAGGATGCTGCCCCGACAAAGAAAAACCGGCGGCGGAACAACAGGAAGAAGAAAGGCAAAGATGTGCTAGTCGTTGAGCAGTCCGGCAACGGAGGTGGCGCCAAGAAAGCCAAAGCTGGTAGCTCCGGCAAGGAGATTGCCGCAGGCACCAACTACCAGGCTGTGGCGGTCGCCGACAAGCAGGACGGCACCAACAAGCAGTACTGCAAGATCCACCGCACCAAGGGCCATGACCTCCAGAGCTGCAAGAAGGTCGAGCAGCTTGTCGAGCAGCAAAAAGCTGAATACGAGCGACGCGACAAGGAGAAGGCCCAGGAAGGTGTTGGAGGAGCTGGCAAGAAACACCCCGGCCGAGGAGGACGCCGCGGCAAGGCCAAGCAGCCGCAAGGAGACAGACCTCCCCGCGGCCGCGACAAGGATGAAGATGACGACGACGACCAAGATATGGATGATGACGAGGCCGATGAGAAGGAGTTCCAGAAAGCCACAGAGGTCCTGTGCGTTGACGGCAGTGCTTCTCTGCATACTTCACACTGCCAGCTCAAGCAGTGGATGCGGGAAGTCAATGCGGCAGAACCACCCATCGAGTCACGCAGGCCTCTAAAATGGTCCAGCACGCCTATCATCTTTGATATTGAGGACCACCCTGATCGCATAACTGCGGTCGGGTGCTTGCCGATGTTGGTTTCACCAACTATCCACAACCTCAAGGTCACTAAGATGCTAGTCGACGGCGGGGCCGGCTTGAACCTGATCTCCTCCGCGGTACTCCAGAAACTCCAGATCCCTGACAGTGAGCTCGAAGAGACCGGCACATTCCAAGGAATCAATCCGGGAAGGAGCAAGCCGAAGGGAAAGATCACGTTGCCAGTGACATTTGGCAGCGAGTTGAACTTCAGGACTGAGAGGGTCACTTTTGACGTTGCTGACTTTCCATTGCCTTACAATGGGATACTCGGCCGTCCAGCACTCGCCAAATTCATGGCAGCCTCTCACTATGCATACAACATGCTGAGGATGCCAGGCCTGATAAGTGTCATCTCTGTCCCTGGCGACAAGAAGGATGCTCTTATCTGCGCCGACAAGATCTACCGGGAGGCAGCAGCCACAACAGATCGCAAGTCACTTGCCGTTGAAGCTCCCGGGGCGAAGAAGAAGACCAAGTCCGGCAAGAGTTCTGATGCCCACTCCGGCAAGCGCACCTCTTCGGAGTGCTGCACTACCGTCGAGGACGCACCATCGAGCTCCACCGGCAAGTGTAAGAAGACAATGGCAGCTCCACCAGAGACCAAGAAGGTGTCCGCCAAGGAGGATGGCACTGGTGGTACCTTTACCATCAGTACCACTCTCGACCCTAAATAGGAAAGCGCGCTCATTGCTTTCCTGCGGGCGAACGTCGATGTATTTGCGTGGCAACCGTCTGACAGCCCCGGTGTTCCCAGGAAGGTAATCGAGCACCACCTTGCCGTCTGTCCTCATGCGCGGCCCGTCAAGCAGAAAGTCAGGAAACAGGCAGTGGAGCGCCAAGAATTCATCGCAGAAGAAATCAAGAAATTGGAAGCAGCAGGCCTTGTCAGAGGAGTGCTCCATCCTACGTGGTTGGCCAATCCTGTAGTCGTGCGCAAGGCTAATGGGAAATGGAGGCTTTGTATCGACTTTACTGATGTTAATAAAGCTTGTCCCAAAGACCCATTTCCCTTGCCGTGCATCGACCAGATTATTGACTCCACGGCCGGATGTGACTTACTTTCATTTCTTGATGCATACTCAGGATACCATCAGATCTTCATGGCAGAAGAGTATGAGGAGAAGACCGCATTCATCACCCCATGTGGCACATACTGTTTCGTATGGATGCCTTTCATTTTAAAGAATGCTGGTTCAACATTTGCAAGGGTAGTCCATGACGCTTTTGAGCCGCAAATACATAGAAATGTGGAAGCCCACATGGATGACATAGTGGTCAAGAGCAAGGACAAGGCGACCCTGGTTCAAGATTTAGACGAAACCTTTGCAAATCTGCGCAAGATCAACCTCAAGCTTAACCCCAAGAAGTGTGTGTTTGGAGTCCCCTCCGGCAAGCTTCTCGGGTTCTTCGTGTCTCAGCGGGGAATTGAAGCCAATCCCAACAAGATCAAGGCCATTGAGCAGATTGAAGCACCAAAGCGCGTCAAGGATGTATGAAGACTTGCCGGTTGCGTAGCTGCTCTCAGCAGGTTTATCTCTAGGTCTTGTAACGCCCTCGATGCGGCTATATCTCCTACGTGTCGAAGCACGACTTAGAGGCATAACCGCATTGAAAGCAATGTCGCAAGTGAGGTAATCTTCACACAACCCATGTAATACATAAGGGAAAGAGGTACATAGTTGGCTTACAATCGCCACTTCACACAAATACATGAATAAAGCATTACAACAACCAAATACAATCAGGGCCCGACTACGGAGCCTAAATAAAAGAAGAACCCCAAATGCGACAAAGGTCCCCGATCGACCCCAACTGGGCTCCACTACTGATCAACTAAAACGAAACAACACAAAGGGCAAGATCTTCATCGAGCTCCTCCTTGGGCTTGGTTGCTTCTCCTGCTCGGTAATATAGGCACCTGCAAACTGGTTTTGGAAGTATCTGTGAGCCACGGGGACTCAGCAATCTCGCACCCGCGAGATCAAGACTACTTAAGCTTATAGGAAGGATGGAGTAATGAGGTGGAGCTGCAGCAAGCGACTAGCATATATGGTGGCTAACATACGCAAATGGGAGCGAGAAGAGAAGGCAAAGCACGGTCGATAAAAGTATGATCAAGAAGTGATCCTATAGCAACCTACGTCAAGCATAACTCCAACACCGTGTTCACTTCCCGGACTCCGCCGGAAAGAGACCATCACGGTTACACACACGGTTGATGTATTTTAATTAAGGTCGACTTCGGGTTTTCTACAACCGGACGTTAACAAATTCCCATCTGCCCATAACCGCGGGCACGGCTTTCGAAAGTTCAAATCCCTGCAGGGGTGTCCCAACTTAGCCCATCACAAGCTCTCACGGTCAACGAAGGAATAGACCTCCACCCGAGACATTCCGATCAGACTCGGTATCCCGGTACAACAAGACATTTCGACAGGGTAAAACTAAACCAGCAACACCGCCTGAATGTGCCGACAAATCCCGATAGGAGCTGCACATATCTCTTTCTCAGGGCACACTCAGATTGTCTTAGGTACGGGTAGGCCAACCCAGAGTTGCCCCTGGTGGTCACCGGTAGCTGACAGTTGGACCAACACTCAGAGGAGCACTGGCCCGGGGGGGTTAGAATAATGATGACCCTTGAGTCTGCGAAACCCAAGGGAAAAAGAGGCTAGGTGGCGAATGGTAAAACCAATGTTGGGCATTGCTGGAAGAGCTTTACTTAAGGCGAACTGTCAAGGGGTTCCCATTATAGCCCAACCGCGTAAGGGACGCAAAATCCGGGAACATAACACCGATATGACGGAAACTAGGGCGGCAAGAGTGGAACAAAACACCAGGCATAAGGCCAAGCCTTCCACCCTTTACCAGTATATAGATGCATTAATTAAGTAAGATATATTGTGATATCCCAACAAGTAAACATGTTCCAACAAGGAACATCTCCATGTTCCAACAAGGAACAAACTTCAATCTTCACCTGCAACTAACAACGCTATAAGAGGGGCCGAGCAAGGCGGTAACATAGCCAATCAACGGTTTGCTAGGACATGGTGGGTTAGAGGTTTGACATGGCAATTTGGGAGGATGACAAGCAAATGGTAGGCATCGTAGCATTGGCATGGCAAAAGAGCGAGCAAACTAGCATAGCAAAGATAGTAGTGATTTCGAGGGTATGATCATCTTGCCTGAAATCCCGCAAGGAAGAAGAACGAGTCCATGAAGAAGACAAACGGACGTAGACGAATGGATCCTCACAACCTTGACGTTATCGGAACCAACCCGAAGAAGCAATCACCGGAAAAGGAGCACACAACATAGTAAATAACCAACACATCAACATGGCATGATGCACAAACGAGTATGATGCATGTCCGGTTTAATGAAGCATGGCATGGCAAAGTGCACAAGCAGTTCTACAAATTAAGTGGAGATCAATATGTAACGAGTTGCATATTGACGAAACACCACAACAAGTTATTTAGTTTGATCTCGTTTATGTACTCAACAATATTAAATGTTGGTTAACATGGCAAGAGGGTGAAGCAAATGAAAACTACCTATCTTGTCAAGGTTAAAATGAGGCCGGAAGCAACAAACAACAATTCCGGAAACTCCCCATATGCATATTTTAGATTAGGTCCTGTTCTGCCCTAAACACAATTTTAGAGTTGTTTAATATGCAAATAAAGGTCACCATGATAAACTAGGCAAAATTCTACCCCATCTACATATAAAGAACATTTAAAACCGAGCTACGGTTATTTAGTTATGAAATAAATCATTTTACATGGCATTTGAGCAAATTTAAACAAACATCATTTTAAACATTTTAAACATGGATGAAAGTGGCATATTATTAATCTACACAAGATTCTAAGCATTTTACATATTTAAAGTTTTTACATATGATGCATAATTAGTGAGATATTATATGCATGATGTTTAGGGTCCAATCTGTAAAACTGCAGGCTCTGGATAATTGAGCAAAACCGCAGAACGGAAAAAAAAATAATGACATGGGCCGAATCTGATAGCCCAACAGAAGGGAAAGGAGGCGCTGGGGGATGGCCTCACCCATGGGCCAAGCCCAGGTCGGTGGAGGAGGCGGTGAGATCCAGCGGCTGGGCTTTAGAGCCGCGGCAGGGCGACGGGTCAACGGCGCGGGACGAGCGGGACGAGCGAAGCCTCTCTGCTCGATGCAGAGAGAGCAGAGGCCGGCGGCGCTCGATCTGGAGCAGGAGAAGCAGAGGCCGGCGAGGAGGGACTCCGGCGGGGCGGCGCAGGAGGTCTCCGGCGAGGCGGAGGATCCAGGCGGCTGGGAGCTCCCCAATGGCGCGGACGGGGAGGCTTCGGGCGGCCATGGCGTGAACGGGGCGAACGCGACCCGATCCGGCGGGGTCAAACGAGGCAGCGGTTGCGTCAGTTCCCTGTGAAGAAGAACAGGGAGGGAGCATCCGGTGAGAGAGGGAGATCAGAGAAGGATAAGAAAAAGGGAGGGGAAGGAAGAGGGAGGAGGAGCACGGGCCTGGGCGCTCGCGAGAGGAGGCGGAGCTCCTGCAGCTGCTGCTGCTCGTCGCCGGCGGGGCTGCGCGAGATGGAGGCGCACGGGAGAAGATGAGGTGAGAAGGAGCCAGGCAGCGCTGCTGCTGCGGGATCGGAGCTCCCCTGCTCGAGCTCCTCGGGCGCGTGCTCGCGCACGAGAGCGAGAGGAGGCTGGGCCTCGGGAACCGAGGAGGTGGCGGCTGGAGGATCTGGATCTCGGTGGGGGTTGGCCGGCTAGGGAAAACGAGGAAGGAGGGAGGCGCAGGTGGATGGCTGGATTTTTGAATCGGGGAGGATCCCGAGGAGGAAGGGACAAGAAGAGTGGCGGCGCTCGGGAGAGGGTGGATGGGACAAGATCCCTAAAATTTAGGGTTGGTCTTTATATAGCACAAGTGAATTTTGGATAGGGGTATTTGGTCCCTCCGATCTTAATCGGATGGTCTAGGAATAAATAGATAGGGAGTCCAAATAGGAAAACGGAGATGTTTTGTAGACGTTTGGGGATGATCCGGACACGACGGTAGCGACAGTCTGGGTCGGGTCCGGGACAACTTTCGGACGCGCGTGAGGGGGGTCGCGGGCTGACGAGAGGGGTTAGGCTGGACCTGGCGGTAGGTAGCGGACTGTGTAGACGGTCTCGAGCTGAGGGAAGAGAAGAGAGGGAGGCCCGGCGACTGTTTCCGGAGACCAAAAACGTCCGACGTTAGACCGGCTATACTGCCGCTATAGTTATCCGTTAGGGCATCAAACGGACTCCGAATGCGATGAAACTTGGCAGGTGGTCTACTGACAACAAAACAACACCGCATGCCAACTTTCAACCCATTCCGAGAACATTTTCTGGCCACTTATAAAATACTATTACGGACATGCCGCGGGCGCGTGCAAGTGTGTCTGGGCTCAGAACGGACAACGGAAAGAACGGGGGAACCCGGACGGATGCAAGTTTTGAAAACATGATGATGCAATGCACATGATGACATGATGAAATGAAACACACAAGCAAATGACATGACAACTATAGCGAATAACTGGAGGACACCTGGCACATCGGTCTCGGGGCGTTACAACACTCCACCACTATGAGAGGATCTCGTCCCGAGATCTAGAATGGCACCAGAGGGAAAACGAAAGGGAAAGAGAAGCGGTAAAACTAAATTGCTTCTTTGACCAATGAGTGAAACCAAGGAACCTTGAGGTTGAAGGGAAGATATATATTGAGAACACTCCGGTTACAGAAGGGGATCAAGAAAGACCAAATTCGGGCAGCACTCCGGTTGGAAAGAAAAGAATTGAATAAGGTCTTGATAAGATGAGAAGATACTTGATGAAATCACAACACACTGCCACCGGAACTATTGAATGAATGGAGCAAGGGGTAACAAAGATCTCAGACAGCACTCCTGTTGAGAAGGTAGTCAAAATTTGATAAGATGAGATAGCTCAAATGAAAACACGACACTCTGGTTGAGAAAGGGATGCAAGACTTGATACGGTGAAAAGAAGTTGAGCAGAGGACAAGACACTCCGGTTACACAAGATAGAGAAGGAATAAGACTAATATAATTTGGACAGCACTTCGACTGTAAATGGAAGGAATTGAACATGATCTTGACAAACCGAGATGAGGAGTGAAAAGAGCAACATCACAATGCCTCCGGAACAAAAGTAAGAATGGAATGTAGTGAACGAAGGAAAACAATATCTTGAGAGAGCACGGTTACAACAGAAGCTAGGACGGAGTTGTTGGAAAACCCACAACGAAAATAATAAGCTTGATATGGTCTTATGAAATACATCTCAAATTATGAGATGACAACCTACCACTCACGGGAAGAAGAATTGGATTGATATGAACGAGGAGACGAGAAACTTATTTCACCGGGAGGATAAATGAAGTACTTGGATCATTTACAAGCACCATAAATGGCAACAATCCTTAGGGAACGGTTTAGGTGAAATATAACTCAAGATAACTCCAAAGAAGAGATTGATGGATTTAAAATATCTCATTCTTGATAACTTGTGACTCACGAAGCAACAAAGGGAAATTATCAAGAAGGACATAATACCACCTCCAAAGATACGGTAGAAAGAAATTGCACTCCGGATAGCAAGATGAAGAATGCTTGAGTTTCTTAGAAAAGAATCTCGATGAACACTTCAAGAAGAAATATAAATCCTTGATGAACCATCATGTAGAGCCTCCATGAAGAACTCCGGTAATAAAAGGATGATAAAAAGAAAGAGAAGTTGAAAACACAAGGTGAAGCCTTGCAATGATTTAGATGGAGCTTCGCGACGAGATAATGCGGAAAACTTAGAACTCCGGAAGAAAGATGAACAACAAGAAGCCAAGAATTTATTCCTCCTGGACAAACTCTGAAGGAAAGGATTAAACACTAGGATGAAACCAGAATAAGAATTATGTTATGCGTATCCTTCACCAATTTAAATTGATGACAAGCAACGGATTTGGCATACCACTTATTCTTGTAGAAAGGATTAAGAGAGATATGGCATAAACTTGAGAAGGTCATCAACGAACCACCGGTAGGATTTGGAAAGAACGAATGAATTGATATGATAACAAAGAAAGAGAACTCTTGAACGAACCAATGTAAGAATTGAAATTGAACGTAGCAAATGCACAAATCACCGGGAAGAATTGCAAAATGAATGAAGATACTTTAGGGTATTTAGATACATGAGAACGAAGAGAGCACGAGCCGATTAAAGATCACTTGAACAAGGCACCGGTAAGATCGGAGAATGATAACTGCAAACTGAGAATGAATAAACCTGAATTGATGGACTCCGGATAATCAAACCGAGAAGACTCTTGAATTACTCCGGATGGATGAAAAGAATTCTCACGATCAAAACAATTACGAGAGGATGGCAACAAGCTAGAATCACGAATCTTGAAGAGAATGGAGCGAGATTAAAGAGAAACTCTTCTTCGGTCTTCAAATGATGAGAATGACAACGAGAAACACCACCAAGAATTATTGAGGCACACCGGAAGAATCAAAAGCGAAGAGGTTGAGCCAACTATGAAAAGAATTTGAAAGATCTTGGAGAAAAGCATTTGACTAATGATAACTCATTCTTACGTCAAACTTGGAGAAGAATTTAGGATAGCTCTGGGAAAATAGAAGAGTCAGGTAAGATCCTGGGAAAAGACCTGTGGGTTAGGGCCCACTCAAAAGAACACCGTTGAAAAGATTTAAA
>NC_041385.1:290002518-290049581 GCF_002162155.2 Triticum dicoccoides
AGCACTCCGGAACAATAGAATAGCGAGAAATGAATAAATATGAGGAGCACCGTCAAGAGAAGGTATTTGAGACGAGAAAAAGGGGATATAATCGACAAATCTTGACTTGAATCCACCGGAGAAGAGAAAGGAATGAGGAATGACGAACTTGAAGCTCCATTAGAATCTTCATGAGAATCACCGGATAAGAACATTGACGGAAAAGAATGGAGAAACTTCCCATCAATAAAATGGATACTCGATTAAGAAATCTGAGTCCTTGAAGAAAAAGGGGTGGGAGGGCGGGAAAACAAAAACAACTTGGGACGGATGAAACAAACACCGTTGAGAGAACTGAGAGGTGATCTTGCGAATGTTGAAATGATCGGATCCACTTGAAGAGACACACTGGTTGAAAAGGATTGGCAAGACAATCTCGATTATCAAGAAGGATTAGTATTCACATAGAAATATGAGAAGACCATTTCGGAAAGGTATGGAATCAACACTTGACAATGAAGCAACTCGAATACCACAACTCAAAACAAAAACAAAGGACTGGCGTGCAGAATAAGCCGGAACAAACATATGATAGAGATTTCGTCCGAAGTTTTCGTGGTGGGGCCTACACGGGCTCGATCGTACAACACCATCATGTACAAGGCAGTGCACATGACATACGAAGTGTCCCCGAGTCGGCATAGCCAAGGACTCTTTAAGACACAACGAGACCACTGTAAAAATGACCGTGGAAAGGCGGACCACTAGACGTCGAACCCCAATTTCATATCATACATCTGTCGAAAAGATATCCTAAGAGCTACTTGAATTCCCACCTATGAAACTCCCGAAATTTTCCGGTTATGCAATCAGGTGTTGGGGATACAGGGGAAGCATAATATCTCACCCAAACTAGAAAATCCTACATCCAGCTGTATCCATCCTTCAACACATAACCAAGAAACCTTCGGAAATCATCTACCTCAACCTTCGAAAATCATCCGTTATACAAGTTATGGCGATACTCCCGAAGTCCCGCCCCAGTACTGGGTGGCGTCGAGGTTATCTCACCAACGAACTGCATAAAAGAGATTTTCGATGTCGGCGTACAAAACTCAGGTATTCCAGAATTGCAACGATAAGATTATGATGACAACACCTCAGAGCTCAACTCCCCGGGACACTTCCACTAAACCCCTGACAGGAGGCACCAAGACAATGTTCTCGTCATAAAACCATCGGAACGATTCCAAGATACCCGCGTGATCCTAAAAAAAAATTTAGTGAAATTTGAGAAGAGAAGAGTCAAAACTCTACGTCAGGATGCCTTACCAGAGCGATGAAGAGACTGGGAAGTAAAAAGAATTCCTAAACTCTCCGATATATAATTCCTAAATGACTCAAAACATTTTTCTAGACACAACTCGGCCGCTAAAAACGATCAAGCAATGGGGCTCCTAAGGTCGGGGAAGGCTCTGATTACCAACTTGTAACGCCCTCGATGCGGCTATATCTCCTACGTGTCGAAGCACGACTTAGAGGCATAACCGCATTGAAAGCAATGTCGCAAGTGAGGTGATCTTCACACAACCCATGTAATACATAAGGGAAAGAGGTACATAGTTGGCTTACAATCGCCACTTCACACAAATACATGAATAAAGCATTACAACAACCAAATACAATCAGGGCCCGACTACGGAGCCTAAATAAAAGAAGACCCCCAAATGCGACAAAGGTCCTCGATCGACCCCAACTGGGCTCCACTACTGATCAACTAAAACGAAACAACACAAAGGGCAAGATCTTCATCGAGCTCCTCCTTGGGCTTGGTTGCTTCTCCTGCTCGGTAATATAGGCACCTGCAAACTGGTTTTGGAAGTATCTGTGAGCCACGGGGACTCAGCAATCTCGCACCCGCGAGATCAAGACTATTTAAGCTTATAGGAAGGATGGAGTAATGAGGTGGAGCTGCAGCAAGCGACTAGCATATATGGTGGCTAACATACGCAAATGACAGCGAGAAGAGAAGGCAAAGCACGGTCGATAAAAGTATGATCAAGAAGTGATCCTATAGCAACCTACGTCAAGCATAACTCCAACACCGTGTTCACTTCCCGGACTCCGCCGGAAAGAGACCATCACGGTTACACACACGGTTGATGTATTTTAATTAAGGTCGACTTCGGGTTTTCTACAACCGGACGTTAACAAATTCCCATCTGCCCATAACCGCGGGCACGGCTTTTGAAAGTTCAAATCCCTGCAGGGGTGTCCCAACTTAGCCCATCACAAGCTCTCACGGTCAACGAAGGAATAGACCTCCACCCGAGACATTCCGATCAGACTCGGTATCCCGGTACAACAAGACATTTCGACAGGGTAAAACTAAACCAGCAACACCGCCCGAATGTGCCGACAAATCCCGATAGGAGCTGCACATATCTCTTTCTCAGGGCACACTCAGATTGTCTTAGGTACGGGTAGGCCAACCCAGAGTTGCCCCTGGTGGTCACTGGTAGCTGACAGTTGGACCAACACTCAGAGGAGCACTGGCCCGGGGGGGTTAGAATAATGATGACCCTTGAGTCCGCGAAACCCAAGGGAAAAAGAGGCTAGGTGGCGAATGGTAAAACCAATGTTGGGCATTGCTGGAAGAGCTTTACTTAAGGCGAACTGTCAAGGGGTTCCCATTATAGCCCAACCGCGTAAGGGACGCAAAATCCGGGAACATAACACCGATATGACGGAAACTAGGGCGGCAAGAGTGGAACAAAACACCAGGCATAAGGCCAAGCCTTCCACCCTTTACCAGTATATAGATGCATTAATTAAGTAAGATATATTGTGATATCCCAACAAGTAAACATGTTCCAACAAGGAACATCTCCATGTTCCAACAAGGAACAAACTTCAATCTTCACCTGCAACTAACAACGCTATAAGAGGGGCGGAGCAAGGCGGTAACATAGCCAATCAACGGTTTGCTAGGACATGGTGGGTTAGAGGTTTGACATGGCAATTTGGGAGGCTGACAAGCAAATGGTAGGCATCGTAGCATTGGCATGGCAAAAGAGCGAGCAAACTAGCATAGCAAAGATAGTAGTGATTTCGAGGGTATGATCATCTTGCCTGAAATCCCGCAAGGAAGAAGAACGAGTCCATGAAGAAGACAAACGGACGTAGACGAATGGATCCTCACAACCTCGACGTTATCGGAACCAACCCGAAGAAGCAATCACCGGAAAAGGAGCACACAACATAGTAAATAACCAACACATCAACATGGCATGATGCACAAACGAGTATGATGCATGTCCGGTTTAATGAAGCATGGCATGGCAAAGTGCACAAGCAGTTCTACAAATTAAGTGGAGATCAATATGCAACGAGTTGCATATTGACGAAACACCACAACAAGTTATTTAGTTTTATCTCGTTTATGTACTCAACAATATTAAATGTTGGTTAACATGGCAAGAGGGTGAAGCAAATGAAAACTACCTATCTTGTCAAGGTTAAAATGAGGCCGGAAGCAACAAACAACAATTCCGGAAACTCCCCATATGCATATTTTAGATTAGGTCCTGTTCTGCCCTAAACACAATTTTAGAGTTGTTTAATATGCAAATAAAGGTCACCATGATAAACTAGGCAAAATTCTACCCCATCTACATATAAAGAACATTTAAAACCGAGCTACGGTTATTTAGTTATGAAATAAATCATTTTACATGGCATTTGAGCAAATTTAAACAAACATCATTTTAAACATTTTAAACATGGATGAAAGTGGCATATTATTAATCTACACAAGATTCTAAGCATTTTACATATTTAAAGTTTTTACATATGATGCATAATTAGTGAGATATTATATGCATGATGTTTAGGGTCCAATCTGTAAAACTGCAGACTCTGGATAATTGGGCAAAACCGCAGAACGGAAAAAAAATGACACGGGCCGAATCTGATAGCCCAACAGAAGGGAAAGGAGGCGCTAGGGGATGGCCTCACCCATGGGCCAAGCCCAGGTCGGTGGAGGAGGCGGTGAGATCCAGCGGCTGGGCTTTAGAGCCGCGGCAGGGCGACGGGTCAACGGCGCGGGACGAGCGGGACGAGCGAAGCCTCTCTGCTCGATGCAGAGAGAGCAGAGGCCGGCGGCGCTCGATCTGGAGCAGGAGAAGCAGAGGCCGGCGAGGAGGGAGTCCGGCGGGGCGGCGCAGGAGGTCTCCGGCGAGGCGGAGGATCCAGGCGGCTGGGAGCTCCCCAATGGCGAGGACGGGGAGGCTTCGGGCGGCCATGGCGTGAACGGGGCAAACGCGACCCGATCCGGCGGGGTCAAACGAGGCAGCGGTTGCGTCAGTTCCCTGTGAAGAAGAACAGGGAGGGAGCATCCGGTGAGAGAGGGAGATCAGAGAAGGATAAGAAAAAGGGAGGGGAAGGAAGAGGGAGGAGGAGCACGGGCCTGGGCGCTCGCGAGAGGAGGCGGAGCTCCTGCAGCTGCTGCTGCTCGTCGCCGGCGGGGCTGCGCGAGATGGAGGCGCACGGGAGAAGATGAGGTGAGAAGGAGCCAGGCAGCGCTGCTGCTGCGGGATCGGGGCTCCCCTGCTCGAGCTCCTCGGGCGCGTGCTCGCGCACGAGAGCGAGAGGAGGCTGGGCCTCGGGAACCGAGGAGGTGGCGGCTGGAGGATCTGGATCTCGGTGGCGGTTGGCCGGCTAGGGAAAACGAGGAAGGAGGGAGGCACAGGTGGATGGCTGGATTTTTGGATCGGGGAGGATCCCGAGGAGGAAGGGACAAGAAGAGTGGCGGCGCTCGGGAGAGGGTGGATGGGACAAGATCCCTAAAATTTAGGGTTGGTCTTTATATAGCACAAGTGAATTTTGGATAGGGGTATTTGGTCCCTCCGATCTTAATCGGATGGTCTAGGAATAAATAGATAGGGAGTCCAAATAGGAAAACGGAGATGTTTTGTAGACGTTTGGGGATGATCCGGACACGACGGTAGCGACAGTCCGGGTCGGGTCCGGGACAACTTTCGGACGCACGCGAGGGGGGTCGCGGGCTGACGAGAGGGGTTAGGCTGGACCTGGCGGTAGGTAGCGGACTGTGTAGACGGTCTCGAGCTGAGGGAAGAGAAGAGAGGGAGGCCCGGCGACTGTTTCCGGAGACCAAAAACGTCCGACGTTAGACCGGCTCTACTGCCGCTATAGTTATCCGTTAGGGCATCAAACGGACTCCGAATGCGATGAAACTTGGCAGGTGGTCTACTGACAACAAAACAACACCGCATGCCAACTTTCAACCCATTCCGAGAACATTTTCCGGCCACTTATAAAATACTATTACGGACATGCCGCGGGCGCATGCAAGTGTGTCTGGGCTCAGAACGGACAACGGAAAGAACGGGGGAACCCGGACGGATGCAAGTTTTGAAAACATGATGATGCAATGCACATGATGACATGATGAAATGAAACACACAAGCAAATGACATGACAACTACAGCGAATAACTGGAGGACACCTGGCACATCGGTCTCGGGGCGTTACAGGTCTGCTGAGCGTGCCCTGCCATTTTTCAAAATATTGAAAAAGGCAGGTCCAATGAAATGGACTCCAGAAGCGGAGGCCGCACTGCAGGACTTAAAGAGATACCTGTCCTCCACTCGAACACTTGTCGCACCTAAGCCACAAGAGAAGTTGCTGCTATATATAGCGGCAACCAATCAAGTGGTTAGTGCTGCATTAGTAGCAGAGAGGGAGGCGGATGATGAGCCAGCAACCACGGCAGATGCATCCAGCGACAAGCAGGGGACTTCACCAACAAGCTCTGGTCCCGACAAAGATGGATCTGCGCAGGCGCGTGAGAAGATGCAGAAAAGAATGGTGCAGCGCCCAATTTACTTTGTCAGTTCCCTTCTGCAGGGGCTAGGTCAAGGTACTCCGGTGTGCAGAAATTGCTTTTCGGCCTTCTCATGGCTTCGAGAAAGCTGCGCCATTACTTCCAAGCACATGAGATCACAGTCGTCACTCGTTTTCCGCTGAAGAGGATACTGCAAAATCCAAAAGCAACAGGCAGGATTGTCGAGTGGGCACTGGAACTGTCAACCTTTGGCCTCAAGTTTGAGAGCACTTCAACTATCCAAAGCAGAGCATTGGCAGAGTTCATAGCAGAGTGGACGCCAACAAAAGACGAACAAATTCCAGAAACGAGCATCCCTGTCAAGGAAGCAAGCAAAGAGTGGCTGATGTACTTTGATGGTGCCTTCTCGCTGCAAGGCACCGGTGCGGGCGTGCTACTTGTTGCACCCACCGGAGAGCACCTGAAGTACGTAGTCCAGATGCACTTTTCCAAGGAGCAAGCAATGAACAATACTGCAGAGTATGAAGATTTGCTTGCCGGTCTCAGGATCGCAGCAGACCTTGGGATCAAGAAGCTCATTGTCAGGGGTGAATCACAACTTGTCGTCCGCCAAGTGAACAAGAATTATCAGAGTCCGTTGATGGAAGCTTACATTGATGAAGTGAGAAAGCTAGAAGAGCACTTTGACGGCCTACAGATGGAACATGTTCCAAGAGCTCAGAACGACATTGCCGATGGCCTGTCAAAGTGCGCCGCACTTAAGTTACCTGTGGAACCAAGGATCTTTGTACTCAAACTGACTCAACCGTCTGTAACGCCATCAACTGGACAGAGCAAGAAGAGGAAGTTGATTTCTGGTGACTATTTTCCGGCAGAGCTCCCCGAAGCCGCCGCCAAGAAGGTCCCCAAGATCAACACCAAGGGTGCTGAGGAGCAGTATGCTCCGGCAAGCCCTAGGGTTTGTTCCGTTGAAGCAGACGCTCCCGACAAGTTTTGCTCCGGCAAGCTTGCCGGGGAACGTCAAGCTCCGGCTGAGCCTCAGGTTCTCGCCATAGAAGCGGATGTTCCCACAGCAGCAGATGTGCCTTTAGTCCTTGTTGTCGAGCCGCAAGCTCCAGCATGGGCACAGCAGATTGTCCGTTTCCTTCAGACAGGAGAACTTCCCGAAGAGCAAGAAGAAGCGGAAAGAGTAGCCCGGCAGTCAAGTATGTACCAGTTTGTCTACAACACACTGTACAAAAGAAGACTCAACTGTGTGAAATTGAAGTGTATTCGCCGGGAAAACGGACAAAAGCTGTTGGCAGAGATACATGGAGGCATATGTGGTCACCACATTGGCGCCAGAGCACTTGCCGGCAAAGCGTTCCGGCAAGGTTTCTTTTGGCCGACAGCCCTCCAGGATGCAACTGCACAAGTAACCAAGTGTGAAGCGTGCCAGTTCCATTCCAAACAGATACACCAGCCAGCTCAAGCTCTCCAGACGATCCCTTTATCCTGGCCATTTTCGGTCTGGGGGCTCGACATCCTCGGCCCCTTTCCCCGAGCTGTCGGGGGCTTTGAGTACTTGTACGTTGCAATCGACAAGTTCAGAAAGTGGCCGGAAGTGGAACCAGTGAGGAAGGTGACAGCACAGTCAGCAGTCAAGTTCTTCAGGTCGATTGTTTGCCATTTCGGGATCCCTAACAGGATCATCACCGACAACGGCACACAATTCACGAGCCGCACCATCATCCAGTAAGTCCAAGATCTTGGCGCCAAGGTCTACTTCGCTTCTGTTGCTCATCTGAGAAGCAACGGTCAAGAGGAGAGGGCAAATGCTGAAGTGCTGCGCGGGCTCAAGACCAGGACTTTCGACAGGCTACGCAAGTGCGGAAAGAACTGGATTGAGGAGATGCTGGTGGTTCTTTAGTCGATCAGGACGACGCCAAATCGAGCCACTGGCCAGACACCTTCCGCTCTAGTCTATGGAGCAGAGGCAGTTCTCCCAATGGAACTCGTATACGGGTCACCTCGAGTGCTCGCTTATGATGAGCTTGAGCAAGAGCAGCTTCGACAAGATGACGCGCTGCTCCTTGAGGAGGACCGTCTTTAGGCTGCTGTACGAGCTGCTCGATACCAGCAAGCTTTGCGCCGCTACCATAGCCGCAAAGTTAATGCCAGAAGTCTTGAGGAAGGCGACCTTGTTCTTCGGCGCGTTCAGTCCGCCAAGAATTCCAACAAGTTGACACCAAAGTGGGAAGGCCCTTACCGGGTGAAACGAGTCACTAGGCCTGGCGCTGTCCGCATTGAGACCGAAGATGGCATTCCGGTGAGCAACTCCTGGAACATTGAGCATCTTCGTAAGTTTTACCTGTAGGGCGCGGTTGCCGGAACCTGTTCCGGCAACCACCTTTTGTACAAGTCTTGCCGATGTTGCATATAATCCTTTGTACAAAGCCGGGCGCAGACCCCGTGCATAAGTAAAGCTCATGTGCTCCGCACATCTTGTCAATTTCATGCTTTCTACTTCTTTTGCATGCGTTATCTGACACTTTGTGCAGCGCCAACCCCCGGTAAGCAATAACGAGCCGTAAGGCTCCATATCTTTATTTTCTCTTCTTTCTTTTTCTCAAAAAGGAAAGGAAGGTTCCCCCGCCCACAAGCTTGCCGGGGGGAAAGGAGAAGATAATGGTGTGAACCAGGCGTCGTTCAAGGAAGTTTTGCCTTACCGGAAAGCAAACGACAGAAAAGCTAAGTTGCCAAAGTTTGAGCAATCAGTTTTAATTTTTAAGTTATCTTCCTCGAACGACCGTGCTTTGTATGGAAAACCTGTGCACGGAGTAACCAACTCGTAGATAGTTGCGCCCTTACTTTGTTTCGAGTCCGCTCAACAATTTAAGTGAGCTGCGACTAGTTGCGACAAGGTTTCTTGTCGGAAGCAGCACCGCCAGTAGGCTGCTGACGTCCCGCACTCAGCGCTCGCGGCCCAGGTGCCTGAGATGACAAGTTCCCAAAAAGCGTAGGGAAAAAACATACAAAGGAAGGAATCGAGTAAAGGAAATAACATAGCAATCTCTACCCAAAATAGAGTTATATTACAAGATAGCTTGTCGCAGCTCTAACAGATTGTTCTCATGACAAGACCAGCAGCGACAAAGAAAAATAGAAAACGGGCGGCCTAATCTACGCGATCACCCTCAACCCTCTTGATCCCGCTCACCTTGTCCACAATGGGTGCGACAAGGGCCTTGAGCACTTCCAGATCAACATCCGGCGGCAGGGACCTGAGGATGTTGGTGAGGTTGAGGCCTGGGTTGCGGAAGGCCACCTTCACCAGCACCTTTTGAAGAGCTCCCGCATAGATCTTGCGCGACTCGTCGGCCAGCTGCTTTGGGATCTTCTCCCGGAGTCGCTGGAGGGCCGTCGCCACGCCTTTGAAGAACAAGCTGAGCTTGGCGCTGGGTTGGAGGTGCTCATCGGAGGAATACCCGAGATCCTCCATCCCTAGCTATGCCAGCTCCCCATTGATGGCTGCGGCAACATCCACGAGACCCTCGGTCCAGTGCTCCACATTCTCCCTAAAAGCGTTCTGGGCGGCAGCAGCACTCGCTAGCAGCGCCTCGTCGGCCTTGATCTTCTCCTTCAAGGCCACCTCCTGCTCCCTGGCGCCATCCAGCGTCTTGGTCAAAGTAGCCAGCTTCAACTCAAGACCTGCGTTGGAGTCCTTGGCGGTGCTAAGCTCTTTGCTCTTCTCAGCGAGACGACCCTGCAGCTCGCCATGAGCGGCGGTGTCCTTCTCGCGCTCACGCTTGAGCGCGGCAAGCTCCTCGCCGATCGCCTTGAGATCGGCCTCCAGCTGCGCCATCTTCGTCTCCAGCTCCTTCTTGGCGGCCTCGGCAGCTGCGGCAGCAGCCTCTACTTCCTTGAGAGCCCCACCAAATGTTTGCTCGCGCGTGGCAAGCTCCTCCTCGTGGCTGTCAAGGTTAACCTTCCGCTGCACCAACTCGCCTTCCTGCGCAGACAGCTTCTTGGCAGCAAGCCGCTGTTGCTCTTCAATTTCAGCCTTCTCGAGGAGGAAAGCTTTACGCTCCTCGGCAAGTTGCTCCCGCTCCTCTGCCAGGGACCGGAGAGCTTCCTGGTTGAAGCCCCGGAGCTCCTCCGCGCGCTTCTCGATGTCCACTCCCGCCTTCGCGACAAGCGCTTCTCGGGATACTAGCTTGGCCTGACGGGCGCGGTAGAGCGACAACAGCTTCCGCAGCAGCTGCTCCTCCTCAGGCTCGCCGCTGCTGCTGCTTGGTGCGTCGACCAGCGTCAGCCCAGCGTAGGCGAGCACCTCTCTATCCAAGATCTCTCCTTCAACCGGCGCCCTGGAGCTTGACGCCCAGGGGAGCTTGATGAAGATGCCGTCGCCGGCCTTCAAATAGGCGCCGGGCTGGGGCTCTTCGGAGCCTGGCGCTGCAGCAGGGGAGGAGGGATCGGCGGTCGGCGTAGCGCCTGACGCTCCTGCGGCCTCGGGGCCGTCAGTGCGATCGCCGGATCCCTCGCCAGCTTCTGCGGCGGCAGCTTTGGTGGCCTCTTCGCCGACGGGATCATCAGCGCCGGCTTCTCCTTCGGTGGCAACGGCGTCACCGGTATTGCTGCGCGCGTTCTCCTCGCCGGCGACCTCGGTTTCCATCGGCTCCGTGGAAGATGGATCTGACGAACGGAAAAAGGAGAAAAGTCAAGCAAATATCCAAAAAGAAAATCAGAAGAAGAAGAACCCAAGGGAAGTTTTCAAGCAAGAGGATTACCTGTACTAGGATCTGCAGTCATGGTCTCAACCACCGGAGGGTCGCTGGTGCTGTCCCTTGCCGGAGAACTGTCCCTTGCCGGAGAATTCTCCCTTGCCGGAGAACACTCCCTTGCCGGGGAATCCTCCCTTGGCGGTGTAGTCGAAGCAGATGGAATTTCGGGAGCGGCTTCCGGGCACTCCTGGTGAGGCTGCTCTGCTCCTACACAAACCAACAGTCAGATATCAGCAAAGAAAGAGCACCCATGCGCGCCTGACAGCAGGAAGTAAACCATATACTTACGCTGGGGGTTGCGCTGGGGGCTGCTTTGAGGAATGGTTGCCGGGTCCGGCAAGGTGGTCTCGGACATGTCCCCTGCCGTCGCGGTGGGTTCGTCCTCGATGACAATCACCGGGACCTTAGCTCTCTTCGCCGCTCTCTGGGCCAGCGTCCTGAAAAGGAATGGGTTCAGAGTGAAGCAAATCAGATACAAGACTAAGCAACAAAATTGAAGAACTACAAGTACAGCAAAGAATCTTACTCTTCTTCTTCCTCGTCGGAGCTGAGCGCGGAGAGATCGAAGTCCGGCTCGCCTCCGGTGCGACAAGGCGGAGGAGTAGGTTCCCTTGTCCGCTTGGCAGGAGCAGTAGCGGTGGACCGGGAAGACCCCGCTCTAGTTGCCGCAGCGGCGTGAGGCGCTCCCGCGGCAACAGTGCTTGCCGCGGTAGAGCGTGTCGCGCGGCACGGCGGCTGTTGACTCGTCTGCCGCCCCGCTACGTCCCCGGCCTTGCGGAGACGCCTTCTTGGTGGAGCTGGGGGCTCCGCTTGCGGCGAGCTGGCTGAAGGTGGGGAGGAGGAGGAGCCGATCTTCAACGAGTCGCTCGCACCCTCGGCGGGCTCACTCGACTCAGCTTCAGGCCCGACAAGCTCTTCCTCGCCGGCAAGCTCCTCTCGCTCGACAAGGCTTGCCGCCTCTGGTGCCTCTGCCTCCTCCATGGTGAATCCGAACTCGCCCGCGGCAGCGGCTGCTGCCGCCTCTTCCAGCCTGGTGGCGATGCACTGCATCTCATCATCGGTGGTGTCGCGTGTGAGGCTCTTCTGTTCATCGGGGCGGACCAGCACTTCTACCAGGCTGTCAAAGAACTCCTCCATGACATCATCTGCAGGCTCTTGCCAAGTTGGGACAATTCCATGCGAGTCGCACAGCGGCATCATTGCACGGATGCGGTCGAGCGAGGAGTTGTTGCACAGCGGGACGACACCCCTCGGCAACCTGAACATTTCGGGATGTTGAGGGTCGTGCTTGAACAATTCCAGGAGCATCGCATCCAGTTCCAGGACAGTGAAGTTGAAGTTGACGCCCGGGCGCAGCCTCATGATATCCGCCGCATTCTAGAACTCCCAGGCGGGTCTCCTCCTCTCCTGCAGGGGGGCGATGCGGCGACGAAGAAAATCTGCGCCAACGGCACCTACAGTGAGCCCGGCAAGCCTAAGGCGTAGGATCCGGGTGACGGCAATCTTCAGCCTAGCGTCTTCCGGGGCCACGCTGCTCCAATCGTTGCCGCGCACTATTGGAGCTTGGCGCTGGGTTGCAGCAGCTGCGGGTTCTCCTCGACAATCCAGCACCATTCTGCTCTCCATTCATCCCACTTGCTGCGGAGCTCTCCCTCCAGATAAGCGTCCTTCTTACCGGTTCTCAAGATCTAAGCGATTCCGCCGGAAAGAGGCTCCCCTCTCTCAACTCGGGGCATAAAGAAGTGGCCGAAAAGAGCTACGTTTGGATAGACTCTGACAAAGTTTTCGCAGAGATGTGCGAAAACTGCCATGGTCAGAACAGCATTGGGGGTGAAGTCAAGGAGGCGGAACCCGTAGGTGTTCATGACATCGCAGAAAAATTCAGAGAAAGGCGGGCAGAGCCCGCAGTAGAAGAACAGCGCGAAGAAAGGGTATCCATTCGGAGCCAGTTCCGAAGCGGCAGCTGGGAGTACCTTCGTACGCAGATGCGCTCGCGTCTCTGTCGACCAGAAGAGGTAGTAGTACTCCGTCAGCTCCTTCGCGGCGAGCTGGGGGGGAGATTGCCTGCTCCTTTTGCAGCGCCGCGAGCCGCTGCGCCTCGTCCGACTTCACGACCTTCCCCTTGTCGGCTTTCGGAGCCATGGCGGAGGTGGTGGGGGAGATCGACGGCGTTGGTGATGCTGGTGGCGATGGGGGGCGGAGCGCTGCTCTCTTTCAGCTTTGGGAAGAAGGGGGAGCGGCGGAGATTTCTGAGATTGGAGTAGCAACCGGTGAGATGGGCGAACTGCCCCTGTTTCCCCTGCTTATAAAGAGGGAGGGGGCGGGCATTCCGTCTTTTCGAATAAAGAAACCACCCACGATCTCTCCCACGACGCCGCATTCGACGCGTGCCGTTCGGGGAAGGCACGGTGGATACGGAGTAAGATACGACGTAACCCAGGCCGCACGTGCCCGTGCCCTGTTCTTGGGCCTGGCCCAACAGCGCTCGGCACCGTGTGTGGCCCAGGCCCGGGGGCTCCTGTCGGTGTACTAGAGTAGGGGTACCCTAGTATCCCGAACTTGTGCATGGGCAGTTGCAGCACCCCGCGGCAAGGCTTGCCGGGTGACCGCCAAGGTCCTCCGTGCTTCCTTTGGAGCCATTCAAGAACAAAGTATTCAAGCCAAGGAGACAAGGCCCCGGCAAGAGGAGCTTGCCGGGAAGGCCAAGCAAGGCATCTCAAGGAACTTGCGCGACGCGCCACGCGTCCCGGCAAGGCCCGGTGAGTGACAAGCTTCCGGACGCGACAAGACAACGACCGCGGCAAGGCACTTGCCGCGGCAAGCGACCACTCTGTACCCACGCTCCAGCACATCCACCAACGTGTCGCCCTGGGGCCGTTCTAGGCGCGCGTGGCGAGAGGCCGTGCAGCCAGCGGTGCGCGGTGGCAAGCGGCGCTGACAAGATAGCCATCGTGGCAAGCGGTGGCGTCCCTGACGGTCCCTTTCTACACTGTTTGGGCGACGCAGACATGCATTTAATGCCTTTGTCCCCTGCCGTCAGGGTTAGGTAGGATACACTGTACAGGTAGCTGTACCAACCACAATTCCTTTTCCATTTTTACCCTTGTCTACGTTGCCACCTGTCGGTGACCCCTTGAGCATATAAAAGGAGGCCCATGCGCAACGTAGAAAAGGGGGTTCGAAGGCATAAAAACACTCACACTCTGTCTCGTTAGCAGCTAGTGTGTACTGTAGCACTCAGCGCTCCCGAGCAAGAACTCAATACACTCAAACATGCAGTAGGAGGAGTGTTATCTCTCCGGAGAGCTCCGAAGCTGGGTAAACTGCTCGTGTGCTTCACCTCGATCCGCTCTTCGTGTGATCTCCGCCCCCCGCCGAACCGAAAGGGGCTCGGTCCGCCGGTCCCACAGGTGTTCGTGGATCAGTTTCCCCGACAGGGCTTCTTTGGCCTCTTTTATTTTTCATAAAGTCTGGAGTCTTATCCCAACTTGTGGGGGAATAATTGCTTCCATCATCCTTTCCTCACATGGGACAATGCTCTAATAATGAAGATCATCACACTTTTATTTACTTACAACTCAAAAATCTTAGAACAAAATATGACTCTATGTGAATGCCTCCAGTGGTGTACCGGGATATGCAATGAATCAAGTGCGACATGTATGAAAGAATTATAAAGGTGGCTTTGCCACAAATATGATGTCAACTACATGATCATGCAGAAGCAATATGACAATGATGGAGCGTGTCATAATAAACGGAACAGTGGAAAGTTGCATGACAATATATCTCGGAATGGCTATGGAAATGCCATAATACGTAGTTATGGTGGCTGTTTTGAGGAAGGTACATGGTGGGTGTATGATACCGGCGAAAGTTGCACGATACAAGAGAGCCTAGCAATGGTGGAAGGGTGAGAGTGCGTATAATCCATGGACTCAACATTACACATGAAGAACTCACATACTTATTGCAAAAATCTACAAGTTATCAAAACAAAGTACTACACGCATCCTCCTAGGGGAAGGGTTGGTAGGATTTAACCATCGCGCGATCCCGACCTCCACACATAAGGAAGACAATCAATAAATAAATGATGCTCCAACTTCATCACATAACGGTTCACCATACGTGCATGCTACGGGAATCACAAACTTTTAACACAAGTATTCCTCAAATTCACAACTACTCAACTAGCATGACCCTAATATTACCATCCTCATATCTCAAAACAATCATCAAGTATCAAACTTCTCATAGTATTCAATGCACTTTATATGATAGTTTTTATTATACCTATCTTGGATGCTCATTATATTAGGACTAATTTTATAACCAAAGCAAATACCATGCTGTTCTAAAAGACTCTCAAAATAATATAAGTGAAGCATTAGAGATCAATAATTTCTATAAAATAAAACCACGGCTGTGCTCTAAAAAGATATAAGTGAAGCACTAGAGCAAAATTATCTAGCTCAAAAGATAAAAGTGAAGCACATAGAGTAATATAATAAATTCTGATTCATGTGTGTGTCTCCAAAAAGGTGTGTACGGCAAGGATGATTGTGGTAAACTAAAAAGCAAAGACTCATATCATACAAGACGCTCCAAGCAAAACACATATCATGTGATGAATAAAAATATAGCCTCAAGTAAAGTTACCGATGGAAGAAGATGAAAGAGGGGATGCCTTCCGGGGCATCAACAAGCTTAGGCTCTTGCCACTCCTTATTCCATAATCCATTAAATCTTTACCCAAAACTTGAAAACTTCACAACACAAAACTCAACAGAAAATCTCATGAGCTCTGTTAGTGCAAGAAAGCAAACCACCACTTTAAGGCACTGTAATGAACTCTTTCTTTATTTATATTGGTGTTAAACCTACTGCATTCCAACTTATCTATGGTTCATACCCCCCGATACTAGCCATAGATTCATCAAAATAAGCAAACAACACACAAAAAACAGAATCAGTCAAAAACAGAACAGTCTGTAGCAATCTGTAACTTCCGAATACTTCTAGAACTCTAAAAGTCCTACCAAAATAGGAAGTCCTAGGCAATTAGTCTATTAACGAAAATAATCAACTAAAAATCACGTTTTTGTGATTTATTAAAATTATTCTCGTGGGCGCAAAAGTTTCTGTTTTTTAGCAAGATCAAATTAACTATCACCCAAGATGATCCTATAGGTTGTACTTGGCACAAACACTAATTAAAACATAAAACCACATATAACAAGAGGCTAGATGAATTATTTAATACTAAACAGGAGCAAAAAGCTAAGAACAAAAATAAAATTGTGTTGCCTCCCAATAAGTGCTATCATTTAACGCCCCTAGCTAGGCATAAAAGCCAGAATAGATCTAAGTATTGCCATTTTTGGTATTAAATTCATAAGTGGCTCTCATAATAGATTCATAAGGTAATTTGATTTTATTCCTAGGAAAGTTTTACATACCTTTCCTTAATGGAAATTGGAATCTAATATTTCCTTCTTTCATATCAATAATTGCACCAATCGTTCTAAGTAAAGGTCTACCAAGAATAATAGGACATGAAAGATTGCAATCTATATCAAGAACAATAAAATCTATGGGCACATAATTCCTATTTGCAAAAATAAGAACATCATTAATCCTTCCCATAGGTTTCTTAATGGTGTAATCCGCAAGGTGCAAGTTTAAAGAGCAATCATCAAAATCACGGAAACCTAACTCATCACACAAAGTTTTTGGAATCGTGGAAACACTAGCACCCAAATCGCACAAAGCATATCATTCATGATCTTTAATTTTAATTTTAATAGTAGGTTCCCACTCATCATAAAGTTTTCTAGGGATAGAAACTTCTAATTCAAGTTTTTCTTCATAATATTGAATTAAAGCATCAACGATATGTTTGGTAAAAGCTTTATTTTGACTATAAGCATGAGGAGAATTTAACACGGATTGCAACAAGGAAATACAATCTATTAAAGAACAATTATCATAATTAAATTCTTGAAATCCAAAATAGTGGGTTCATTGCTATGTAAAGTTTTGACCTCTTTAATCCCACTTTTACCAATTTTTGCATCAAGATCTAAAAACTCCGAATCATTGGGACGCCTTTTAACTAAAGTTGACTCATCTCCAGTCCCATCATTATCAAGATTCATATTTAAAAACAAAGATTTAATAGGAGACACATCAATCACTTTTAGATCTTCATCATTATTGTCATGAAAACTAGAAGAACACGCTTTTACAAAGCAATCTTCTCAGCACGCATCCTAGCGGTTCTTTCTGTGCACTCATCAATTGTCAGGACCCCGATCCTAAGTCACACCGATCTAGCATGTAACACATCATATCACTTGGCGGCCTCACGCACGGTATTCCCATGGGTGCCATCTTACCTGGCCCGGGACCGTTTGCGCCTTTTGGCTCACGTATATGATAGTGCCGCTAGCATCCATATGACAAAGAACCTGGGCTGACATGACTAGTCGTGAACCCAAAGTGGCACTAACTTACAGGGATAGGCATACATGACCCAGCAACAAACGTGTCGGTCATCAGCGAGTGAATCCGGGCTGTAACAACTGGGCTAGTAGGACTCCGGTAAACTGGGCTGTAGCAGGCTAACAGGACTCCGGTAGACACTGCGTGACATTTCCTTGAAGGGACAGATACAGGAACGAAGAAGGACACATGCCGGCCAGCCTAAGTGTTCCGGAGCAGTAGCAAGCTACCAAGGCTCAGTGGAAGCACTAGGAGACATTTCCTGGTAAGAGAGGCTACCAAGGATAAACAACTAGATAGTCAGATCCCACACATACCAAGCATTTTAATAACATACACACAATATGCTCGATATGTGCAAATACAACATGGCATCACAACATAACTCTACGACTCAAAGTATTTATTCAGTAGGCTCCGAGGAGCGAGATATTACAAACATGGGTCTCATGACCCAACATTCAGAGCATACAAGTCAAAGCACAAGCGGAAGCTTAACTTGTCTGAGTACAGACAACTATAAATGAAAAAGGCTGAAAAGCCTGACTATCTACCAGATCCTGCCGAGGGCACAAAATCGTAGCTGAGGTAACAAGCTAAACGTCGAAGTCCACACGGAACTACTAGCGAGACTGAAGTCTCTCTGCAAAAACATAAATTAAGCTACGTGAGTACAAATGTACCCAGCAAGACATACATCAGATCTAACTACATATGCATCATTATCAACAAGGGGATGGTGGGGTTTAACTGCAGCAAGCTAGCTTTGACTCGGTGGCTATCCTAATCTACGAGTGCAAGTAACTCTTTTGAGGTGGCGCACACGAGTCCACATATTCACCATATCAATACACCACTATGGATCCGCCCACGTCTCCCTACGAGAACGCCATCCATAGCACTCACGCTTATCTTGCGCATTTTAAAGTATCCACTTTCACTTGTCTATGAACTGTACAGGCAACCCAGAAGTCCTTTACCGCGGACACGGCTATTCGAATAGATGATGTTAACCCTGCAGGGGTGTACTTCTTCACACACGCTCTCACCACTTACCGCCGTTTACACAACATGTACTCGGCAACCTTCAAGCGGAAGGCCAGCAAGGGTGTCGGCCACGACCTGACTAACCACACAAGTCTCTCGTCCAGGTTTATCGCCTATTCGGGTTCCATCCGCAAGGAGATCCGGCCGGGGTGTCGCTCATGGCCCCAAATGATGTGTGCAGGGTTCCCAAGTCCACCATCCAGGTGCCACTTGGTACACCGGGCCACTGTGCCTAGTCTGTCCCAAGCCCACCTGTACCGGGTGCCACTTGGTAGACTACTAACACTACCTACAAACACCAGAAACTAGTTGCAACTCCTGGACAGAGATCATGTTGATTAATAAGTCGAGAGGGGTCGAGTTACCGGAACCCATTGTGTGGTAGTAACTGTTCATGGATCACAAACACAGAACTCAGTTCCTAAGGACGGCTTCAATGAGACAACCCACCATGTACTCCTACATGGCCTCTCACCACTACCTTTACCAAATCGTGTTCACACACTTAGCTCACACACAGTAGGACATGTTCACACACCTCCAATTCATCCCCGATGAATGAGACCTGACTCAACTCTAAGCAGTAGTAGGCATGACAAACAAGCATGAATGAGTAGGCACAACAGGGCTCAAACAACTCCTACCCATAATAGTGGGTTTCATCTATTTACTGTGGCAATGATAGGTCATGCAAAGGATAAAGGGGTTCAGCTACCGTAGCAAGTAACAAATGAATCGATGTTGTCCTAATGCAGTAAAAGAGAGCAGGAGCGAGATAGTAGGATTGTATCAGAATGAACAAGGCGTTTTTGCTTGCCTGGCACTTCTGAAGATAGTATAGCTCTTCATCGGTGTCATCGAACTCATCGTCGGAACCACGTCTATCGAGAGGGGACAAACACCGACAAACAAGGAAGAACACAATCAATGCAATGCACAATATGATGCATGATCATGACATAGCAACATGCTGGTGTTTTGAGCTAATGCAGCTAGAAACAAAGTTAAATGAAGTTGGTTTGAACCCTAAGTTCAAATCCAAACTCCATATGTGAAATTCAAATGTCATTTATATGATTTGGCCTAAACAGTAGATATAAGTTGTTCTAACATGCATGAAAATGGTACAGATGGATAGATTGGATTTTTCTGATCATTTTTCATATATAATTTATTTCATTTGGAGTTACGGTTGATTTTATATGATTTTTAGAAGTTTTGGATATTTTCTGAAATTTCCTGGATTATTGTTATTCCAGAAAATGATTAATTGCGTTAGCAGCGCGTCGGGGTGACGTCAGCAGAGTCAACATGGCTGGTCCAGGTCAAACCTGACCTGTGGGGTCCACTGGTCAGTGACCAAGTGCTGGCTAGTGTCGCTGATAGGTGGGGTCAGGTCAACAGCCACGTCAGCATGTCAGAACTGACGTGTGGGGCCGGTCAACGGGTGACGTGGCCAGGTCAAACTGACCTGTGGGGCCCATGGGGTTAGTTTGGTCTAAACAGGAGCTAAGTAGGGTTAGTTAAGTAGTGGGGCCCATCCGTCAGTGAGCTATGGGGTTAGTTAGTGGCGTCATTAGCCACTAATGATGGTGCCACGTCAGCTCGCTGGAGTATCGCCGGCGACGACCAAAAACGCGGCGGGGACGCTCTGGGGTGGCTCGGGTTTCGCCTACAGGCGACCATTTGCGCGACGGAGAGGCTCTACGTGACGAGGAGACTCGTCCGCGTCCAGTGATGCTCACAGCGGCAGCTCTAGTGGCCTAAAACGACGGCGGCGGAGACTTGCGCGGCGGCCGGAGTTCGGACCTCGGCGAAAACGGCGTTGCGGAGCACGGGCGAGCGAAGTAAAGAGCTGCGCAGCCTCCTAGAGTCACCATGAGCTCGGTGATATGCACGGGCGTGACCCGTTCGAGCTCAGGCCACGGCGGCGACAAGGCCGGGCCGCGGTGAGCTTCTGGCACAGCGGGGATTGATGGCTGCGACATGAATTTGATGAGGGGAGCAGGGGGTAAGTGGTTAGGGGCTCACAGCGATGACGACGGGACGCTCGGCGAGGTCGGGGACGGTCCGGAGCCGACGAATTTGACGGAGATGGCCGGCGGTCCCGAGGTTGAAGAAGGCATCGATGGCGGTGGCGACGGTGATGTAGGCTGTCCGGGCTTGGTTCCTTCGGCTTGGAGAAGCTGCGCGAGGATGCAGAGCTCGGGGGCACGACCGTGGGGCGAGGGGACGGCTGTGGCTGCGCGGGCAGCAAGCAGCGGCGACAGCAGCGGTCGGGTGCGCGAGAAAGAGATCCAGGAAGGGGGTGAGAGCGCGGGAGAGAGAGAGAGAGAGGCAGGGAGGTGCGTGGCGTCGCCAGACGTGAGGGGGAAGCAGGAGGCGGCAAGCAGGAGCTGGCGCAGCTCGGCTGTGCTGCTGCCACGCAGCTGCCTCAGGTAGAAGACAACCTGGAGGCGCTGGTGGGCTGGGCTGGCCAACCGGGCCAGCCAGGTGGGCTTTGGAGGGCGCCAGGTAAGTTCCAGGTAAGTCTCTCTCTCTCTCTCTCTCTTTATTTTCTAATTTGTTTTTGTTTTCTAATTATTTGCCTCTGTTTTGAGCTTAGGAAAAATACCAAGGCATTTCCTAAAATCCTGAAAATATTCATGGACACTTGCTGAATTATTTCAGTGGCCCAAAAATAGTTCCAACATTATTTGAACATTTAAAATATTTATAGTATTTAAATGCCCACAGTCAAATACAATAAGATTTAATTCAAAAATCCAGAATGGCCTAGAAATATGTGCACCATTTTTGGGAGAGGTTCTAGACCAATTCAAAAATGATGAACTTTTCTGAATGACATTTTGGGTTCATTGAGAATATTTTTATTTGAACCTAGTTGATTTGATCTGGTGCTAGGGTTTGAGCAATCCCCATTTCAAGTTTCTTTCAAAGTTTAAACATGATGCACACAAGAAGTTAGCCTAGTGCAATGCCAGAAGCTAGGGATGTGACATCAATGGAAATTCTCATGGCTTTGAGAGACTCATTGATATCATGCTTAGGTGGAATAGATCTAAGTTTCAAAGAATCAACATCAAGAGAAATTCTATCCACGTTCCCAGCTAATTCATCAATCTTAGGCAATTTTTCTTCAAGCAAAGTATTGAAATTCTTTTGAGAAATCATAAATTCTTTAACACTAATCTCAAAATCAGAGGGCATCTTATTAAAATTTTCATAAGAGTTGTTGTAGTAATTACCATAATTATTAGAGGAATTACTAGGGTACGGCCTAGGATTAAAGTTTCCTCTATACGCGTTGTTACTAAAATTATTCCTACCAACAAAATTCACATCCATAGATTCGTTATTATTCTCAATCAAAGTAGACAAAGGCATATCATTGGGATCAATAGGAGAACTCCTATTAGCAAACAATTTCATAAGTTCATCAATCTTTCCACTCAAAACATTAATCTCTTCTATCGCACGAACTTTTTTACTAGTAGATCTTTCGGTGTGCCATTGAGAATAATTAACCATAATATTATCTAGGAGTCTAGTAGCTTCTCCTAAAGTGATTACCATAAAAGTGCCTCCCGCGGCTGAATCTAAAAGATTTCTAGAAGCAAAATTCAATCCGTCATAAATTTTTTGTATGATCATCCATAAATTCAATCCATGTGTAGGGCAATTGCGAATCATTAATTTCATCCTCTCCCAAGATTGTGCAACATGCTCATGATCAAGTTGCTTAAAATTCATAATATCGTTTCTAAGAGAGATGATCTTAGCGGGAGGAAAATACTTAGAGATAAAAGCATATTTGCACTTATTCCATGAATCAATACTATTTTTAGGCAAAGATGAAAACCAAGTTTTAGCACGATCTCTAAGCGAAAACGGAAATAGCTTCAATTTAACAATATCATTATCCACGTCTTTCTTCTTTTGCATATCACACAAATCAACAAAGTTGTTTAGATGAGTAGCAACATCTTCACTAGGAAGGCCAGAGAATTGATCTTTCATGACAAGATTCAACAAAGCAGCATTAATTTCACAAGATTCAGCATCGGTAAGAGGAGCAATCGGAGTGCTAAGAAAATCATTGTTGTTGGTATTGGAGAAATCACACAATTTAGTATTATCTTGACCCATCATGATAAACAATCCAACACACAAGCACACAAGAGGCAAGCGAAAAAGAGGCGAACTGGAGAGAGAGGGCGAATAAAATTGCAAGGGTGAGGTGGGGGAGAGGAAAACGAGAGGCAAATGGCAAATAATGTAATGCGAGGGAGAAGAGTTTGTCATGGGTACGTGGTATGTCTTGACTTGTGCGTAAACCTCCCCGGCAACGGCGCCAGAAATCCTTCTTGCTACCTCTTGAGCACTGCGTTGGTTTTCCATTGAAGAGGAAAGGGTGATGCAGCAAGGTAGCATAAGTATTTCCCTCAGTTTTTGAGAACCAAGGTATCAATCCAGTAGGAGGCTACACGCAAATCCCTCGTGGCTTCCTCATTTGCTTCTTGACATCCACTCCAAGTCTCCTGGATTGCATTTGTTCCAAAAATAACTCTCCCGAAGGTTTCACTCCGTTTGGACTCCGTTTGATATTCCTTTTTTGCGAAACACTGAAATAGGCAAAAAAATAGCAATTTGGGCTGGGCCTCCGGTTAATAGGTTAGTCCCAAACAAATATATAAAAGTGCTTAGTAAAGCCCATAAACATCCAAAACGGGTAATATAATAGCACGGAATAATAAAAAATTATAGATATGTTGGAGACGTATCAATTCACCAGCCACTCTGGGTACCGTACCTCTTTGATGACCCCTGCGGCTTGTAGCTTACGAGTTTCCTGGACGATGAAGGCATGCTTCTTGGTGGACTGACGGCGAGCCTTCTGCTTTACTGGCCACACATTTGGACATACCCTCAGGTGGTGCCTGATTACCCCCCTTGGGACCCCTACCAGGTGTTTGGTTTCCCAAGCGAATACATCCTTGTTGGCTCGCAAAAAGTTGATCAATGCTTCCTCTTGATCCCGAGGGAGGCCAGCCCCTATGGTGAAGGTGGCGCTCACCGTCGCATTCTTGCAGATCGGCACTTGCTTCGTCTCGGCTCGGTCTTGGGAGAACAACTGCTTCTTCTTGGCGGGCGCTGCTTCTGGGGCCTCTTGATCCTTCTTCTCGCCGGGCAGCGCGGACGCGGCTGTCCTGAAAGCGAGCTTGAGGGCCTGCAGTGCGCCTTTGGTGTCCCCCGCCACCGTGAGGATACCGTTGCTGCTATGCATCTTCATGAGGTTGTACGTGGGGTGGGTCGCAACCATAAACTGGGCCAAGGCCGGGTATCCCAGAATAGCATTGTACGGCAGGTCGATCTTGGCAATGTCAAACTCGATGGGCTCGGTGTAGTAGTTGTCACGGGTCCCGAAGGTGACAGGGAGACGGATCTGCCCCAAGGGCCTGGTGGAGCCGCCGCCGAACCCGGAGAAAGGCTTGGACGGGCGGAGCCGGTTGGGCGGCACGTGGAGCAGGCCGAACGCCTCCAGGGAGAGCACGTTGAGGACGGCTCCGCCGTCGATGATGGTCCTGGTAATTGCCACGTGGCAGACGGTGGGGGTGCAGAGCATTGGGAGCGCGCTTGCTCCCGTCGTGGCGGCGGGGTGATCCTCGGGGCCGAAGGCGAGGTCAGCTTGGGGCACCGCCCAGCCCGGGGGAGCCCCCGAGCTCGCCTGAGTGGTGCCTGACCGCCGGTAGAACTACTTGATGTGGCGGTCGGAAGGTGGTGCCTGCGAGCCACCTAGGAGAGATGCGACGGCCGGGGGCACCGGTGCCGCGTAGTGGGCGAGGAAGAGGTCGCGCAACTCCTCCCAGGAGGCCACAGAAGATGCCGACAGGTTGAGCAACCAGGCGCGTGGCGTGCCTACAAGGGCCATGGGGAGCCAGTTGGCCTTCACCTTGTCGTCTCCGTCGGCCGCCCAAACTGCCGCCTCGTATGCTTGAAGAAAGGGGGCTAGATCTACCGCGTCGTCATAGTGTGGCGGCATCTCCGGTCTGAACTTGGGCGGCAACTACACCTGCCACAGGGAGAGGGTGAAGCAGCGTAGCCCCGGCACTTCTTCGAGAACGCGCATCGACCGGGCCGATGGAGGAGAGCCCGCCATAGGAGTTAGTGGCACGATCTAGAGGTCGAGGAAGAAGATTCCAACGCACCCCTACCTGGCGTGCCAAATGTCGGATTTAGGGACCCGCAAACCCTTGAGAGGTTCAAACTCTGGGATGCGTGCAGAGATCTCAACCTACCCAGCCCTCCTACTCGCGACCCTCCTAAGCCTAGCGCGTCAAGCTCAAAGGGACAAAGAGACATGACAGTTTATACTGGTTCGAGCCACCATTGTGGTGTAATACCCTAATCCAGTGTGGTGTGGTGGATTGCCTCGAAGGGCTATGGATGAACTGGTACAGTAGATGAACGAGCCTCAGGAGGTGAGGTGTTCTTGAGTTGGTGTGGTGTATGCTCACTCTACTTGTTCTGATTTCGTCCCGTTCCTATGGTGGTGGCTAGTCCTATTTATAGTGGCCTTGGTCCTCTTCCCAATATGAGAAGGAAGGGATCCACACAACAGCTGGATTTGAAAGGGGACAAGTAGTATAGTCTATCCTGACAAAAGTAGTCTAAGCCTGCGAAAAGCCTCTAGTAGTGAGGCTGCGGTGGGCTCGTCAATGACTTCCGTCCTGCCATCCTGGCGGTCTTGGTCTCGTTGCACCAGAATGGAAACCTTTGGCTGATTCCTTGGGACTCCGCGCCTGTGCCCTGCTTCCCTTGCACCGAAGAGGAAACCTGCGCTCTGCGCCCGCCTGGTGCCCACCTGGCCTTGGTCGTCATGGCTCACGTCAGCTGAGCCTCGTGAGGTAACCTGCATAGAACTCTCTGCTCCTCAGGAGCCAACCTGAGGAGGCCGACTCCTTCGGGGGTCTTGGCGTCGCCCGCCTCGCGAGGCTTGGCCCCTCGCGAGGGTCTTGTGGCATTGGTGTTGATGCTGGGCCATACCGGGTCGTCGATGAATCCGCGAGATGGGCTGCAGGCAGGCAGGGCTGGATACCCCTGAATCCAGGACGCCGACAATTCAATCTCTGTAGCTCTGGCAGTCGCCAGGGATGTAACAGCCTGTGTTTCAATTAGTAAATTATTTCCTGGGCATAAATTTCTTGATCCTCTGATCACCTCCCTTTGGATGCCAACCAGAGTCTCAGGGGCTACTATATACACAGGCGCATTTTGTGTTTATAACACAATTAAAAATGTCACATTACGTACATCAAAGTCTCTTAGCAGGCTCATAAAGGCTTCATTCAATCCGCTTTTCGCGGACCGAACCCTCTCGACCACCGTACCCATCAAGGTACGATGTTCCTCTGAGACAGACGCATGTCGCAATGTGTCCATCAATGTATCCGGCACCTCCGGATCCGGAGCAGATTACGCCGTCCCTCGGAACTTGGATAGTCCGGGAACTTTGTTGTTGGTCCCCGTAGGGGCCGCATACTCTGGATACTGGGTGACCGAAGTATCATGTTCGGGCCCGGTCTTTACTGTCCCTCGCACCACTTGTTGATCAGGAGAGATCCTCCAGGACGACACCTCGGCATCGTTTGCCTTATCAGGCATGGAGATCTGTGGTGGCGTCTCGCTTTCCATCATCTCCGGAAGAAGATCCGCCAAAGAGGAGGACTGTTGAGGAAGGCTGCATGCCGGACTGTAAACATATATTTTAGAAGTTACGCTTACAACTAGGAAAAAAGGGATATGTTTAGAACACCCTTGTTCACTTACGATTCAGTTAAAGTCTTATCTTTATGGAGAGACTACGCGTCAACATCACCTCCCGAACTAGAACCCCCTGACCGGGATATCTTCCCCCGCTTAGAAGCTTCTTTCTTCAAATCTTCGGAGGCGGTCCTCTTCTTCCCATCAGGAGAAGGGATGTCAGTTTGCCCTTCCCTTCCACCTTCAGAAGTGGAAGTTCCAATCTCCCCGGACAAAGTACCTGGCATGCCTCTAGAATGGAGGCCACCTTGGGCCTCCTCGCTCTCCTCTTGGTCTTCCCTCACTGGCACTTGGTAGGGTGCCGGAGCGAGCATCCTTGATCGGCTGAGTCTTCGGGAAGAGGGGCCGAACACCTAATCCTCTCCGCCTTCCTTATCCAGCCCTGGCCGAGCATGGTTTTCTCAGTATATTGTTATGAGGAGTTTAACTAAGCGGTGTTCGAAAGTCGAGTACTTACCAAGGTATTCGTATGGTTGCAGTCAAGGCCGATGTCCTCTGTAGTACCCGGCCACTGTTTTTGCGTCCCAAAGAATGATTTCCACATTCCTCTGAGCGTCGCGCAAGAGAGGTGCTGAAGGGTTCGTGGTCCTTCCGGGTTAAACTCCCACATGTGGAGAGGCCGTCACTGGCACGGTAGGACCCGCCCGACCAGCATTACTTGGATTACGTTGATGAGACCGATGTCCTTTTCAATAAGGCTTCGAAGGCGGCTTTGTAGCGTCTGCACTTCATCGATGGATCCCCAGTCCAGCCCCTTGTTAATCCATGATGTGAGCTGTAACGGAGGGCCAGATCAGAATGCAGGAGTAGATGCCCACCTGGTACCACGGGGTTCGGTGATGTAGAACCACTCCTGCTGCCACATGTCGGAAGTTTCTGTGAAGGAGCCCTTTGGCCAAGTAGTATTGGTGAGATTGCTCACCACCGCACCACCGCACTCCGCCTATTTCCCTACAATTACCTTCGGATTCACACTAAAGGTCTTGAGCCACAAGCCGAAGTGTGGGGGAATACAGAGAAAGGCTTCGCACACGATAATGAACGATGCGATATGAAGACAGGAATCCGGGGCTAGATCATGAAAATCTAAACCGTAATAGAACATGAGCCCACGGACAAAGGGATGAAGAGCGAATCCTAGCCCTCGGAGGAAGTGGGAGATGAATACAACCCTCTCAATGGATCTGGGAGAAGGAGTAACCTGCCCTTGAGCAAGAAGCCTGTGGAGGATTTCCGCAGTCAGGTATCTTGCCTCCCGAAGCTTCATGATATCCTCCTCTATGACAGAGGAGGCCACCCACCGGCCTTGAGGGCTGGGACCGGACATGATTGGGAAGCGCAAAGCGATTGGATTGAACTTTGGTTGCTGGAACTCGAGGCGGGAGAGGTCGAAAAGGCTTGGCGTAAAGGAAGAAGGACGAGTCTCTGCTCCTTTATAAAGGCAATGGATATCAAGCGTCCCTCCTAGGCCCTAAAACATGCCTATTCCCGAGGAATCATGCCAATGGAACGGTTGGGTTACCAACACTCGTATTGATGAGAATCCCTCAATAAGGGGACATGATCTCTGCTTTGACAAGACGTGCCAATGAAACCACATCTTGAAATATGAAGCGGCAGGCAAAAAAATGGTTCGAATAATGGCCGGGCGGTGACGTGATGTCACCCTACAAAAAGTTGCCAGCGGATTGGACTCATGAAATATTATACTCTCTACGGAACTGTGTGGTGCTTGTTTTGCAGATCCGGACATGTTTTCTGTGTTCGAAGACTATGTTGGAGTATTCGGAGAAGGAACCCGCCTTGCAATGCCGAAGACAATCTGCGTGTCGTACACCTCATCATTGAAGCCTGGTTCAGGGGCTACTGAGGGAGTCCTGGATTAAGGGGTCCTAAAACGGCCGGACTATTAACATGGGCCGAACTGCTGGGCTATGAAGATACAAGACCGAAGACTTCTTCCCGTGTCCAGATGGGATCTCCTTTGCGTGGATGGCAAGCTTGGTGATTCGGATATGTAGATTCCTTTCTCTGTAACTGACTTTGTTTAACCCTAGCCCTCTCCTTGTCTATATAAACCGGAGGGTTTAGTCCATAGGGCACAATCTTAATCACATAGGCTAGACCTCTAGGGTTTTAGCCATCACGATCTCGTGGTAGATCAACTCTTGTAATACTCATATTCATCAAGATCAATCAAGCAGGAAGTAGGGTATTACGTCCATAGAGAGGTCCCAAACCTGGGTAAACATTGTGTCCCCTGACTCCGATTACCATTAGCCTTAGACGCACAGTTCGAGACCCCCTACCCGAGATCCGCCGGTTTTAACACCGACAACGGTCGCTCCGACAGATGCTGTAAGTACTGTTCACTCTGAACTTAACTGAAGAAACTAAACTTTATAGTCGAAACTGAATTTTACTATCGAAACTGATTGAACTAGTAGCAGAGCATTGCAAGAGATGTTTAGGGCATTAGAGCACTAGTAGCAGAGAAGCAGTGATCTAAATCAGCAGACGCTCGAGCAGGGAACGCACTAGCAGAGAGCAAGTCATGCAGTAGCACCGCGAGCGAGTGCTAAAGCAGCAACTCCTGTAGCTGCCAGAGGTCGTGCAGTAGCAGAAGCGCGAGCGAGAGCAAGAGCAAAGTAACAACATGAACTAGAGCAAGAGCAGAGCAGCAGCGCGGCCGACAGCAATAGCAGAGAAGAGCAGCAGCACAAATGAAAGCAAGAGCAGTGCAGTAGCGCGACTGGCAACAAGAACAGAGCCGTAGCGCGAGCGAGAGCCGGAGCAGCTGTAGCTAGTGCCGGCGTGTAAGTCACCGCCAAGGAAGCAACAACATGGGGGAGAGACGCCATGGATGATGTGGCCGGCGATGGCGCCATCAATGGAGACCCGCCATGGCTGCTCACTATTGAGCACCGACAGCCGCATGAGATTGAATAAAAGATAAAATGCAGCATTGAGTGCAGAACCTCCTTGGTGGCGCCGAGTTGGCCTCGGCTTTATAGGAATAATTTGTGAGGGTGCTGTGGTTCTGGTGGGGCAGGTCAAGACAGCACTGTGGGGATGGAGATGGCGCGATAGATGAGGCGAACATTGGGGCATCTCCTTGGAGGTGGAGGACAAGGCGGCTGATCTAGCGGTACGACGGTATCGACGACAGATGCTCATCCGGTGCGGTGGATGAGGGACGGTGAGTTGTTGCGGTGTACGACATAGTCGGGGAAGAGTCTTCGGCTGGGCGGCGGTCGGGAGGCCGACAGAGGAGCGTGGGGTTTCGCGGGTTTTGGAGGCCTCAGTGTACGAATGGGGGAACGAAGGGGAAGGGAGGGGGAGCCATGTCTTAGGGACGCGCTTGTCCAAAATGTTGGGTAAGTTAGCAATGTACCCCCACCGGTTTTGACACCGCGACGTCGAGCTTCATTTCTGGCTGAGGGGTAGAAGGGGGATTTTGCGTGTTTGGGTTGCGGGACCGATTTTGGATGAGGAGGGAGTTTTGCGCGTCGAAATTTCGGGATAACAAGGTGTGGCGCAGGTTGAAGAGGCGGGAGTTTCAAAGCAGGTGAGACAAAAGATACTTGAGCTTGAATATTTCAGGATAACAAGGTACGGCTTCCTTGTTCAGCAGAACAAACTTAACGTGTAAAAAAACAATTCATACAAGACACAAGAGATTCATTTCCCGTTTTACTATATTGCTATAGACGCCATTGAAAAAACTACAAGAAAAATGTAAAAAAAACGGGAGAACAAGATTACCCTGTACAATACCAAATTGATTCACACTTCCCTCAACAACAACAAAAAACAAATCAATTCCCACCAAAATAAAGAGTAATGTCCCTTTTTATATGATTACAAATGCCAGGATCTCGAATTTCAATTTTTGAATCCATGTTATGTTGAATTCGAATATATCGTTAGGTGACCTTGCGGATTATAATTGATGTAGTCGTATATTTTGATCTTCCATCATATATGAACATTTTACTCCACCCTGTGAATATATATATTGTTGTCTATCATATGGACTAAATTTGAATCAATTTTCTTTATTTGAATACTATTGTTGTCAAGTTATACAATCATTTAAATATTATCCTGATAACAAAAAACATGCATATAGCAGTAATAATATTTCACTATGAACTACATGTACCATACGATCTCCAATTCAAATATTTGTATCCATTTTATGTTGAATTCAAATCATAGTACATTGGTCTAGGTAGTGACATGTTCGGGATAATTTAAACCCTGTTTTCATATGTATAATTTTTGGCTGAATTGGGACAAGTTTTGGTATAAGCTTCTTGCAAAACCGGAGATTCTCTCAGCAAGCCTCGTGGTTCCGAGAGGGAACGTGTCACCTTTGTGTACGAAACGATATACACTGCCTCCCCCCTGATTTTCTTTACAGAGGCAACATAGAACTATATGAGTGCCCTGTTAAATTTTGGAATTATTCCAGGTTTGTTTGGCCTTTTTATACATTAATTGAGTTTCTGGACTTTTAATGTGCATAATCCAAATTTGAACTGCAAGCACATGCTCTGGTGCACCAAAGTTGGTTGAAAAATCACATGTGTGTCCTTGGTTGAATTTCTAGGTCCCATGGAAGAAATGAGAATGAAATTAAAACTTCTGGGCGTCGTGACTCGGCCGAGAACATCGATAAACTTGGACTTTAAATTCATTTAAACCCAAAACTCGTCTGGAAATCATGAAACTTGGCATGGTGTCATGTCATGGCACTAACATGTTGTGGTAAAAAATTGGGCCGATTTGGAACAAGTTTTGGTTCTAGGAGGGAACGTGCCACCTTTGAGTGCCACCTTTGACTGCAAAATGATATACGCTGCCCCCCTTGAGTTTCTTTACAAAGGCAACATAGAACTACATGAGTGCCCAGTTAAATTTTGGAATTATTCCGGGTTCGTTTGTCCTTTTTTATACATTAATTGAGTTTCTGGTCATTTAATGTGCATAATTCAAATTTGAACTACAAGCACATGCTCTCGTGCACCAAAGTTGGTTGAAAAATCACATCTGTGTCCTCGGGTGAATTTCTAGGTCCCATGCAAAAAATGGGAATAAAATTCAAACATCTGGGCATCGTGGCTCAGCCGAGAACATTGAGAAACTTGGTTTTAAAATTCTTGTAGATCCAAAACACGTCTGAAAATCATGAAACTTGGCATGGTGTCATGTCATGGTACTACCATGCTGTGGTAAAAAATTTGGCCGAATATGAACAAATTTTGGTATAAGCTTCTTGCAACCGAAGCTTCTCTCAAGAATGCTCGTGGTTCTGAGAGGGAACGTGCCACCTTTGAGTGTGAAACGATATTCGCTGCCCTCCTTGAGTATTTTTGCAAAGGCAACCTAGAACTACATGAGTGCCCTGTTAAATTTTGGAATTATTCCGGGTTCGCTTGGCCTTTTTATACATTAATTGAGTTTCTAGTCATTTAATGTGCATAATTCAAATTTGAACTACAAGAACATGCTCCCGTGCACCAAAGTTGGTTGAAAAATCACATCTGTGTCCTCGGGTGAATTTCTAGGTCCCATGCAAGAAATGGGAATAAAATTCAAACATCTGAGCATCGTGGCTCGGCCGAGAACATTGAGAAACTTGGTTTTAAAATAATTGTAAATCCGAAACACGCATGAAAATCATGAAACTTGGCATGGTTTCATGTCATGGTAGTACCATGATGTGGTAAAAAAAATTGGCCGAATAGGAACAAATTTTGGTATAAGCTTCTTGCAAACCGGAGCTTCTCTCAAGAAGGCTCGTGGTTCTGAGAGGGAACATGTCACCTTTGTGTGCATAATTCAAATTTGAAATACAAGCACATGCTCCAGTGCACCAAAGTTGGTTGAAAAATCACGTGTGTGTCCCCGGGTAAATTTCTAGGTCCCATGCAAGAAATGGAATGAAATTCAAAATTCTGGGCGTCGTGGCTGGCCTGGAAACATTGAGAAACTTAGTTTTTAAATTCCTGTAAATCCAAAACACGCATGAAAATAATGAAACTTGGCTTGGTTCCATGACATGGCACCAACATACTATGCTAATTTTGCTGTCCGATTTGCGAAGGCACACACATTAACAATCAACAAAGTCATTTTGGAACAAGTGCTATCACGCTACAATCGGAAACACGAGTATTATTGAAACTGTGGGTGTTCTATTTACCATTTACGTGCCGCCACACATCCCCTTTTTTTATTTGCTAGGATTCGCCATGCAGGGTAGCTATTTGAGTACGAGAGGCATGCGATCAGACCCCTGCACGTGCTTATCGGGAGGAGAGCCCTTTGACCTCCATCTGCCATCCACCTCTCTCCCAAGGTCTCCATTAATTGCGCCCGAGCCTCTGTTTTTTTGAAACTAAGCCTCTGTTTAATGGCGTGGCTATGTATCACTCGATTGAGATTTAAGAGAGAAAAAAGAAAATCTGAAAGCACAGATCTTGATGTAAGATCCGACGGACCTATATAGCATCTACTGTGACTTATAGCAAGACTGATGAATATATAAGGACGATGACAGTGGATAATAACTGTCTTACATAATTAGGAAGACAACGATCTGGCTCTTCCCAAAATACACAAGTCCAAAATAAGAAGGAAGACAACGATCTGGCTCGCTGATCTCTACTTTCTTGATGCTTTGCTGCAGGCCGCAGGAACTAGTCTCTGGGGGAGCGGCGACGAGCTCTTTCATGTCCTCAAGCCGCTGCTTGAGAGCATCCACAGATTCCTCCACCAGCCTTTGGCGCTCGATGTGGAGCATGTCATTCTCGTCCATAAGTTTCTTGACGATGATGCCGGTCCTCTTCAACAAGGCACTGGTCTCCTCCTGCTGGTCTGCACTTTGGACGATCTTGACCCTCAGTAGGTCGCGCTCGGCCTAGAGCCTCCCATTGCCCTCCCTTAGTTGCCGGATGACGCCGGTAGACTGTTCAAACGAGGCTTTAATGTTGTCCTGCAACCTCGCCCAGCCGGAGATCTGATCCATCTGGCTATGGATGATCACATGCATGCGCCTGTAAGAGTCGTCGCCAGCCCGCGAGACAGTTTCCCAGGCCGCCATGGCACGGCGGGACATCTGTGCTGCATTCACGGCATGGCGGGACATCCCTGCTGCTTCCGCGACGCGGCCAGACCAGTCTGCTACATCGACGGCGCGGCGGGACCTCTGTGTTGCTTTGGCAGCGCGGCAAGACCTACGTGTTGGTACTTCCGCGTGGCAGGACATGTTGGCTGCTTTCACGGCGAGGTGGGACATCTCTCGTGCTTCCGCTTCCATGCTCGCCTCTCCCTGGGGTAATCTCTCAACCCAGAACTCACGCTGGCCATGGCAGACGCAAGGGAAGGATGCTGAATGACTTGTTTGTTTTTGTGGATGAGGAGTTGAGGAGGAATGTGCAGTCATCTTGGCATAATAGTATTTATAACCGAGTACTAATACGCTCCTAAGTGGGTAACCGTTTAGGTTGTGATTGGTGTGAACAGGTTTGCAATTAAATATAGTGTGGTAGTAGTAGTAGTTTGGAATGTGACGAGACGCAAGCTCAAAATTTATTAACGGTTCTAGTTTCGAAGTGCGACACTATTCCCGGATGGCGTAACGTGGGCACGTGTTCTCGGCCATGGTGTAGCATATGCCATGGTAGTTCTTTTTCTACTTCTGTGTAGTACGTGCAATAACTGGCACCGTTGGATACATATCTTATGGTTATTGGGGCGTTCAACAGGAATAGCCGCGTGGCGAGCTATAGACTAGTCTTTTTTTAGACGCATTAAACCTATCTCTCGGGACTTCTCGCACGCACCATCTCTAGCTCCCTAGGTAAATGCCACCCACATACACTTGTACCCTGAGTTTAGTACGTTATACAGGAAGAGAAGAGGTGCACGCACGCACTCGTCCTCTCTCACACACACATCTGTTTTTTCTCGAAAAGGAGGATGATGACCCCCAAACTCTGCACCTGGGAGTGACACACGCATCTGTAGCTACGAATTGTAGTGTTCTCAACCATCCGATCGGCTCTATCATAGGATTCACATTGCTCCTTGGCCTTGAGATTGAGAAGTTTAAAACGCGGAGGCTAAGCTGGAGGCACAAGGTTTTGGTTAATGTGGTGGCCGCACACGACACCAACATGACACAAGCTTCGTCTGCCTGGTGTGCAGTCCGGTGCCTCGACTTATGCGCAAAGAAATTAGGGTCGGAGGGAGTACTACTACTAGTAGTACTACTTTGATGTGTCGCGTCAACTATGAAACACTTGTGAACAAACAAGCATATACTCCCTCTATTCGAAAATACTACCTACTTGACTTCCATTTGTCCAAAAATGGATGTACCTATATACTAAAACATGTCTAAATACATCTATATTTTGACAAATGGAAGGCATGTATTGTGGAACGGAGGGAGTACTTGTCATCAAAATGGATAGAAAGGGACGTATCTAGAACTTAAATACGTTTACATACATCTCCTTTTATCCATTTTGATGACAACTAGTACTTCTTACCGAAAGGAACTTTATATCCAAGGGACACAAAATATCCGTTCGACTATTGGAAATTACTGATCTGATGTCGAAGTAATTGCTGCATCACCACCAAAACCCACCATCCCTTAAGCTAAAGTAGACCGAGCTAATCCCTATATTAGCATATTACTAAGATAAACAGAAGGCACTGTAGAGACATTTAGGACGTTAGCTTGTCAATCTGAATGTGGAGAGACACCAGCTTAGCTCTGGCTAGTAGCTTGGGCAGAACTATGAAGAAGGTCAGCTCCTGCACGGCGACGTCGCCGGGATCCTTGCTACTTGTCACCTCCATTTCCACCTTGATGGCGTCGGTCGTGCCTTTGGGCTCCCCCGGTGGGCCGTTCGCCCACAGCTTGGCCACATAGTGCGGCAGTGGGGATGCCCCCACTCTGATGCAGACGATTGACACGGTGATAGGCACGCCAATGTCGAGCATGCCGCTGACCAAGAAAAACGCGCGGCCGTCCTCCTCCACGAACAGCAAGAGCCGTGGCTCCGATAGTGGCACTTGTAGCTGGAGCACCTTGCCGTACTAGATCCTGTGCATGGGCATAGGATGTGCGGTGCTGATGTTGTGGTAGAGCACCGGCGGCGGGCCTTCGTAGCCGCAGACGGGCACAGGGCATTTGCAGGGCGTGAGCGGACACACACTTTGGTGATCGGCGAGCTGGTGGTAAGTGTCGTAGAGCCCACAACCTTCGTGCGGGTACTCCACCCTCACCAACGTAAGGACGGCGTCCACCGCCATTCCCACACGTCGAAGCCACCGCTGCACTCGCACTTCTGGTACTGCCGCTAGTTCCCGGGGCTCTCGACATGGCCGTCCATGTAGGCTAGGTGCCCTCCCTTGCACTGCAGAAATCAATCGAACATCACATCAATCAAGAAACCTGCACCTTGCTCGATCAGCCGAATGGACGAGGTGTATTCGAACCTCATACACTGGATGCGTCAAGGGGCGAAGGCACAAGGGGCAGTGGAGCAAGGTGAGGTCCGTCGAGACCATAGAGAGCTCCATCGTCGGGTCCTGTTCTGTCTGCATGATCCCACCCTCCTCGTGCACAACCATCTCTCGCTTTAGGGCTGGGGCATTACAAATCTTTACTGTCACATATTGATACTACTTCAAGGTGAATTAAATCAACACATGCAAGTATCAAATGGAGAGTCACTACATGCATGCATGTGTTGTAATTAATGCATTGGTAAACGCAAATTATTGAAATATATCGAGTGCAGTGCTTTGATGTGTCGCGTCAACTCGTACAACAACGCGAAGTTTGATTATCCTCTCCCTCGCAGACTTGATTGCACCTGCGTTTGGCTGTATGACAGGTTGGCCACCCACCTGTTGGGTCCACCTGTCATACACGCAAAGGAAGGAGTGTCCCTCCCTCGCCCATGAGCGTGGTGGCTGGCAGGACTAGGAGAAGCTTTCGCTAGACGCTCTCCCTCCCGCACGTGGTGGACATGCAGTAGTTCAATCGGTGTCAGATGGCCAGAAGCGTACTGTAGTACTCCTCGAGTGCAGTAGTACTCCATCATTGTTTGACTTCCCAAATAGGCAAAGATCCAAGCGCAGCCCAGACGCTCGTGTGGCAGTTTCATGTGTAGAGTAGTCTAGGATAGAGTGTACCGTGCCTGTAAGCTTAAAATCGTTGGGGTCGGCTCCATGCTATGTGGCCGTCTTGAAGTTTTTTAAATTAAAATAGTCTTCTAGCCCTACCTGTCATCCTAGTGATTGTAGTTTGCACGCTTGTCGGTGTCAAAACCGGCGGATCTCGGGTAGGGGGTCCCAAACTGTGCGTCTAAGGCTAATGGTAACAGGAGGCGGGGGACACAATGTTTACCCAGGTTCGGGTCCTCTCGATGGAGGTAATACCCTACTTCCTGCTTGATTGATCTTGGTGATATGAGTATTACAAGAGTTGATCTACCATGAGATCGTAGAGGCTAAACCCTAGAAGCTAGCCTATGATTATGATTGTTCTTGTCCGACGGACTAAACCCTCCGGTTTATATAGACACCGGAGGGGGCTAGGGTTACACAGAGTCGGTTACAAAGGAAGGAATCTTCATATCCTAACCTCCAGGCTTGCCTTCCACGCAATGGAGAGTCCCATCCGGACACGGGACACAGTCTTCTATCTTGTATCTTCATAGCCCAACAGTCCAGCATATGCATGTAGTCTGAGGACCCTTAATCCGGAACTCCCTCAGTAGCCCCTGAACCAGGCTTCAATGACGATGAGTCCGACGCATAGATTGTCTTCGGCATTGCAAGGCGGGTTCCTTCTTCGAATACTCCAAAGTAGATCTTGAACATAAGAATCATGCCCGGCTTTGCAAAACAAATTCCACATACCACTGTAGAGAGTATAATATCCCACGAGTCCAATCTGTTGACAACTCATAGCGTGACATCACGCCACGGCCCTGTCTTTATTCGAACCGTTTTTATCCTGCCCCTCCGTATTTTGAGATGTGGTTTCATTGGCACGTCTTGTCAAAGCAGAGATCATGTCCCCTTATCACAGGATTCTCATCAATGCGGGCATGGGTAACTCAACCGTGCCATCTGCATGGTGCTTGGTGAATAGGCGGATTTTAAGGCGAGGGGGGAGGCGGACGACCTTGACCGTCTTTATAAGGGGATAAGGATTCCTCCTCGTTCATCCATGCCTTCTCCTTCCTCTTCCCATCCATTCTTGAGCTCCAACGCCCAAGCTCTCACATTCTCCGCCCGAAAACACACTCTAATCATGTCCGGATACGGAGCTGGAGGCAAGTGGATGGCCTCCTCCGTCAAGAAGGAGGACATCAAGAAGCTCTGGGAGGCTGGGTACTTGTCCAAACACATCGCTCATCGGATTCCGTCCCAGGGGCAGATCATCCCTACCCTAGAGCCCCAAGAAAGGGTGGTGTTTCTCTCCCACTTCGTCCGCGCGCTAGGATTCCCCCTCCATCCGTTCGTCCATGGACTGATGTTCTACTACGGGCTGGACTCCATGACTTGGCCCACAACTCCATCCTCAACATCTCGGCATTTATTGTCGTGTGCGAGGTCTTCCTCCGCATCCTACCTCACTTCGGCCTTGGCTGAAGACCTTCAATGTGAAGCCAAAGGTGGTGAGCGGCCAACAAGCAGGGTGCGGAGGCGCCATGGTGGGCAAGATGACCAATGTCACCTGGCCTGAAGGCTCCTTTGTGGAGACTGTGAAGGGGTGGCAATCGGGGTGGTTCTACATCACCGAGTCGCACGGCACCAACTGGGCAGCGACCCCCGAATTCCGATCCGAAGTCCCCATGCGGCTCACCTCCTGGCAAGAGAAGGGTTTAGCCTGGGTCTCAGCGGAAGAAGTAACCGGGTTCCAAACATGTGTCTAGAATATGATAAGCAAGAAAATCAAGCTTGTCAATGTGGTCCAGGTTATGCTCTTCCACCGGATTCTTCCGTGCCAGAGCCGGACTTGTAATTTGTGGGAGTTCGACCCGGCCAAGCACCAGACGCTAAGGGAGCTCTTCGGTACGGCACACGAAGACATCTGGAAGGTGCTCTTTAAGGCCAGCGAGGTACCACCGCCCACGACCTAAGATCACGGGCTTAGCGCAAAACGCCAGGCTAATACGGAAAGTTATTTTATGTTTGCAAGGTATACCTTTTACCGGCATATCGACGGGAGGAACCTCAGCCTCCAAGCCAATCTTTCAGGCCTGGGTAATGACAGCGGAGTAGATTAACTGTCCGGCTCCTCTACCCAAAGATCTAGAAACTCCTCTTTTGATGAAGATGTTGTTTCCGGCGCCTTATGAGGTGCTGGAGAAGAAAGCGAAGAAGGCGGCCAAGGGGACCAGAGATGGTCTCCGTCGCAAGGGCGCTTCGGACGTGACATCCGAAGACGCCGAGACGCACTCCTCCACTGAAGACGAGGAGGAGGAGAAGATCCATTCCCCCCTACTGGGGGGAGAAAGAATAGGAAGGCCTCTGCACTTGGCGAGGCAGAGGCGTCCAAGAAGGGAAAAATCTCCCTTCCGGACTACTCCGCCGCAGCCACCAACAGCGACAGGGAGTGGGAGCCCAGGGTCAAGCCCCTGGCCAAGTCATAAGTATTCGGACATGGTAATATTTCTGGCCTTTTCACTTTATCATTTTTTAATGTGCTAGACCATGCATCTACAGTCCGGCCTAGTCCAACATCCAGCTATCCTCCGCTTCGAAGGGGTTGCTAGACCCGTCGGCTATGAACCGAGGTGTTGTCTCGAAGGATACCGGGCCAAGGGGAGACCGTTCCGGTGATGCCAGAGGATAAAACTCCGGTTGCCGAACATAAGGGGGGAAAGACTCCTACGGACCCCGACGATGGGGGCCGCATCCAGCTCCGGAGACCCAAGTGGCTCCAGATTTAGGCAGGCAGCCTCTCCCGAACGAGGGGGGCAAGCCGCCTCCACCAGTGACCTCTGTCCGTCCAGAGGCACCGGATAGAATGCTGGAAGCGCTACAAGGCGGTTCCATTGTGGAAGAACACCGTACTCTTATGAGTACGGTGATTGAGAAAGTCTAATCTGCCAAAAACGGACTGACTGGAGCCTCATTAGCCTTCTAACAGGATTTGAGGTAAGTAATATAGTTGTAAAAGAATATCACCTTGTAGACAGTAGCCCCTGATGCTCTGTTCGGTGTTTGGAAAGAAGAACCGAACAGAGGATCGCAATAGTTTTCTCAGGAGTCTAACATAACCTGTCTATGCGAATAACAGGCGTCGCTGCTGGCTGCTGCCGCTCATACTGCAGAGGTCTCCGGTTTGAAGCAGAAGCTGGAGCGGGCCGAGGAAGAGCTCAGCCTCGTGAAGAAGCAGCTGGAGGACAGCCAAGGTATGCACTAACCTGTGCTTATATTTAGGGAGGATGAAAGGTCGTATTGACTAAAGTGTCATGAACTTTATTAGGGGCCGCGACCGAAGTGGCAACCGTCAAGAAGGCGTTGGCCAAGGCCGAGGACAAAGGGGCTAAGGAATGCGCCGCGCACGAGAAGCAGGAGGCTCGGGTCAGCAAGGTCCAGCAAGAGCTCCAGGATGCCGTCAAAAAGTACGAGTCCTTGGAGCGTGATTCTAAGACTCAAGAGTCCGAACTTGTCGAAGCCTGCCCGAGTGCGCAAGATGCCCGAGCCGAAGCCCAGAGCGTCTCCAGGAAATCCAGGCGGCCAAGAAGATCGTGGCGGGTAAGGCTTTTATTATGCAAAGCAAGTATGTGAAGGAAAAAATTCCTTTTACTTACCCGTTTTTGGAGTTCTCCAGAAGCGTTTGCGGATCTACCACGCAACATATCAGATGTTGCAGAGTTGTTTCGAGCCGAAGAAGGGAGCTCTACGGAGAAGCTGTTCTGGTCCCAATACCTTGGACCAGAACATCCGATGCCCTTTAGCGACCAGCTAAAACAGTTGGTCGAGCTGCACAAGGCGACCGAACTAGCCATGAAGGACCTAATAGTCCGGCTATGGCCTGCCGAGCCCATGCCCAGTAGCTACTTCAGACTCATGAAGCGGCTGGTCAGTGCCTGCCCTCGGCTTGATGCTGTCAAGCGGTCGGTCTGCATTGAAGGTGCGCGGATGGCTTTCGCCCGCGCCCAGATGCACGGGCGAAGATGGATGCCACGAAATTTATGACCGAGGGTCCGCCCGCCGGCAAGGAGCATCGCAAGCCTGAGATGTACTATGACAGTATCATGGAGGGATCCCGCCTTGTGGCAGAGCAATGTGCCAAGGATATCATTTTCCCATGAAAGCATTATTTTATCTTGTCGTGTAATATGGAAAAAGGTCGTTATGTAAAATAATGCTTATTATTTGAATTTTTACCTCCTGTGCAGCCGTTTTTAAATTAATTCTGAGAGTTGGCCAGTCATCGGCTTTTGCCCCCACGTAGGAATTACGGGGGTGTTCGGGATGAATCTAAACACTCTTTACTCTAGATTTTCGGTCCTTAAAGGAGGTGTTTAGCGCAATGAACCAGACAATCGGACTATGAGACTTTATCACCCTCACTTAGCCTTAGTAGTTTGACAAAAGAAAGGTAGGCGTAGCCCCCTAGTGTTCGAAAGACCGAACTTGTGGTATTGTAAAACACCTGATCGGATAAAAACCGATCCGTCGCACGATGCATTAGTTATCGCATAATGCGGAAGAAATCGCTAAAGATTTTGTGACCTCTCGAATAGCTGCCCAGCTCTCACCGCATCATGACAGTCAGTTTTCGGCTTTCTCTATTGAGGTGCTCGTCCGGAAGAACCGGGACACAATCGCAGTAGTTCAACCTTTACTACCCTAGCTAATATAGCGGAACGTAAGGTAGAAAGCACAGGAGCCGGGCAACCCAACTGTTAACCAAAGACATGATTCGGAGCCAATGCATATAATGCTATAAGTTCGGGGTGCCAAACTGTACTCTAAAAATGTTTGGACTTTCTTGCCGTGTTATGCGGTGCAATGAAGCCCCTAGCGAATAAAGGCATACCAGAATGTACGGGTGCAATATATAATAAATAAATAGACAAGGAAAAAATTAAGTAATAAGCTGATGCTGCAAATTATTTTTCGTTGTAATTTGATTAATACGTCAAGGAGCATGTGTACAGGTAGTGCAATACGCGAATAAGGCTATTTAACATGCCACGACCAGGTGCGAGTTGCGTGCGGGTATTTAAAACAGGTATGCCGATCATTAGCAGAGACCACCTGGGTATTCCCTTGTACGTCCAAGCCCCTAGCTTTCTTGGTGTATCCGTCCCATGATGGGTTCGGTGATCCGGTTTATTATAAAAAGCCTCAAGAGGAGAAAAAACCTGAAAGAAAAGAGAAAAAAGTGAAGTTATGCGCATCTGGGAGAGGTTGAGCCGCATTGGGGACCGCGGTCTAGCCGTGCCTCCGCCGGTGCCCATGGTATTTTAAGTGCGTAGTTGTGTACGCGTGGCACGAATTTCACTGCTTGATTGGGGCTGGGACGAAGGCCGGGTTGCTAGCTGAGCTCTGGATGAGCTGGACGGCCCTGCTGCAGAGTAGCTTGGACTCGCTTGATGGTGTCCGGGGGCTTTATGTCCGAATAGAGGTTTTGCCAAAGAAGGCTATGATACGTCTCCATCGTATCTATAATTTTTGATTGTTCCATGCCAATATTATTCAACTTTCATATACTTTTGGCAACTTTATACTATTTTTGGGACTAACATTTTGATCTAGTGCCCAGTGCCAGTTCCTGTTTGTTGCATGTTTTATGTTTCACAAAAACCCAATATCAAACGGAGTCCAAACGGGATAAAAATGCACGAAGAATTATTTTGGAATATTTCTGATTTTTGGGAAGTAAAATCAACGCGACATGGTGCCCGAGGGGGCCAGGAGATAGGGGGCGCGCCCCAGGGAGGCAGGCGCGCCCTGGACTCTCCTGGGCACCCCGTAAGGCGGTTGACGCTCTTCTTTTGCCGCAAGAAAGCTAATTTTATGAGAAAAATCTGGGCGAAAGATTCACCCCAATCATAGTTACGTATCTCCAGATATAAAAGAAATGATGAAGGGGCAGAATCTGGGAACGCAATAACAGAGAGAGACAGAGAGACAGATCCAATCTCGGAGGGGCTCTCTCCCCTCCCAAGCCATGGGAGCCAAGGACCAGAGGGAAAACCCTTCTCCCATATAGGGAGAAGGTCAAGGAAGAAGAAGAACAAGGGGGGCCCTCTCCCCCTTGCTTCCGGTGGCGCCGGAACGCCGCCGGGGGCCATCATCATCACCGTGATCTTCATCAACAACTTCACCGCCTTCATCACCAACTCTTCCCCCCTCTATGCAGCGGTGTAACTCCTCTCTTACCCGCTGTAATCTCTACTTAAACATGGTGCTCAACGCTATATATTATTTCCCAATGATGTATGGCTATCCTATGATGTTTGAGTAGATCCGTTTTGTCCTATGGGTTAATTGATGATCGTGATTGGTTTGAGTTGCATGTTTTATTATTGGTGTTGTCCTACGGTGCTCTCCGTATTGCGCAAGCATGAGGGATCCCCGCTGTAGGGTTTGCAATATGTTTATGATTTGCTTATGGTGGGTGGCGTGAGTGAACAGAAGCACATACCCGAGTAAGTAGGTTGTTTGCGTATGGGATAAAGGGGACTTGATACTTTAATGCTATGGTTGGGTTTTACCTGAATGAATCTTTAGTAGTTGCGGATGCTTGCTAGAGTTCCAATCATAAGTGCATATGATCCAAGAAGAGAAAGTATGTTAGCTTATGCCTCTCCCTCAAATAAAATTGCAATTGTGATTACCGGTCTAGTTATTGATTGCCTTTGACAAATAACTTTCTCGTAGAAAAAAAGCTCTCTACTAATATTTACTTTATTGCTTCTTTATCTAAACAACCCCTACTTTTTATTTACATGCTCTTTATTATCTTTCAAACCTATCCAACAACACCTACAAAGTACTTCTAGTTTCATACTTGTTCTAGGTAAAGCGAACACTAAGCGTGCATAGAGTCGTATCAGTGGCAGATAGGGCTTGAGAGAATATTTGTTCTACCTTTAGCTCCTCGTTGGGTTCGACACTCTTACTTATCGAAAGGGGCTACCACTACCCTGTATACTTGCGGGTTATCAAGACCTTTTTCTGGCGCCGTTGCCGGGGAGTCATAGCGTGGGGTGAATATTCTCGTGTGTGCTTGTTTGCTTTATCACTAAGTAATTTTTATTTGTTGTTCTTAGTTGTTTTCTATCTTTAGTTATGGATATGGAACAAGAAATACCAAAAAAGTTAGGTGTACTTGCTACTCATGGAGATGGGGACCTCCTAAAACCCTTGATGCTCGTTATGTGACAGAACTTATGTACTACTTTGATAATCCTGAGAAAACCCCATTCAACTTTATAATGGGAGTAACGTTGGATCAACATGAATAGTTTAGGAAACTATTGTGGGATCAAATTTCTATGTTGCGTTCGTATGCTCGGGATCTATGCTGTCAGGACCCCGAGTCAATGCCACATAGATCTAGCATGTAACACTTCATATCACTTTGCGGCCTCACGCACGGTATTCCCACGGGTGTCGCCTTACCTTTTCCCGGGACCGTTTGCGCCTTTTGGCACACGTATATGACAGTGTCGCTAGCATCCATATGATAAGGAGCCCGGGCTGACATGGCTAGTCGTAAACCCAAAGTGGCACAAACTTACAGGGACAGGCATCCATGACCCAGCATCGAACGTGTCAGTCATCAGCGAGTGAATCCAGGCTGTAGCACTGGGCTAGCAGGACTCCGGTGAACCGGGCTGTAGCGGGCTAACAGGACTCCGATATTCATCGCGTGACATTTCCCCGAAGGGACAGACACAGGAACGAAGAAGGACACATGCCGGCCAGCCTAGGTGTTCCGGAGCAGTAGCAAGCTACCATGGCTCGGTGGAAACACTAGGAGACATTTCCCGGTAAGAGAGGCTACTGAAGATAAACAACTAGATAGTCAGATCCCACACATACCAAGCATTTCAATAACATACACACAATATGCTCGATATGTGCAATACAACATGGCATCACAAAATGACTCTACGACTCAAATAGTTTATTCAATAGGCTCCGAGGAGCGAGACATTACAAACATGGGTCTCATGACCCAACAATCAGAGCATACAAGTCAAAGCACAAGCGGAAGCTATCATGTCTGAGTACAGACATCTATAAATGAAAAAGGCTGAGAAGCCTGACTATCTATCAGATCCTGCCGAGGGCACAAGATCGTAGCTGAGGTATCAAGCTAAACGTCGAAGTCCACGCGAAACTACTAGTGAGACCGAAGTCTCTCTGCAAAAACATAAAATAGGCAAACGTGAGTACAAATGTACCCAGCAAGACTTACATCAGATCTAACTACATATGCATCATTATCAACAAAGGGGTGGTGGGGTTTAACTGCAGCAAGCCAGCTTTGACTCGGTGGCTATCCTGAACTACGACTGCGAGTAACTCTTTTGAGGTGGCGCACACGAGTCCACATATTCACCATATCAATACACCACTATGGATCCGCCCCCGTCTCCCTACGAGAACGCCATCCATAGCACTCACGCTTATCTTGCGTATTTTAGAGTATCCACTTTCACTTGTCTATGAACTGATATAAGCAACCCAGAAGTCCTTTTCCGCGGACACGGCTATTCGAATAGATGATGTTAACCCTGCAGGGGTGTACTTCTTCACACACGCTCTCACCACTTACCGCCGTTTACACGACATGTACTCGGCAACCTTCAAGCGGAAGCCCAACGTGGGTGTCGGCCACGGCCTGCCTAAACACTCGAGTCTCTAGTCCAGGTTTATCGCCTATTCGGGTTCCATCCATGAGGAGATCCGGCCGGAGTTTCGCTCACAGCCCCAAACAATGTGAACAGGGTTCCCGAGACACCAAACGGGCGCACGGTACACCGTGCCACGTGCCTACCGCATCACAGCCCACCCCTACGGTCAGCGCTGCGCACGGCCTCCAGCATACTACAAACACCAGAAACTACTTGCAACTCCTGGACAGAGGACAAGGGTGATTAAGAAGCCGAGAGGGTCCACTGGTTTCGGGCCCAATGCGTGGTAGTAGCTGAATCATGGATCACAAACACAGAACTCAGTTCCTGAGGACGGCTGCAATGAGACAACCCACCATGTACTCCTACATGGCCTCTCACCGCTACCTTTACCAAATCGTGTTCACACACTTAGCTCACACACAGTAGGACATGTTCACACGCCTCTGATTCATCCCCGATGAATCAGACCTGACTCAACTCTAAGCAATAGCAGGCATGACAACAAGCATGAATGAGTAGGCACATCAGGGCTCAAACAACTCCTACTCATGCTAGTGGGTTTCATCTATTTACTGTGGCAATGACAGGTCATGCAAAGGATAAAGGGGTTCAGCTACCGCAGCAAGTAACAGATGAATCGTTGTTGTCCTAATGCAGTAAAAGAGAGCAGGAGCGAGAGAGTAGGATTGTATCGGAATGAACAAGGGGGTTTTGCTTGCCTGGCACTTCTGAAGATAACATTGAGTCTTCATCAGTGTCAACGATCACAACGTCGGAACATCGTCTACCGGGAGGGAACAGATACCGGCAACAAGGAAGAAATACAATCAATGCAATGCACAATATGATGCATGCTCATGACATGGCAATATGAATGTGTTTTGGGCTAATGCACCTAAAACCAGATTAAATGAAGTTGGTTTGAATCCAAGATTCAAATTCAAACTCCATATGTGGATATTTAAATGCCCTTTATATGATTTGTGCTAAACAGCAGCTATAAGTTGTTCTAACATGCATGAAAATGGTACAGATGGATTCCTTGAATTTTTCTGATAATTTTTCATATATAATTTATTTCATTTGGAGTTACGGTTAATTTTCTATGATTTTTAGAAGTTATAGGCATTTTCTGGAATTTCAGAATTAAATTAAATCCAGAAAACATTACTGCGTCAGCATGACGTTGGCATGACGTCAGCAAGTCAACAGGGGCCGGCTCGGGTCAAACCTGACCAGTGGGGCCCACTGGTCAGTGACTACGGCTAATCCTAATATAATTTAAACCTAACCTAGTTTAATTAGTCGGCCCGGGCCCGCATGTCAGTGAGTCAGTGGCTTAATTAAACTTAGTTATTAATTTAACCAAAGGTTAGCAGGGGACGGGCCCACACGTCAGTGACCCAGGGGGGTCAAATCCCTGGTCAACCCGGCTAATCCACCGGCGTCTAACCGCCGGCAGCGACCAGACGCGGCGGTGGATCGCCGGAATGGCTGCTCCGGCGCCCATTCGACGCGCGGAGGGGTTCTACAGGGAGCTCGAGCTCGTGCGCATCCAATGGAGCAAGCCGGAGGAGTTGGGGTTGGTTGTGGCGTCGGCAGCGGCGAGGGAGGCGGCGGCCGGAGTTCGGGCGAGGTCGGGGTTGGCGTTAGGGGGCACGGGAGGGGAAGCTAGTGTGTGTGTTAGGTTCCTGGTGAGGTGTGGAGCACGTTGCCGTGCTCGGTAGCTAGCTCCGGTGGCTTTGGCCTTGTCCGCGTCATCGCCGGCGGCGAGGAGCTCACGGCCCCCGTGGAAAGGGCGGCTAGCGTGCGGAAACGAGCGCGGGGAGGAGGGGAAATGGAAGAGGAGCTCACATAGACCCTGTAGAGGTGGACGGCGAGCTTGAGGGAGGCCGGACGGCGACGAATTTGACGACGGCGATCCTCGGTGGCCGAGGAGGGGAAAAAGCGTCGGGGCGGTGCTTCGGGGCTCTTCCGGTCACGTGGCTCGGTGAGGGGGTTGGCGACGAGGTGCAGGAGCTCGGGAGCACGTCGGGGAGGAGAGGGGGTGGCGGTGGCCGCGAGGGAGCTCGTCGGTGGCGGCGGCTCCGTTCGGTCCGGGCGAGAGAGAGGGAGCAGAGGAGAGAGGGGATGCAGCGGGGA
>NC_041385.1:290050339-290080150 GCF_002162155.2 Triticum dicoccoides
GTGCTTCGGGGCTCTTCCGGTCACGTGGCTCGGTGAGGGGGTTGGCGACGAGGTGCAGGAGCTCGGGAGCACGTCGGGGAGGAGAGGGGGTGGCGGTGGCCGTGAGGGAGCTCGTCGGTGGCGGCGGCTCCGTTCGGTCCGGGCGAGAGAGAGGGAGCAGAGGAGAGAGGGGATGCAGCGGGGGGAGGAAGAGGAGCGAGGGGACACGAGGCCTCGCCGTGGCGTCGCTAGGGAGGCCGGGGGGAAGCAGGAGGTGGCCGGGAAGCAGGAGGTGGCCGGGGCGCGTGGCCGCGCGCGCCGGGCGCGTGCCCGTCCTCCTGGCAGGGAGGAAGACGACAGGGGAGGAAGTGGAGATGGGCTGGGCCGGCTGGGCCGCGCTGGAGGAGCTGGGCCAGGTAAGTGGGCTGAGGTGAGCGCCAGGTAACTTCCTTCTCTCTCTCTCTTTTATTTCTATTTCAGTTCTGTTTTCTTTTATTTAATCTGTTTTGCCACTGTTTGAATTTAAAAATAATTCAAACAATGCCAAAAACTCCTCTGAAAATATTTATGCTGCTTAATGGACTTTTCCGAAAGCACATAAAATATTTCAGGGTATTTGCAAATATATTCTATACAAGTTATGAATATAGTTCCAAATGCAAATAAAGTAATGATTTAAATTCAGTGCTCAAAATATTCCTCAAAAATGTTCATTATTTTTGGTTTGGTGCAAAACCCTTCCCAAAATATAACCAACATTATTTAAGGCCATTTTGAAAACATTGAATGCATTTACCAGGGTTCTTTGCCCCTCTTTTATTTAAGTTTTGAGGCTTCCAATTTCCCTCAGTTCAAATTTCAGAATTTAAACATGATGCACACATGAAGCTAGCCTAGAGCATTACCAGAAGCTAGGGATGTGACAACTCACCCCCACTAAACAAGAATCTCGTCTTGAGATTCAAGCGTAGGGTAAGGTGAAGGGTAACGCAGACTAGTATAATCTTCACGATCCAGGTTGCACTTCAAATGAACGTTGATTTGAACACCATCTTTGTCTTGTCGTCTTGCTCTGAGAACTTCAGCTAATCATGACAAGAAGAGGAAAGGAAAACTCTAGAAGGATCGGTCTTCTCTAAGGTCAAACAACTCAGGATTAACTCACGGAATGAGACTTAGAACCATCTCTCGGGTTGAGACACGAGATACACATCAAGAGGGGTGGAAAGAAACGGATGACGAAGGTTCACTAGGTAGACAACAATTTCACGCTAAAGAAGGTGGTAATCGATTGTCAACGTAGCGAGGAGTTGAGTTGCCATGAAACCACAACGAGACACCTTCGGAACCGTGACTCGTAGATATCTCCCCTTAAGTGGCAAAAAGAATTACCTTTGATTCAGAGATCATTGAAACTCTTTAAACCAGCCTAAGACAATTCTCGAGCGATCGTTTGGAGGGGGTCGGTAGAATGGCATACTCAAACTTGGATGATGTGGATTACCTTGTTGAAGACAACTCAATGGATGAATTTGCTTATCACCGGAAATGGAAGAGACCCATGGTAGAATGGCACATTGGTGGTGCAAGCTGGGAACAAAATGCAAATGCTAGGAATGATTCTGGTAACTGGGGAAGAACCCAACAATAAAGAGTGAATTCACTGTTTGAAAAGGTCATAGCATTGCCGAGGAAACTGAGAGGAATCCCAGTTAGTGCCGATGATAACACGTAGCTCTTGTGCGTGCTCTCAAGAACTTGAGCAATTCCATAATCATCAAGGTTTTACCAACATCCGTGTCAAGGGTCCGGTAACACAACTTACTACCATGATGAATGGTGATGGAGGATGCAGATGCAAAGGAAGATAACACCTTCTCAGATTTCACCCTTGGCAGGGCCAAGGAAATAAAATCTGGATGATCGACCGAGAGACATTTAGCACTCCGCTTCTAATGTTCTCCTTGATGTGCTAGTGTAACCCATTCATAGATATGGTTTGATAACTAGAACATCAAGTAAAGGTCGAACTACGGGAGCAATAGAATCCATAAGGAACAGTTACGGAGGTACCTACTAAATCCTTATGGGGAGGTGGCCAACTTCCTCAAACAAGATACTACAATAATAGGTCTTCCGGCTGGGTGTGTTGGCCACGACATCCACCTTACCGGTTATCGAGGGACCAATATTATAGTTCTTGGGAAATATTCCAACCATCATATCTGCCTGAGACTCAGATCTGGTTGGTGTCAGGATATTCCAGACTCATCGAGTCTAGGAAGAAAAACGGAAGTTTGCAACACAAATTGACGAGATGACTTGCGGGATTCTCGGGAGATGAACTACGATAGCAAGCTCCAAAACATGAGCTGGTTCTGCTACAAACATGTGAACACGTTGTCCAAGACAAGCATGACCACAAAGTAGTCTTATAATAAAACACTACCGAGTTCAGGAGGGGGAACCATCAACGAGGGTATCGAAGTCCTTACATAAGTCCGGATTAGCTCTTATGAAGGAACTCCTTCTCCTTGAACAAATCAATCAGTGGCTTGGTGTGCTAGGGGTACATATAGATTGAAGGTTGCAAGTCTTCAAACCACAGCATTCTTCGCACGTGTGCATGACTGATTTGGAATGATTCCAAAGAAAGCAACATTGACTTTCTCGAGTCCACGGCGGCAACTTGCATCAAATGCACATGGACTAGAGGAAGTCATTTCTTACATCCGAACATATGCTTCATGAGCTAGCATGAACAAATGCTTTCAAAAGTTTCCAACACTAGCTTAATGTTCAGCAAAATTATGGAGAAGACAAGGATGTTGTCAATGGGCACAACAACAATTCATCTGGGTTTCCTTTTTAAAAGGAATTCCATAGTTAAGTGAACAAGTGATAGTATTGGTCAGACCCAAAAGATATAATGGTGTATGCTCGAGGGATCAACCACGAGTAAGACAACATTACGAATATCGTTGGTTCTGGTCTGATTGGATGATAGCCCATACTCAATCAAAGGTTTGGGTAAGACAATAGATCCAACAATTGTTCACAAGGACCAATTGATGAAGATATCATCTTTCTTCAACACACACATACACACACAAAAAGATATCCCTTAACATGAACTAAGTCGGACAAGCTTTTATCTTCCAACTCTCCAAGTTGTTGTTTAGCTTATCCAACTAGCTCAGGGTATCCAACACGGATTCTTGGAGAAGGGGTGGTTTACAGGAATAAACCAACTTGATCACGAACTCAACATAGCGGTCAGGTGACAACCTGGTAATACTTCTGAGAAGATATTCAGAAAATCACGAACCACCGGTATGTTACTAAGCTCGAGAACAATCTTGCTTTTCAGGGCAAGGCGATATGATCAATAGAGCAAGGATTTGAAATAATCCTAACTCATCGATCGAGGAGTGAACCAGGAGAATGGACTAGGTAGCACGATCAATCTTAGAATGATGATTCAATAACCAACACACTAAGAATGAAATTATTGTCCTTTAACTACCAAGCAACAAGGTTGCTAGGAGTATTGATTTCACACATCACGATTCACTTGTCGACATTCTGGTTATAACCACACGGAACCGAGGAATGAGTAATGATGGTGAGAAGTATCACTGTACCAAGAGTTCATAGGATGGTGTGCAATTCCTATAACAATCCCGATATAAAAGATGGTAATACTCCAAGGTAGAACAGAACAAAAGCTGAATTAGCAATTTGATCTGTGAAGCACAATTGCTTTGACCCAATCCTAAATATGGAAGAGGTACTGGAGTTTGTTTCTCCTAGTCATTCCGCGATAGAATGGCTTGACGGACCACAAGAGTAATAGGCATCGATGAACGAATGCACACATAATCTTGACTATCAATTGATAGGCGAGGGTCAGAGGACAACTAAAGAGGGACAACTCAAAGGAACATACGATTTTCTGAGTTGTGGATACATGGTTTAGCATGTCGAACGAAGTTCAACATAATTCTTCCGGATAACCCATGCAGAAAGGTAGAACTGGCAGAGCCACAATATATAATGGAGAACTCATCAAGAATAATCCTGTTGTGATATTTCAGTTCAACGAGGAACTTCTGCCATAAGTAGTTCATGGTATTTGGAAGAAGAAGATACCACGGACTTCAAGGACTATCGCAAAGGTTACTAATATACTAAAGGCACTAGAAATTACTATCAACATGAAGTAGGTAGAGTGAATCTCGGGTTCAAGAACCCAGGAACAGAATACCTATTACTAAGCAGCATCACGGAATGCTTTCGAGAATAAAGGCCAGAATCTCACACTGGGAACACAAAACGTTGCTAGATTACTAGGTGACTCCCTAAATACCTAGGGTCATAATAGTAACTCCAACATAAATGTCAAGGCAATAGAATACCTCAACTCAACAATTAGTGTGATTGAGCTGGCATAAAGGAACATCGAAACCAGAGGGAAAAGGATTTTGCAAATGCATCAGACTCTTTGGAAACCTGGGATGACTCGGACAGCATAACGGCTGTAAATGCTCAGAAAAGATTTGAGACATTCACAAAAATGGTGGCATAACCACTCAGAAGTACAATATCAAGGTTTCGAGATCAACAATTAACATACGGAAGTAGTAGGAACTGAACTGAGACTTAAATTCAACAATCTTATAAGTCCACTGATTAGTAACACGTGATCCTGATAGAAAGAAGAGATAGCCTAGTTCTTAATCCCCGTAGAAGAGAAGATGATGACTCATATCAGAAGGCCATGAGGTACAAGGAGTAAAAAGAGCCTTACGTTCCATCCCACAATCAATTCCCTTACATAACTAAAGAATTTCTAGACTCAACTTCGACCAGTTTGGCTTGGTAATCCTACAGGCAGTCAAGCTCTGATACCAACGCTGCCAGGACCCCGACTCAATGCCACATAGATCTAGCATGTAACACTTCATATCACTTTGCGGCCTCACGCACGGTATTCCCACGGGTGTCGCCTTACCTTTTCCCGGGACCGTTTGCGCCTTTTGGCACACGTATATGATAGTGTCGCTAGCATCCATATGATAAGGAGCCCGGGCTGACATGGCTAGTCGTAAACCCAAAGTGGCACAAACTTACAGGGACAGGCATCCATGACCCAGCATCGAACGTGTCGGTCATCAGCGAGTGAATCCAGGCTGTAGCACTGGGCTAGCAGGACTCCGGTGAACCGGGCTGTAGCGGGCTAACAGGACTCCGGTATTCATCGCGTGACATTTCCCCGAAGGGACAGACACAGGAACGAAGAAGGACACATGCCGGCCAGCCTAGGTGTTCCGGAGCAGTAGCAAGCTACCATGGCTCGGTGGAAACACTAGGAGACATTTCCCGGTAAGAGAGGCTACTGAAGATAAACAACTAGATAGTCAGATCCCACACATACCAAGCATTTCAATAACATACACACAATATGCTCGATATGTGCAATACAACATGGCATCACAAAATGACTCTACGACTCAAATAGTTTATTCAATAGGCTCCGAGGAGCGAGACATTACAAACATGGGTCTCATGACCCAACAATCAGAGCATACAAGTCAAAGCACAAGCGGAAGCTATCATGTCTGAGTACAGACATCTATAAATGAAAAAGGCTGAGAAGCCTGACTATCTATCAGATCCTGTCGAGGGCACAAGATCGTAGCTGAGGTATCAAGCTAAACGTCGAAGTCCACGTGGAACTACTAGCGAGACCGAAGTCTCCCTGCAAAAACATAAAATAGGCAAACGTGAGTACAAATATACCCAGCAAGACTTACATCAGAGCTAACTACATATGCATCATTATCAACAAAGGGGATGGTGGAGTTTAACTGCAGCAAGCCAGCTTTGACTCAGTGGCTATCCTGAACTACGACTGCAAGTAACTCTTTTGAGGTGGCGCACACAAGTCCACATATTCACCATATCAATACACCACTATGGATCCGCTCCCGTCTCCCTACGAGAACGCCATCCATAGCACTCACGCTTATCTTGCGTATTTTAGAGTATCCACTTTCACTTGTCTATGAACTGATATAAGCAACCCAGAAGTCCTTTTCCGCGGACACGGCTATTCGAATAGATGATGTTAACCCTGCAGGGGTGTACTTCTTCACACACGCTCTCACCACTTACCGCCGTTTACACGACATGTACTCGGCAACCTTCAAGCGGAAGCCCAACATGGGTGTCGGCCACGGCCTGCCCAAACACTCGAGTCTCTAGTCTAGGTTTATCGCCTATTCGGGTTCCATCCATGAGGAGATCCGGCCGGAGTTTCGCTCACAGCCCCAAACGATGTGAACAGGGTTCCCGAGACACCAAACGGGCGCACGGTACACCGTGCCACGTGCCTACCGCATCACAGCCCACCCCTACGGTCAGCGCTGCGCACGGCCTCCAGCATACTACAAACACCAGAAACTACTTGCAACTCCTGGACAGAGGACAAGGGTGATTAAGAAGCCGAGAGGGTCCATTGGTTTCGGGCCCAATGCGTGGTAGTAGCTGAATCATGGATCACAAACACAGAACTCAGTTCCTGAGGACGGCTGCAATGAGACAACCCACCATGTACTCCTACATGGCCTCTCACCGCTACCTTTACCAAATCGTGTTCACACACTTAGCTCACACACAGTAGGACATGTTCACACGCCTCTGATTCATCCCCGATGAATCAGACCTGACTCAACTCTAAGCAATAGCAGGCATGACAACAAGCATGAATGAGTAGGCACATCAGGGCTCAAACAACTCCTACTCATGCTAGTGGGTTTCATCTATTTACTGTGGCAATGACAGGTCATGCAAAGGATAAAGGGGTTCAGCTACCACAGCAATTAACAGATGAATCGTTGTTGTCCTAATGCAGTAAAAGAGAGCAGGAGCGAGAGAGTAGGATTGTATCGGAATGAACAAGGGGGTTTTGCTTGCCTGGCACTTCTGAATATAACATTGAGTCTTCATCAGTGTCAACGATCACAACGTCGGAACATCGTCTACCGGGAGGGAACAGATACCGGCAACAAGGAAGAAATACAATCAATGCAATGCACAATATGATGCATGCTCATGACATGGCAATATGAATGTGTTTTGGGCTAATGCACCTAAAACCAGATTAAATGAAGTTGGTTTGAATCCAAGATTCAAATTCAAACTCCATATGTGGATATTTAAATGCCCTTTATATGATTTGTGCTAAACAGCAGCTATAAGTTGTTCTAACATGCATGAAAATGATATTGATGGATTCCTTGAATTTTTCTGATAATTTTTCAAATATAATTTATTTCATTTGGAGTTACGGTTAATTTTCTATGATTTTTAGAAGTTATAGGCATTTTCTGGAATTTCAGAATTAAATTAAATCCAGAAAACATTACTGCGTCAGCATGACATTGGCATGACGTCAGCAAGTCAACAGGGGCCGGCTCGGGTCAAACCTGACCAGTGGGGCCCACTGGTCAGTGACTACGGCTAATCCTAATATAATTTAAACCTAACCTAGTTTAATTAGTCGGCCCGGGCCCGCATGTCAGTGAGTTAGTGGCTTAATTAAACTTAGTTATTAATTTAACCAAAGGTTAGCAGGGGACGGGCCCACACGTCAGTGACCCAGGGGGGTCAAATCCCTGGTCAACCCGGCTAATCCACCGGCGTCTAACCGCCGGCAACGACCAGACGCGGCGGTGGATCGCCGGAATGGCTGCTCCGGCGCCCATTCGACGCGCGGAGGGGTTCTACACGGAGCTCGAGCTCGTGCGCATCCAATGGAGCAAGCCGGAGGAGTTGGGGTTGGCTGTGGCGTCGGCAGCGGCGAGGGAGGCGGTGGCCGGAGTTCGGGCGAGGTCGGGGTTGGCGTTAGGGGGCACGGGAGGGGAAGCTAGTGTGTGTGTTAGGTTCCTGGTGAGGTGTGGAGCACGTTGCCGTGCTCGGTAGCTAGCTCCGGTGGCTTTGGCCTTGTCCGCGTCATCGCCGGCGGCGAGGAGCTCACGGCCCCGGTGGAAAGGGCGGCTAGCGTGCGGGAACGAGCGCGGGGAGGAGGGGAAATGGAAGAGGAGCTCACATAGACCCTGTAGAGGTGGACGGCGAGCTTGAGGGAGGCCGGACGGCGACGAATTTGACGACGGCGATCCTCGGTGGCCGAGGAGGGGAAAAAGCGTCGGGGCGGTGCTTCGGGGCTCTTCCGGTCACGTGGCTCGGTGAGGGGGTTGGCGACGAGGTGCAGGAGCTCGGGAGCACGTCGGGGAGGAGAGGGGGTGGCGGTGGCCGCGAGGGAGCTCGTCGGTGGCGGCGGCTCCGTTCGGTCCGGGCGAGAGAGAGGGAGCAGAGGAGAGAGGGGATGCAGCGGGGGGAGGAAGAGGAGCGAGGGGACACGAGGCCTCGTCGTGGCGTCGCTAGGGAGGCCAGGGGGGAAGCAGGAGGTGGCCGGGAAGCAGGAGGTGGCCGGGGCGCGTGGCCGCGCGCGCCGGACGCGTGCCCGTCCTCCTGGCAGGGAGGAAGACGACAGGGGAGGAAGTGGAGATGGGCTGGGCCGGCTGGGCCGCGCTGGAGGAGCTGGGCCAGGTAAGTGGGCTGAGGTGAGCGCCAGGTAACTTCCTTCTCTCTCTCTCTTTTATTTCTATTTCAGTTCTGTTTTCTTTTATTTAATCTGTTTTGCCACTGTTTGAATTTAAAAATAATTCAAACAATGCCAAAAACTCCTCTGAAAATATTTATGCTGCTTAATGGACTTTTCCAAAAGCACATAAAATATTTCAGGGTATTTGGAAATATATTCTATACAAGTTATGAATATAGTTCCAAATGCAAATAAAGTAATGATTTAAATTCAGTGCTCAAAATATTCCTCAAAAATGTTCATTATTTTTGGTTTGGTGCAAAACCCTTGCCAAAATATAACCAACATTATTTAAGGCCATTTTGAAAACATTGAATGCATTTACCAGGGTTCTTTGCCCCTCTTTTATTTAAGTTTTGAGGCTTCCAATTTCCCTCAGTTCAAATTTCAGAATTTAAACATGATGCACACATGAAGCTAGCCTAGAGCATTACCAGAAGCTAGGGATGTGACATATGCTTGAGATATGATTAAATTGTTGCTCTAGGATGAAGGCTCCACACCTTCCCTTTTCATGCAAATTTAATTATAATAAAACCTTAGCTTCTTATGCTAAGGGTATATATGATTACTATGATGTTGAACAAATTGAAGAATTTGTTGCTTTTAAGGCTGCTTATGAAATTGAATCTTTGTTTGAAAAGTATGAAGCTTTTGATGATGATGTTTATAGGCCTGAAAATTTTGCTATATTGAAATATTGCTATGAGAATTATGAATATAATTACAATATTAATGCATTTATTGTGAAAGTCCCCGCCGTCCAAGAAGAGACTAATATTTTGCAGGAAGCCATGGAAGAAGAAATTGATGAAACTGTGAGCTCATTGGATGAAAAAGATGATGAGGAGAGCGAAGAACAAAAGGAGGAAGAGCGGATTGATCACCCGTGCCCACCTTCTAATGAGAGTAACTCTTCAACTCATACATTGTTTAATTCCCCTTCGTGCTTATCGAAGGATGATTGCTATGATGATTGTTATGATCCCGTGGATTCTCTTGAAATATCCCTTTTTGATGATGCTTGCTATGCTTGTGGCCAAGATGCCAATATGAATTATGCTTATGGAGATGAACTTGCTATAGTTCCTTATGTTAAACATGAAATTGTTGCTATTACACCTACGCATGATAGTCCTATTATCTTTTTGAATTCTCCAAACTACACTATATCGGAGAAGTTTGTGCTTATTAAGGATTATATTGATAGGTTGCCTTTTACTACTACACATGATGATTTTGATAGATATAATATGCATGTGCTTTCTGCTCCTACTTGCAATTATTATGATAGAGGAACTATATCTCCACCTCTCTATGTTTCCAATATGATAAAATTGCAAGAAACTGCTTATACTATGCATTGGCCTTTACTTGGTGTGCACGAATTGTTCTTTTATGACATGCTGATGCATAGGAAGAGAATTAGACTTCGTTGTTGCATGATATATGTTACTTTGTGCTCACTACTAAATTACAAATCATTGTTAATTAAAATTGGCTTTGATATACCTTGGGATCCGGGTGGATTCATTACTTGAGCACTATATGCCTAGCTTAATGGCTTTAAAGAAAGCGCTGCCAGGGAAACAACCCGGAAGTTTTAGAGAGTCATTTATTTCTGTTGAGTGCATCTATATAGTTTAAAAAAAAGTGGGGAACACAAAACTTTTTGAAAAGGAAAGTGAAAGTGAGAAAGACAAGCATTGTTGAAGTGGGAGCTAGCCTTGGACTTTGTTCATGCTCATGGAAACTTTGTGAATCTTGATTACATAAACTTTTCAACAAAAATAATTATCCCCTTGTTACAGTCCATTGTATTATAAAAATAATGTGCCAACGTTTGCCTTTAGGATGTTTACAATGCTTGTTGGTTTGTATGGTGCAGGACAGAAACTTTGGCTGTAGTGCGCAATTTTACATTTTTAACTGGAACGTCAAACGGTTCTGATTCTTTTTGTACTGTCTTTATGTAAAAAATTTATGTTTCCTAATTTTGGTAGAATTTTTGGGGTAACATAATTATGTTGAATGTTCAGATTTCTACATACTGTTCTGTTTTTGACAGATTCTGTTTTTGATGCATAGTTTGCTTGTTTTGATGAAACTATCAATTTATATCAGTGGATTAAGCCATGAAAAAGTTATATTACAGTAGAAACATTGCAAAAACAAAATTTGAATTGGTTTTCAACAGTACTTAGTGTAGTGATTTGCTTTATTATACTTACGGATCTTACCGAGTTTTCTGTTGAAGTTTTGTGTGGATGAAATGTCTAATCGAGGAGGTCTCGATATGAGGAAAAGGAAGACAAGCAAGAGCTCAAGCTTGGGGATACCCGAGGCACCACAAGTAAATATTCAAGGAGACTCAAGCATCTAAGCTTGGGGATACCCCAGAAGGCATCCCCTCTTTCTTCAACAAGTATCGGTATGTTTTCGGATTCGTTTCGTTCATGCGATATGTGCAAGTCTTGGAGCGTCTTTTGCATTTAGTTTTTACTTTTCTTTCATGCACCATGATGGTATGAGATAGTTCTTGGTTTATTTATAGAATGATCATTGCACATCACTTAAATCTTTTGAGTATGGCTTTATAGAATGCTTCATGTGCTTCACTTATATCATTTGAAGTTTGGATTGCCTGTTTCTCTTCACATAGAAAACCGCCATTTGTAGAATGCTCTTTTGCTTCACTTATATTTGTTAGAGAATGGGCATATATTTTGTAGAAAGAAATTAACTCTCTTGCTTCACTTATATCTATTTAGAGAGATGACAAGAATTGGTCATTCACATGGTTAGTCATAAAATCCTACATAAACTTGTAGATCGCTGAATATGATATGTTTGATTCCTTGCAATAGTTTTGCGATACAGAGATGGTAATATTAGAGTCATGCTAGTGGGTGATTGTGGATTAGTAGAAATACTTGTGTTGAGGTTTGTGAATCCCGAAGCATGCACGTATGGTGAACCGCTTTGTGATGAAGTTGGATCACAATTTTATTTATTGATTGTCTTCCTTATGAGTGGCGGCCGGGGACGAGCGATGGTCTTTTCCTACCAATATATCCCCCTAGGAGCACGTGCATAGTACTTTGTTTTCAATGGCTTGTAGATTTTTGCAATAAGTATATGATTTATTTATGAGTAATGTTGATTCCATGGATTATACGCACTCTCACCCTTCCATCATTGCTAGCCTCTTCGGTACCGTGCATTGCCCTTTCTCACCTCGGGAGTTGGTGCAAACTTCGCTGGTGCATCAAAACCCCGTGATATGATACGCTCGGTCACACATAAGCCTCCTTATATCTTCCTCAAAACAGCCACCATACCTACCTATCATGGCATTTCCATAGCCGTTCCGAGATATATTGCCATGCAACTTCCTTCATCATCATATACATGACTTGAGCATTCATTGTCATATTGCTTTGCATGATCGTAAGATATCTAGCATGACGTTTTCATGGCTTGTCCGTTTTTTGATGTCATTTCTACGCTAGATCATTGCACATCCCGGTACACCGCCGGAGGCATTCATATAGAGTCATATCTTTGTTCTAGATATTGAGTTGTAAGTAAATAAAAGTGTGATGATCATCATTATTAGAGCATTGCCCCAGGGAGGAAAGGATGATGGAGACTATGATTCCCCCACAAGTCGGGATGAGACTCCGGACTTAATAAAAAAAAGAGGCCAATGAAGCCTAAATAAAAAAAAGAGAGAGAGAGAGGCCAAAGACGCCTATTCAAGAAAAAGAGAAAATAAAAAAATGAGAGAAAAAGAGAGAAGGGGCAATGTTACTATCCTTTTACCACACTTGTGCTTTAGAGTAGCACCATGTTCTTCATAGAGAGAGTCTCCTATGCTTTCACTTTCATATACTAGTGGGAATTTTCATTAAAGAACTTGGCTTGTATATTCCAATGACAGGCTTCCTCAAATGCCCGAGGTCTTCATGAGCAAGCAAGTTGGATGCACACCCACTTAGTTTTCAGTTTGAGCTTTCATACACTTATAGCTCTAGTCCATCCGTTTCATGGCAATCCCTACTCACTCACATTGATATCTATTGATGGGCATCTCCATAGCCCGTTGATACGCCTAGTCGATGTGAGACTTTCTCCTTTTTTGTCTTCTCCACATAACCCCCACCATCATATTCTATTCCACCTATAGTGCTATGTCCATGGCTCACGCTCCTGTATTGCGTGAAAGTTGAAAAAGTTTGAGATTACTAAAGTATGAAACAATTGCTTGGCTTGTAATCGGGGTTGTGCATGATTAAATACTTTGTGTGATGAAGATAGAGCAACAACCAGACTATATGATTTTGTAGGGATAACTTTCCTTGGCCATGTTGTTTTGAAAAGACATGATTGCTCTATTGGCACGCTCAAAGTATTATCGTTTTATGTTAAATGATAGACTATTGCTTTGAATCACTCCTGTCTTAATATTCATGCCATGATTAGACATATGATCAAGATTATGCTAGGTAGCATTCCACATCAAAAATTATCTTTTTTATCATTTACCTACTCGAGGATGAGCAGGAATTAAGCTTGGGGATGCTGACACGTGTCCGTCGTATCTATAATTTTTGATTGTTCCATGCCAATATTATTCAACTTTCATATACTTTTGGCAACTTTATACTATTTTTGGGACTAACATTTTGATCTAGTGCCCAGTGCCAGTTCCTGTTTGTTGCATGTTTTATGTTTCACAGAAACCCAATATCAAACGGAGTCCAAACGGGATAAAAATGCACGAAGAATTATTTTGGAATATTTCTGATTTTTGGGAAGTAAAATCAACGCGAGACGGTGCCCCAGGGGGCCATGAGATAGGGGGGCAGGGAGGCAGGCGCGCCCTGGACTCTCCTGGGCACCCCGTAAGGCGATTGATGCTCTTCTTTTGCCGCAAGAAAGCTAATTTTATGAGAAAAATCTGGGCGAAAGATTCACCCCAATCGGAGTTACAGATCTCCGGATATAAAAGAAACGGTGAAGGGGCAGAATCTGGGAACGCAGAAACAGAGAGAGACAAAGAGACAGATCCAATCTCGGAGGGGCTCTCGCCCCTCCCAAGCCATGGGAGCCAAGGACCAAAGGGAAAACCCTTCTATCATCTAGGGAGATGGTCAAGGAAGAAGAAGAACAAGGGGGCCCCTCTCCCCCTTACTTCCGGTGGCGCCGGAACGCCGCCGGGGACCATCATCATCACTGCGATCTTCATCAACATCTTCACTGCCTTCATCACCAACTCTTCCCCCCTCTATGCAGCGGTGTAACTCCTCTCTTACCCGCTGTAATCTCTACTTAAACATGGTGCTCAACACTATATATTATTTCCCAATGATGTATGGATATCCTATGATGTTTGAGTATACCCGTTTTGTCCTATGGGTTAATTGATGATCGTGATTGGTTTGAGTTGCATGTTTTATTATTGGTGTTGTCATATGGTGCTCTCCGTGTCGCGCAAGCGCGAGGGATCCCCTCTGTAGGGTTTGCAATATGTTTATGATTTGCTTATGGTGGGTGGTGTGAGTAAACAGAAGCACATACCCGAGTAAGTAGGTTGTTTGCGTATGGGATAAAGGGGACTTGATACTTTAATGCTATGGTTGGGTTTTACCTTAGTGAATCTTTAGTAGTTGTGGATGCTTGCTAGAGTTCCAATCATAAGTGCACATGATCCACGAAGAGAAAGTATGTTAGCTTATGCCTCTCCCTCAAATAAAATTGCAATAGTGATTACTGGTCTAGTTATCGATTGCCTTGGACAAATAACTTTCTTGTAGCAAAAAATCTCTCTACTAATACTTACTTTATTGCTTCTTTATCTAAACAGCCCCTACTTTTTATTTACGGGCTCTTTATTATCTTGCAAACCTATCCAAGAACACCTACAAAGTACTTCTAGTTTCATACTTGTTCTACGTAAAGCGAACGCTAAGCGTGCGTAGAGTCATATCAGTGGCAGATAGGGCTTGAGAGAATATTTGTTCTACCTTTAGATCCTCGTTGGGTTCGGCACTCTTACTTATCGAAAGAGGCTACAACTATCCCATATACTTGTGGGTTATCAAGCTACTCTATACTTCTGCTGCAAGGGCCGCGGTGTGCTCCTCCGTACGGAGGGAGCGCTCCGGATTTCCATTGACCATTATAACGCCGCGAGGTCCGGGCATCTTGAGCTTAAGGTAGGCATAGTGCGGCACCGCGTTGAAATGAGCAAATGCGGTTCGTCCGAGCAGTGCGTGATAACCACTGCGAAAGGGGACGATGTCGAAGATTAATTCTTCGCTTCGGAAATTATCCGGGGATCCGAAGACCACTTCCAGTGTGATTGAGCCCGTACAACAGGCCTCTACACCTGGTATGACACCTTTAAAGGTGGTTCTGGTGGGCTTGATCCTTGAGGGATCAATACCCATTTTGCGCACTGTATCCTGATAGAGCAAGTTCAGGCTGCTACCATCGTCCATGAGGACGCGTGTGAGGTGGAATCCGTCAATGATAGGGTCTAGCGCTAGTGCGGCTGAACCGCCATGACGGATACTACTCGGATGGTCCCTTTGATCAAAAGTGATCGAACAGGAGGACCACGGGTTGTATTTCGAGGTGACGTCCCTTAGTGCGCGCTTCCGCTCCCTTTTGGGGATATGGGTAGCATATATCATGTTCACCGTTTTAACTTGGGGAGGAAACTTCTTCTGTCCCCCTGTGTTCGATGGCCGGGGTTCCTCGTTGTCATTGCTTTGCTATCCCTTTTCCTTGTTTTCGGCATTTAACTTGCCGGCCTGTTTAAAGACCCAACATTCTCTGTTGGTATGATTGGCTGGTTTATCGGGGGTGCCGTGGATTTCACATGGACGATCGAGTATGCGGTCCAGACTGGACAGGCCCGGATTGTTTCTATTAAATGGCTTTTTCCATCGACTAGACTTGGAGCCACTGAATCCGGCATTGGCGGCCGTGTCTTCGGCATTATCGCAATTATTTCGACGCTTGTGTTTGTTGCGTCGGGGCTTGCCGTTGCTATCTATGGCTTCAGAAGTGCCAGGTTTACTTGAGGTGTTGTTGCTACAAGCTAGCCAGCTACCCTCGCCCGTGCAAAAGCGGGTCATGAGCATCGTAAGGGCTGCCAGGGACTTTGGCTTCTCTTGGCCGAGGTGTCGGGCGAGCCACTCGTCCTAGATGTTATGCTTAAAAGCCACTAGGGCTTCTACATCTGGACAGTCGACGATCTGGTTCTTTTTAGTTGAGAAACGAGTCCAGAATTTCCTGGCTGACTCTTCGGGCTGTTGGATTATATGACTTAATTCATCGGCATCCAGAGGTCAGACATAAGTGCCTTGGAAGTTCTCAAGGAATGCATTTACCAGGTTCTCCCAACTGCCAATGGAGTTTTCGGGCAGACTGTTCCACCAGTGCCGAGCTGGTCCCTTGAGTTTTAGCGGGAGATACTTGATGGCATAGAGATCATCGCCGCATGCCATATGTATATGGAGAAGGAAGTCCTCGATCCATACCGCGGGATCTATTGTTCCATCGTATGATTCAATCTTTATGGGTTTAAACCCCTCTGGGAATTCATGCTCCATTACTTCATCAGTGAAGCATAGGGGGTGTGCGGAGCCTCTGTGTCGGGCTATGTCGGGACGCAACTCGGATGGAGCCGGTCTGTGGTATTCGGCCCGGACAGGTTTGTATTTGTTATATCCGGCTTGGTGTTCGTCGTTGCACGTTGGGGCGCACCCCCGCGATCCATAGATCGATCTGGTTTGCCCTGTTCTCTTTTGCAAGTCGTACCGCAGGTTGTGTGTATCCCCAAGATGTTGTGTTTCTATTTGTTTGGTGAGGCAGTGCCGGTTGGTGTTCGGGCTGAATTGACGTTTTATCTCGGCCACGCGGTGGTCGGTCAGCCGCATTATGAGGTGGTAGTGCTGGCTCCAGCGCCTCGTCATCGAATTGAGGTAGCAATTTCCGCTTCGGGTAACTTTTGGTTGGGCGTTCGAGTCTGTATTCCGCGGCTGCCAGGACCTCAGTCCATCTATCAGTGAGCAGATCTTGATCGGCTTGAAGCTGCTGCTGCTTCTTCTTCAGACTCTTTGTCGTGGCTATAAGCGCTCGACGGGATCCTCTGGCATGATAAATTCTTCGTCGCCGAGGCTCATCTCATCTTCAGAGAGAGGCATGTAATTGTTGTCCTCCGTGTCGTCGTTCACGGCCTGTTCATCAGGGCTGGCTCGCCCGTCTTCCCGTTCAGCCTGTTCGAAACTTGGCTTGGCGGGGTCTTTGTTGTCTTCGGCATCGTCCGGAGTGCTATTTTATCTTGTGCCGGTATCACTATTTCTACCATAGCATGATTTAGAGCGGCGCCACTGACATCGGCGCTTTGGCTGCTTCTCAGGAAGTTTATCCTCAACCGGAACCTTTTTGTCATCACCATTGTCTTCTTTGGGTGTATCCACCATGGATATGTTGTATGAAGAGGTGGCTGTCTAGCACCCAGTGGGCGGTGGTTCCTGTTCTTCTCCGGCATCATCGTCCATACCGTTGATGTCTTCGGAGTCGAAATCAAGCATGTCGGTCAAATCATCGATAGTGGCTATCAAGTGGGTGGTGGGTGGGTAATGAAGTTCTCCGTCGTCCGCTTCCCACTCAAGCCGGACATAGTTCGGCCAAGAATCTCCTGACAAGGAGAGAGACTTTAATGAGTTTAACACATCGCCTAGGGGTGAGTGTTGGAAGATGTCCACGGAGCTGAACTCTAAGATCGGCGCTCGGTCAGGTTCGTTGGGTGCGGATGCACGCGGTTCGGAGCCTTTGGCCAGAGACGAGTCCGAGGTTCCGATGACACATGCCTCGTTGGAGGTCAGATCTGTGTTCGGCTCTAGCGCCGCTGAGTCTGCGGCTTCCATGGCGAGGTTGAGCTTCCCGTCCTTGGATGGCACACTCTACTCTAGATCTAGGGCCAGAGTGATTACAGGCCCTATCTCCTGCACACAGTCTGATGACAGATTTAGGTCATATTCATCGTGCCGGCAGGGCGCGGCTGTCATGGGCTCGAATCCATCGAAGATCAAGTCTCCGTGGTTGTCGGCGGTGTAGTTCAAGCTTCCAAACCTGACCTGATGGCCAGGGGCGTAGCTGTCGATCTGCTCCAGATGGCCAAACGAGTTGACCCGCAGTGCGAAGCCGTCGAATACGAAAATCTGTCCGGGGAGAAAAACTTCACCCTGGACTACGTTGTTGTAGATGATTGAAGGAGACATCAAGCCTTACGGTGACGACACAGTGGAACTCTCAATGAAAGCACCAATGTTGGTGTCAAAACTGGCGGATCTCGGGTAGGGGTCCCCGAACTGTGCGTCTAAGGCTAATGGTAACAGGAGGCGGGGGACACAATGTTTACCCAGGTTCGGGCCCTCATGATGGAGGTAATACCCTACTTCCTGCTTGACTGATCTTGATGATATGAGTATTACAAGAGTTGATCTACCATGAGATCATAGAGGCTAAACCCTAGAAGCTAGCCTATGATTACGATTGTTCTTGTCCTACGAACTAAACCCTCCGGTTTATATAGACATCGGAGGGGGCTAGGGTTACACATAGTCGGCTACAAAGGAAGGAATCTTCATATCCTAACCGCCAGGCTTGCCTTCCACGCAAAGAAGAGTCCCATCCGGACACGAGACGAAGTCTTCTATCTTGTATCTTCATAGCCCAACAGTCCGACATATGCGTATAGTCCGGCTGTTCGAGGACCCCTTAATCCGAAACTCCCTCAATGCTCATCTGGTCAAGACATGAATATATATTTTAATTTGTTGTGGGTAAATGTTAGAGGTTGCAGCAAATATATTGTACACTGCGGGTCTTTCAGCCAAGTTTAGAGGCAAGCATGTGGGGCCAGTGCTATGATGTGTCGCATCAACTTGTACAACAAGGAGAATCTTGATTTTACTACTACACGACTTCTCCCTCGCCCATGCGTGCGGTTTCTCACAAGCTTATAGTACTACAACAAGCTATCCCTCCCGCTCGTGGTGGACGGACATGCAGCAGTGGATTCAATACTGTAGAAGCAGTAGTGGTAACATCATTGTTCATCTTCTCGAAGAGGCGAAGAGAAAGCGCAACCCGAACGTGGCAGTTGCGAACCTTGGAGCACGCATATAGCCAGGCTCTTGCATGAGACAAAATTGCTATGTGAGCCCACTATTGCAGTACGTACTTGCTAGTATAGCCCTGTAAACCAGAAAGGAGTATTTTCCTTTCTAGAGATTTTAACAAGTGACTATACTACACCGAGACGGAGTACATATGGAGCAAAATGAGTGAATCTGCACCGTAAATAAATACATAGTTCTCTCATTTTCCTCTCCGCGGTGCACAATATTGAGTATACTGACTAGTCTTTTTTTGACACACATTTACGGTTTTTGATACAGTACAGACGCAAGCGCTCATATACATGCACATACACTCACACCTATGAACGCACACACGCATACCCTACCCCTATGAGCACCTCCGAAATACTGAGCCGACACTATCATCTTGAAATTTACGAAGTCACCATAGGTACCTCGTTGTCGACGGGAACGTCTCCTGATACGCGATAGACGCAAGTGGCAGTCGCCTCCATAGGTGCTTGAATGCCAAGGAGGGAGAGGGTAGCAGTTCCCGAGATGTTGAACGGTCAATGATGCATCCTCAATTACATGCATAGGGAATTAATTGGAGAAGCAGAATAGAGCCAACACAATGTGATTGCAACCGATTTTGGACTCTCATATAAAGGCGCCCCACCACTCCAATCCATCTACTCCTAAGTCTCTGCGCAATACTGCTCACTCCAATCCAAGACCAAGTGACCAGAAGCCACAAGCACCTATGGAGGCAATGGACGCGAGCGGCATTCGGTTGTGCCAAATCATCCAAGGCGCCGGCCTGCGGCCCCGCACCGCGCAGCATTTCGAGACAGTGCTGGCGACCACCAGCATCGTAACCCTTGCCGACGCCGGCTTCGCCTCTCGCATGGACGACATGATGGTCAACTACATCCGCAAGTTCATCACCGTCAACAAGCGCGCGGACGACCTTGCCGTACATCTCCAGCCCGCTCGCCCAGGCTCCTCATTGCCTGCCACCCTCATCGGCCTCCATGGTGACAAACTCTTTCAAGCCATTGTGGCCCTGCAGGTGCGGGAGGTCGCGATGAAGAATGTGCACCTCGAGGCCGCGCTCGCCGTGAAGCGCCTCGCCATGCAAGAAACCGTCGACCTGCACATCCATGTCTACGAGGAAATCATCTACATAGGCCACTACAAGGCAAGCGAGGACAGAAAGACGTTGGCCTTCTTCTAGCAGCTGGAATCTTTGGACGCCACTGTTCATAAGCACGTCGACCTGGCCACGAAAGCCGCTGCTACATATGCGCCGTTCGGTTGGCCAGTGCCCTGAGTAGAGGAGGTGGACGTCGTCGATGGATGCATCTCATCTTCTTGTCTCCTGTAACCAACACTGCATCACCTCGTGGCGTTAATATTTTATTAGTATAGTACTCCCTCCATTCCCAAATATAAGTCTTTCTAGAGATTCCAGCAAGTGACTACATACAGAGCAAAATGAGTGAATCTACACTCTAAAATATGTCTACATACACCCGTAAGTTGTATTCCATTTGAAATAGTATCTAAAAAGGCTCATTTTTAGGAACAGAGGGAGTATATGGCATTTTTATTCTAGTCATAACATTTTCACTATGAGGTGGGGCCATAGTTGAGCAAACCCACCCCGCCCATCGGGCGTCGGCAGAGTTTAGAATTAGAAGAGAGAAACGAGGTAGGAGAGCTAGCTATAGCACGGACGCTGTTGTCAGATGGGACTCATGTTGATAGAATAGGAGGACTGAGCACTCGTACCTCTTTTTTTTGTGAGGGAAAAAATAGTCGTATGTCTAGTACGACTAGTTGGGTGCATGCGACCTATAGCTATCATTACTTTAGGTCTCCTTTTAGAACCGCAACTACGCTTCACAATACATATTTTTACACGCATTTATCCTCCTATATGTACTCCTAGGCTATTTCCACGTGCTCCCTTTCATCGACATGTGGGACATAGAGCATCTGGGTCGTAGTGCATGCACGACTCGAAGCATATGCCGGGGTACTTTACATTTCAGACCTCATGAATTACATGCAAACCCCCCACGGAAGAATAAATAAATAAATGAATTACTACATTAAACCGGATTATTTTCGTAGAAACCGGAGCATGTTCATTAAATTTTGGACATGACACATTTATAAAAAATGACCAGACCTAAACCAGTCTAAGGGCCTCTTTGATTTCCCCGCAAAAAAGGGCCTCTTTGATTCGTAGGATACTGAAAACACAAGAATGGGGAAAGTATGATGGCGATGAACCTAGACGAGGAGAACTCTAACTCACTTAGAGGTTAGAGTTAGATTCTAACCCTGAGCTAACTCTAAATCAAAGAGGTGTATGGATGGCAGGGTTAGATTGAGAATAAATGCTCTTTCTCAATCATTTCACTACTTTGGACCCTATTTCCTGCCGGCTTTGGTGTGGCCAGCTCTTGTGTGACCTCCTCCCGCTCACAATTGACATAAACGAACCATCTTTACAAATCAAGCATGCAAAACATGATAAATTTTACTTTGTCCATACAAATAAGATATCCCACTTAAACATACAAGTCGTCAATCAAGCTTCACAAAAAAACACTCCATGAAACAAAGCATGAGCTAACTCATCACGGAAGTCAATGACGATAGGGAGGGAGCCTGGAACCCCTCACACACCGAGGGAGGAGCTCGTCATCATCGCTCTGGAGGAAGGCTCTGTAGATCCCAAGCCCTGGGAACCCCTCCGACGCTGGCGCTTGCGAGTTGAGGTCGACACCGGCATAGGTAGCAGGGCCGCTTGCCGCCGATTGGGAACTTAATCTTTGGGCCTCTAGAAATAATGCAAGCCTGAAACTAAAATACCTAGAAAGGTGAACTGAATCTTTGGGCCTCTAGAAATAATGCAAGCCTGAAACTGAAATACCTAGAAAGGTGAACTAAATCATTGGGCCTCTAGAAATAATGCAAGCCTAAAACTGAAATACCTAGAAAGGTGAACTGAATCTTTGGGCCTCTAGAAAGATTTCTTACCTCCTCAAGCAGCATCAAACAATTCCATGCGTGCACCACAAATCTATACCAAGTTTGATCAGGATCTACTTTTCCAAATTAGAATTAGCGCTAGAGCGAGCAAGATCAATGATATGGCTGTGAGACAGAGAAGGAATGAACAAACTCACCCCTCTCACGACCTCCCTAGTAGATGCGCCGCCTCCGCGCATGACAGAGGGAGAAAAACGACCGGTGAATGGGGAGCGGGGAGACCTTCGAAGGATGGAGGGATAGGACGGCCCGAGTAGGGCGGAGGAGGCCAGAAGGAGAGGGCGGCCGGAGGAGAGAGAGGGCGAGCGGTGCTTGGGCGGGCGGCCCGATGGGGAACACATTGGAGTCGTGCGAGGTGGGGGGGGATGGAGCAATCTGGTGTAGGCAGGGGAGATTTTTTAGTTCTCTTTAAGTGGGCCCAAGGATAACTAACCCAAATAGAACCTCTCCACCGGGCTAGTTTTTTTAGCTGGGTTAGAGCAAACTTGCTCAAACTAACCCCTTCTGTAATTTGAGGCTATTTCAACCCAAACCAGCTCTAACTCAGGGATCCAAACAAAGAGGAGTAATATTGTACATGCTACAGTCTGGATCATAGCACATTGTTTTTTATGGCCATATCACCACATTGTTTTCTACTGCTGGTTCACTGGGCAACCATGGTTCACATTTCTGGTTCACTGGGCTGTCGTGGTTCACACTCCTCCGACCTGAGTAGTAGTAGTACTATAGTATATACCGCATCATTCTTTGCTCCTTCTTACTACATACTTTGCCGACATGTGGGAGAGCTAGCATCTGGGTCGACGTGTCATGCACCAGATTAGAGTGCGGAACAGAAGGGGGGCATCACCCCGGTTGTAGCGCCAGTGATTTTTTTCGAACATCAGCATAATTCATGACTATAGTGAGTAGTCATATCACACAAGTCTTTCCAATAACGCCCGTCAAATCGCACAGCCCGACCTTTCCAGCAGTAAGTTTGAATCCGCCACTCCCTCACCCTCCTCGCCTCTCTATCAAACCGCCTACCTGAAAACTGTCGTGTGTACTGCCCGGGAAAAGCCCCGCCCTCAACTTTTAACTACGCGAAAATAGTTTGAGCTTGTTCGTTCTATATAAATACTTACTGTATGTTTATTCACCCGTGGGGTTGTTCAATGAATGGAGGGCTGGGGAGCACAAGTGAACAATACTAGTACTACTAGTAGTAAGTAGGAGTCGTACAGTTAGTCACCTTAAATAGAGAGTTTCTTTCCTTTAATGCCACGTACACAAATTGAAACGCTTGTTGTGGAGAGAAAAAGATAATAACTCCACTATATATGTACGCAGGGGCCTGAGCACTTGCTTTACTAGGGTTGCTCTCTTCATTCTGTCATCCTCTCTAGATCTAAACAAGATAGCGGTAGCAACATTTTCTCTCTGCTCACCGCTGGGCATAGATCCGGCTGGATCCCTTCGGCCGGTGTGTGTAGAGGACTAAAAGGTGCATCGTTCACGCGGTCATCACCGCCGAGGGAGGAAACTCATAGCTGCCGGCGGGGCCCGATCCTCAGCCCATGTCGTTCTCTCCGACACAGCGCCGGCTCAGGAGGTCCTCCGACCCTTCTTCCTCCCTGCCGTATTGTGCGCAGATCGGACCTGCTGCCGCCGACATCCTGACAAACCTTAGGTACAAGTTCTTCGAAAGTGGCCTTGCTCTACTACCGTAGCTCCCAACGTGTTTGCATGTGCATCTTTTTCTATTTTCCTCAGCTCTTCCAAATCCACCTAAATTTTTAGTATTATTAGAGGTAAAGCTACTTCATGCATTCGAATCTAGGACTTGTTACAAACAACGAATAAAGGGAAAAAAATTGTAGCATGAATCTAGGACTTGATTCAAAGAGGAAATAACAAGGGGAAAGTAGTAGAGACCGGGTACCCAACCGGTCTCTTAGTTGAAAAGGGAAATAATGGGAAAACTCAGTACAAACTAGATAAGGAACAGATCTATTATTGGTTAAAAAAGGATAGAAAGTGGCAGCTGGTGGACAAGTCAACAAAGTATGTCCAGGATTAGAGTTGCTGCCCTCACATAGTAAAAGGTCTCCAGGATTAGATTTGCTTCCCTCACATAGTAAAAGGTCTCCAGGATTAGATTTGCTGCCCTCACATAGGAAAAGTTCTCCAGGATTAAATTTGCTGCCCTCACAGAGCATGAACAAACTCGGCATGACCACTTTATGCCTCCTTGTAGGTACATTGTGCTGATGCGTCCACTGTCGCATGTCCTTATACCAACCTTTTCTGTTGTTAATGTAAGGGCGCATGTAAAATGAAGCGATCACACTGTTACCTTAAGGACATGTCTAACCGGTGTTATTGTTAATCTAATGCCTCCAGTGATATGATGCAATTAAACTGTGTTAACAAATGGTACTCTTGCTGTTTTCCCAAGTATGATAAGTAAGTTGCTTCTTTACGCTGCTGAGTGACCTGGTGTCTCCACGGTCCCATGCCCTTAAACCAACTCTTTAGCTACTGTTGATTCACTATATCTGGTAATCAAGCAATGCCACCATTAAAGTAATCCCATATTTGACGAATGTCATAGTTGATCGTAATGCTTCCAGTAACATGAGGCATTCCTGACGTTTCAAAATTTCTACTGTCCTTGCGTGATTGCCATGAACATAATTAATATGCTTCTTTTCATTTCGTGTATGTTTCGTATATCCTTATTGACCAGCAACTGTTTACTTTCTATCTTTTTGTGCAGATAGGGATATCCATTTCACCTGTTGCTATTGTGACCTTTTGGTGAACTGCACAAAACAATTTCTTTTGGAATGAGTGTCTTGTGCAATTCAACTAAAATGTCACGTGGGCAACATCTCTCAATTTTGGTGGAACTGCACAAAATGGTTATTCGAGTTTCCAAAATCTCCATCAAATTCTACTGGTAATCTCGTGCAACATTTTATTAGCTTTTGCAGGATGAGCCGTCACTGTCACCACAATGGCACTTTAGTGGAACTGCACAAAAGGATAAGAAAATTATAGTTGCACCTTACATGAGTAGGACAACCAACCTCAATGTTGCTAAACTTCAGTGCAACTACTAAAGAAGAACCTGCCAGCTCACGAGAGCAAGTACTTCTTGCTAGCTGAATGATGCAATCTTTGCTTCATTTCAGGTGAACTGCAGAAAAGGGCACATGAATTGAATCATGGCTCTGCAGGTTGACCTCATCCGAGTGGAGTTGCAGATTCACCACATCGAGTCATGGCGATATAGGGCCCCTCACACCGGTTGCTGCAACTAGTGCCACTATTATAGTAATCATGCTCTTTCTTATCTGTGCAAACAGGAATACTCTACTACAGATGTTGTGATGGTCAAGAGCATTCGCCAAGTTCTTGGGTTGTATGAAACGGCTAGCCAAGATGGATTTAATCCCGATATTCACTTTATCAAAAGGCTCTAATGGGTTGGTTCTGAATCTTGCAAGCTGGGAATCAATGAGATGTGTAGGCATCTTTGTTGTACTTACTATTTGACTCTTATTTGTTGGTTCTGAATCTTGGAAGCTGGGAATCAATGAGATGTGTAGGCATCTTTGTTGTACTTATTACTTGAATCTTATTCGTTGGTTCTAAATCTTGCAAGCTGGGAAACACGACATGATGATGCAGAGGACAGCAACCATAACAAACTGTTCAAACTTGGTAGTATTTTCTGAGAAGTGCGGCAAATGTGCTGATCATGTGCGTCCTTAGAATAATAATTCTAATTGTTGTGCATGTTAATCCTGTTGCACTGATAGACCGAGCCAATGCGTTGCTTGTTTTAAGAATACATTTTAATTAAAGCTAATTAAATTTAATTAAAGTGACCACTAACACTTGTTATTACAGTACCAATACAGATCCACTCGTGAACCGACGTGATGTGGCCGAAATAGGTTTCTTAATGGAGGCGTTTGAATGCGCCGAGGGTGCATATTCTACCGGGCATGGAATGGGCGAAGGAGGGGTAGTAATTGTTGTCGCCTATACACACTCAGTTTAATGTTGAATCCAGTTCCCCAAGAGCTGAAAAACAAACTACTTCTGCCACCTACTCACTCATTTACTTGAAGAGACTCCAATGGCGATCCAAGGGGTGAGCCTGCTGGATATGGACATCAGCAAGGAGTTCACCTTTGAGTTCTCCATTCAGTCCCATGGCGGCACCAAGTTGAATGTGATGTACACCAATGATCCGGACTCGGTGAAGCTCCGCCTCGCCGAGTTGAAGCAGTACCTACAGGACGAGAAAGCACAAGGTCGACGGACTAGACCTTGTGCCCATCCATTCATCTCCTGACAGGGACCAGCGGATCGTGGTCGCCCAGGTATGCGTGCGAGACAAGGTTCTCGTCTACCACTGCTGTAGGGCCATCAGAGGTTCTGGAGCATTTTCCCGTTTCATCGGCAACGCCGACTGCACCTTCGCTACGGTGGAGAGAAGGAAGAACGTGATGATTCGTCCATCTGGTGCAACAAGCTTGTCGATATCCAGAAGCAATACAAGATCATCGGCAACGGGCAGGAGAAGGACTCGCCAAGACCATCATCAATCCCTGCTACGCCAACATGAAAGAAGACAACGATACCAAGGAGCTCCACCGGCCACCCTGCATCCGAACAAGTCAACCCTCATACTCCCCTCCGCGTGCGTCTTCCCCCGCTCCGGTTCATTCGGTCCACGGTCTCGACATCGTCCTCTGCCTTGGTGCTCTCTCCACGGTGCTGCCGTCTGTCGTTCCCAACATGGTCAGCAAAACAAGAGGAATCAGGAGACAACTGTTCGTCGAGAGGCTGACAGTCCCGGGCCCACCAGGTCCATGGCCTAGGTTTTTTTGTTTAACATGGGCAGCCCACAACATGTTTCAACGTTTTTTGGATCAAGTGGCCTCTGGGCCTCCCAACCTAGCTTGTCTATAACATTAGAAGCCCAAATTATGTTTATTTTTTCAAGACGACGCACAGCTTAGTTCTATTTTTCTATAAGAATGCAAAACTGAATCTTATTTTATTACACACACACACACACACATACACACACACACATATTATATATATGTATGTATGTATGTATGTATGTATGTATGTATATATATACATCCCAGCTATTCTGCAACCCATTCCTGAATAAGCTATTCAGGAACCCTTCCCAACTGCCCGAGAACAGACAACTAACTGTGCGACCTATACTAGTTAACTGTTGGGCGGACTTTTTCTGGCATCATTTTTTCGCATTGTTTTTTAGTTGTAATTATTGAACCATTCATAGGAATGATGCATATGATATACCGTTGGATAGCTATTGAAAAGGAGCAAAAAACTCATGTTGACCGTTTTCCCAAAATCAATTTGGTTTTTAAACAAAATTAAAAAAACTAAAAATAGATCAAACGAGTTTTCAATGTTTTTGTGAAAGGATTTTTTTAAAAATTTATCAGAATGATGCATATGATATACCATTAGAAAGCTACCGATTATCCCGAACTTTGGCATATATAACACATTCTCAGATTTGCTACGGTTTAAGAGCAGTTTTCTAAAAACTAACATCATTTTTTGACATTTTTTCCCCGAACTACTACAGTACACGCTAACTGCTCGAGCAGAATATCTAACTGCCCCATACTGAGCAAGCTAACTGCGGTACCGAATAAACTATTTTTTCTTTTATTCTTTTCTTCCCGGTTCAAGTTAACTGCTAGGACTGAAATAGCTAACTGCCGAAGATCGGGGCAGTTAATACCTAGTTAACTGTCGGACCAAAAATATTTAAAAAATCATTCTTTTTTTCTGGATCGAGCTAACCGCCAGGACTAAAATAGCTAACTGTCGGGATTTCACACCAACTTAACTGTCAGACCTAGGTTTTTTCATTGTTTTTTGGGTCGAGCTAACCACCGGGATTGAAATAGCTAACTACCGGGATTGCGAAAGTACACCAAGGTAACTGCCGGACCGAATATACAAAAAAATCATTATTTTTTTGCACGGGTCACATTAACTGCCGCAATTTTTCTGAAGTTAACTCCATAGATTGCGAAAGTTAATTACACATAGTTAACTGCTATGAACAGGCTAACTGCCCGACCAAAATAGCTAACTGATGTATGACGACAAAGCTAACTGCCGTGACTTAAGACACTTCATTTTTTTCTTGTTTTTTCCTGGATCAAGCTAACTGCCGGCATTGAAATAGCTAACCGCCAGACTGAAGGTACTAATTTTTTTCTTTTATATTTTTCCTAGGTCATGCTAACCGCGGCCCCGAAATAGCTAACTGTTAGGACTACGGCACTTAAGAACAAGTTAACTGCCCAACTAAAGATACTATTTTTTTCTTCTATTTTATATTTTCCTCTATAAGCTAATTGCATGGGCCTGAAATAACTAATAGCCAAGTATTGTGATAGTTAGCAATAAGTTAACTATCGGCACTGAATATACTACATTTTTGGTTTCGTTCCTTTCTCACCGGGGAATATGCTACTTTTTTTTCCTAGGTTTTTAACAAGGGTTTTTAAATTGTTGTAAATGAAGTTAACTACTGTAATTTTGTAACTTAACTTCCATAATTTTTTCATAACAAACTTAAATTTTCTTTTGTGTGTCTTTTTTCTTAGTGAACTATTCCAAATTGCCAAGTTAACCGTTACAAATCGCCAAGCTAACTATTGTGAATTAGAAATTGTCGAGTCAAAAGAAAGCTATCTCATGTTCGCACATAAACAAAGCATCAGTAGTAGACATCACTTTTTAAATTGCAGAACGGTCATAGTACAACGGGGTTATCTGCAGAAGTTTGTGATGTCTCGGTCGGAGATGGTCGTGCCAGCCAGCAACTGTCCGACGTCTAACAGTAGAAGCAAACACATCCTCGGCAGTAAAAATGAGATCAAACAACACGGGAAGAGGATGCACAGAGCCTGGACTCGTGTTGGCCCTTGCTGCCACACATCATCGCCGTCGACACACTTCAATGGCTATACAAATATCCGAATAGACAAGTAACATACTTTTTTTTCCAGTTTAAGCTAACTGCATTGGTCGGCTCAATTAACTATTTGTTCAGTTTAAGCTAACTGCTAACTGCGGAGAACCATCAAAAAATTGCCAGCTGTAGTGGTCTGCATTGGAGGATAGGAAGAAACAAAAAATTACTCCATCTCAGCGCATAATTTTTAAGGTTAACTGACCACACACAAAAAGTGGACTGAACAAATTCAAATAAAAGTTCCTAGCTTTTTCTAAAGCTAACTGGACCATCATTTTCCAAATGCTAACTCGTTTCTGTTAGTACAGATGACTACAGAAGCTAGTAAACTCCAAGACCAAAACCAAACTCCACTATTTTTCTTTTTCTTTCGGGGCGAGCTAACTACAGTCGCACCAATAGCCAACTGCTCGATCCCAACCCAAACATTGTTGGAACCAACGGCATGTCTGCATTGAGTTAACTACCATGAGTTTCTGCTGGATTCATGAGAAGACGGGGGGCGGGGGAATAGCGTGTCACCTAGATGCCACACAAGGTGACAGGAAGTGGTGCCGCAACACGTGTGGTCGACAGTGACGATGGATCTGCCGTCCTGTCGGTCGAGATGGATGCGGCGGTCATCGGAGCACTCTAATCAAGCCCCATCATGATAGATTCACTAGGCCAGGGATGGGGGCTCGCCTGGATTTGGGGGTAGCGGTGGGAGGGCGAGGCCTGCATTCGGGAGGCGCCTGATCGAGGATAGCGCTCTCGCCGAGATCCAGACGTGGGGGCAGCTGGTGGTGCCAAGGTTGGAGATGGTTGCATGCAGCGGGGTTGGTGGTGGTGGTGGCGCGCCGACGGGGTAGGTGGTGGTGGTGGCACGCCGGCGGGGATATGTGGTGGTG
>NC_041385.1:290080287-290084084 GCF_002162155.2 Triticum dicoccoides
GGTGGTGGTGGCCCGCTGGTGGGGTAGGCGGTGGTGGTGGCACGCCGGCGGGGTACGTGGTGGTGGTGGCGCGCTGGCGGGGTGGGTGGTGGTGGTGGCTGTGCGGTGGGTGGTGGTGGGACTATGTTTAGTAAGTTAGGAGATTGGGGGTGGGGCTTCCTAAATAAGCTTATTTAGAAACTATAGAGAGGGGTTCCTAAATAGTCCCCCATATATATATAAATATATATACATATATACATATATATATATATATACATATATACATATATATATATATATACATATATATAGGGTGGGTCTATTATGATAACACCCTATAGAGTCCTATTCTGCACACCAAACGCTTATTCTGCTAACAGTTTTTCTGTCCGATGCAGTTCCCTTCATCGATTTTGGGTCCATGAAAAACAGAGTGTCTGCATTTCCTTAAAATCAAAACTGCTCTTAAACCGTAAGGAATTAGTGGAAGTGTTCTACATGAAAAAGTTGTGCCTCGTCGATATCTTTCCAACGGCATATCATTTGAATCATTTCAACAACCGGTTTGTAAAAATTAAAAAAAACGGCAGCTGCCACACGTCCTCTGCCGCATGATTTTCAAAATTAACTTAAAACCGTAAGCAACCTCAAAACCATTCCTACATATGATAGTTGCGCCTTGCCCATAGCTTTCCAACGACGTATTACACGCTTCGTTTCGACAAACGGTTCAGAAACTAGAGCGAAAACAGTATCGACAATTTGAAAAAATTTGAAAAACAGAATTCCGTGATTTAGTAAATTTGAAACTGCTCTTAAACCGTAATGAATTAGAGAAAGATTTATATATGAAAAAGATGCGCCTCGACGATATCTATCCAATGGCGTACTATTTGCTTCATTCCGACAAGCGGTTTTGAAAAAAACGCGAAAAAACGCTCGCTGTCACTCATCATCCGCCGCACTATTTTCAAAACTGCTCTTAAACCGTGTGGAATCTCGAAAAGTGTTCAACATGTCGAAGTTGTGCCTAATCCATAGCTTTTCAATGGTATATTACACGCCTTATTCCGATAAACGGTTACAAAATTAGAGCAAAAACAGTACCAAAAAAACACCGCGTGCAATTTTTTTCGACACGAAGTTCACTAGTCTCTATTGCAGTGCTCGTCGTCAAAATGATGCAGTGCGCTTCTGTTGAGCGTGTAGTGCCGAAGTGGTGTGCAGAATAGTCTATTCTGCTAATATTAGCAGAATAACTATTCTGCACACCACTTCTGCTAATAATAGTCATTGCATCTTCTTGACGACGAGCACTGCAATATAGACTAGTGAACTTCGCGTCGGAAAAAACTGCACGCAGTGTTTTTTCGGTACTGTTTTCGCTCTAATTTTTTGATTGTTTATCGAAACAAGGCGTATAATATACCGTTGAAAAACTATGGATTAGGCACAACTTCGCTATGTTGAACACTTTTCAAGATTCCTCGCGGTTGACGAGCAGTTTCAAAAATGGCGCGGCGGATGACGAGTGGCAGCGAACGTATTTTCGTGATTTTTTCTAAACTGCTCATCGAAATAAAGCAAATGATACGCCGTTGGAAAGATATCGTCAAGGCGCATCTTTTTCATATCTATTATGTTCCCTAATTCGTTACATTTTTTTGAATTTACTAAATCGCGGAATCAAGATATCGTCAAGAGCAGTTTCAAATTTACTAAATCGCGGAATTACGTTTTTTTGAATTTTTTTCAATTTTCGGTACTGTTTTTGCTCTAGTTTTTGAATGGTTTGTCAAAACGAGGCGTGTAATACGTCGTTGGAAAGCCATGGACAATGCGCAACTTTCATATGTAGAAATGGTTTTGAGATTCCATACGGTTTTTAGTTAATTTTGAAAATCATGCGGCTGACTACGAGAGGCAGCGGCCGTTTTCGAGAAATTTTTACAAACCGCTTGTCGAAATGATTCAAATTGTACGTTGTTGGAAAGATATCGTCGAGACACAACTTTTTCATGTAGAACGCTCCCTCTAATTCCTTACGGTTTAAGAGCAATTTTAAAATTACGGAAGTGCAGACACTCTGTTTTTTTGCGACACCCAAACCAGCAATTGTACGTCATCCGATAGAAAACCGCACTGCATCGGACGAAAACCGCACTGCATCAGACAGGCAAGTGAACTTCATGATTTCTTTTGTCGAACGTAAATTTTTCTCAGACGAGTTTTTGTTGTCTTTTTTTTTAATTTTTTTATGAACAAGAGTGGACTGCAGAGACAAAGACAAGTGAACAGCAAACTTATATCATAGTGAACCACATTACTATTTTGTTGTTTCGCTATTTTTTTGCGCTTTCATGTTCGGCACAAGTGAACAGCATCACTCTCAAAAGTGAACCACATCCGAAAACCAAACGCACTCCAGGTGTTGATTTTAGTTGAGTGAGTTTTGAAACACATGAAATAAATTACACTTCATACAAAGTGGTAATGAGCTGCTACACACAAGTTTAGTGAGCTACTTTTTTTGTCTTCGAACAATTTTGTCAAAGAAGACGAGTGCACTACACGCATATACGCTCTCAACTGAAAGCACATGTCCTCTTCTGCATGAACACGCTCTCTCAATTGCAACCACTCATGAGATGAAGTGCACTGCATGCGGCACAGTGGTGTTGACCCCGACTTTTCTTCTCCCGTTTGAACCTTGGAAGAAGAATAGCTAGCGCCACTCTGCATGGGGGTTCCCTTGACTTTGGCCATCAACACAATGGCGGGGGTGGTGCTCGTCGTCTGGTGCTCCACGGCCATTGTTGAGCACTGCACAGACCCACGCGCCGCACTGCACGCACATGCTGCGGACCGCCCGACCAGAGCTGTAAGAAACGGAAAAACGAGCAGACACCGGAAGCGCACTGCACTAGGAAACCACACAAGATGAAGTGCACATCCAAAATCTGCAAAAACAGAAAGCAAGAAAAGGCCTTCTGTGAACTGCACCGGCGGAAACTCATGTCCCCGGGATGCAGTCGCCGTCGTTGACCTTTCTTTGCGCCCTTTGACAAATACACACAATTTTTGTGAAACTAACTGCAGCAAACACACCAATTTTGCAATGAATTGATAGAAAACACCGTGGGCAGGGTAGCGAGCGGCCAAGATGGAACTCATCCAAGTTGCAAGGAGAGGAGCTCGATCCGGCGGTGATGTGCGAGGTCAGAGGAGAGGGGTAGCAAACTGCATGGTTGAGGGTACGAAACTGCTGCGTGCCTGGATCCACACCGGAGATACGAGGCAGCCAGGAAGGCCCCTGCAAGGAGAAGAAGGGCGAAGGAGCTCGGGTGGTTCCTGGTAGCCACGGGCGGAGGAGGAGCATGGATCCCGACCGTGGACTCCACGGGGATCCCTGCGGGCCCAGCTGTCCTGCACGGCAGTGCCTCGGCGCAGATTTGGAGCACCCCAACTCTGGCGTGGAGCCGCGACAACCAGCAAGGAGGGGCGGCAAAATGGCTTGGATGAGGAGCTCCGGCGTGGGGACGCTGTAGGTCGGGCGTGCTGCGGCCGAACCAGCGACGGCGTCGCCCTTCTTGCTCGTTGGCTGGCGGACCACCGGGGCTGCCGCGGCCTGGATCCGGCGGCGAGGCGGTGCGTGGGGGTGCTGCGGCCTAGATCCAGTCGCGGCGCGTGGGGCTGCTGTGGCCGGGATCCGGCGGTGGGGGAGGCACGTGGGGCTAGCGCGGCTTGGATCCGCCGCGTGGGGAGGCGGTGGTCAGGCGGCGCGTGGGGAGAGGGTGGCCGAGGCAGCCCATCGG
>NC_041385.1:290084495-290098085 GCF_002162155.2 Triticum dicoccoides
GTGGCGTGTATAGTGGGGAGGAAGTGGTCGGGGTGGGTGGGGAGGAAGTGGTGGGGTGGGTGGTTGTTTTTTCTTTCAGGGAGGGCAGGTGGTTGTTTTTAGTGTTAGGTTCGGGCGGGGCGGGTGTTAGCAGAATAAGGTTTTTGGTGTGCAAAATAAGATCTTAAGGGGTATTATCATAATAGATCCACCCTATATATATAATAGAAACAACATAATAATACTTGTTTATATATAACTTGGCAAGTTAACTCATCAAATTAGAATGATATTTTATTTCGTAAATTGGAAGTTCTTACAAAATAATTATAATACTTGTTTATATATAACTTGACAAGTTAACTCCTAGTGATTGCGTACATAAGCTTGCAAATATTTTACTGACCAATGCAGTAATAGACGTGCAATCATGTGTTTATGTTTTTATAACATTTCTCCGTCCAGCCCAATATGATATTTTCACCCAGCCCAGCAAGTCCGCAGATTTCAAGAAAAATGCAAATGGGCTTTAAATTCTACCATATATATAAACGGGTTGCGTAGATGCTACATCATTGTTTCACCCAGCCCACCAAATGGACTAAAAACAAATGGACTAGCTGACATGTGGGCCAGTAGATCGAAGCCTAAGCAAGGCGTTGGATTTACATCCAACGACCGGCATTCTTCTTCAATCTCTCATCTTCTTCCCCCAGTGCTACCGGGACCGCCTGCTCCAGCCTCCGGCATCCAGTGGTGTTGTTTTGCGCGCCTAGCAGGGAAACACTATACCGCCGACGGCCAGGCCATCCCTCCACTCCGCACCTCCTGTTGTTCTTTGCCGAGTGTATGCCCACCCCGCACCTGAACCAGTCAAGTTTCCCACTCCTCTCCGTCTGCGACTCCACTGTCGCGTCTTCCCCATCTCCGGGTCATTCCAGTCTAGGGCCTCCCTGTCGTCCATCGCCTCGCCGCGCTCGGCGCGGTGTGTTCAGCAAACGAGAGTCATCGAAAGAGGACTATACATGAGAGCCTGATGGCTGGGACCCACGAGGTCCATGGTCGCACGCAAGGAAAGTTCCTCCTTATTAAGTTGTTTCCTCCCCTTGATAGCTGGGACCCACCGGCTGTATCTTTGCATAGAAGGAAGTGCCTCCTTGTTATGCGAAAAAAACTATTCCTCCCGATGACAGTTGGAACCCGGCAGATTTGGTGGCTGACATGTGGGCCTACTAAGCAGACGTGTACGCAGGGCTTTGTCAACTTAATCAACAAATGATTCTAGCAGCTGGACCGTTGGATGTTAATCCAACAGCCGTGCTCCTTCTTCAACCTCTGTTCTTGCTCCTGTCTCCCGTGGGTGGCAGTGCTACCGCGCACCAAAACTAGTCAAGTTCCCACTCCTCTCCATCTGCGATTCCACTTCCGTGTCTTCCCCATCTTTGGGTCGTTCTAGTCTGGGGCCTCTCCGTCGTCCACTGGCCTTGTTGCGCTCGACACGGTGTGGTCAACAAATGAGAGTCATCGGACGCCTCACACCGCAGCTGAACCAGTGAACCCTTGTACTCCTCTCCGCGTGGGCTTCCACTGCCGTGTCTTCCCCGGCTCAGCGTCGTCCCCTTCCTAGGCCTCGCCGTCGTCTACCGCCCTGGTGATCTCAGCGCGGTGTGGTCAACATGGTCAAGGAACGACTTCCATCGGAAGAGTAGAGTACGTGGAGAGGCTGACAGCTGGGTCCACGGCGGCCGCAAGGAAGTGCCTCCTTATTACGCGCAAAATAATTATTCATCCACCTGACAGCAGGGACCCACCGGACGGGCCACCATATTTCATGAAAAAAACATTTCCCCCCCTGACTGCTCGGACCCACCAGCTACATCTTCGCACGCAAGGAAGTGCGTCCATATTACAGGCAAAAAAAATGATTCGCCCCCCTGACTGCTGGGACCCACCAGCTACATCTTTGCACCAAGGAAGTGCGTCCATATTACGGGCAAAAAAATGATTCGCCCCCCTGACTGCTGGGACCCATCGACTACTCTTCGCACGCAAGGAAGTGCCTGACAGTTGGGACCCACCTGGTCGAAGCGTATGTAGTGTTGTTATTCTGGTCGGGAACGTGTACGTACATACTAGTCACTGTAGAGGCGCGCATGTGTCGTAGTAGAGGCGCGCACGTAGCATGTACACGTACGTACAACGGCCAGGGGGCAAGAAAGAAAATACGGCCACATACGTACATACGGGCAGGGTCTCGAATGCGTACTCGCGCATACGTACAGCCAGGACTTGTGTACATGGCTGGGTCGGAACGGAGAAACTGCATCGTCGTCGTGTTCATGGGGAGGCAACGGAATGCGTCGTGTTCATCGAGAGGCAACAGAATGCGTGGGAGCCAACCGGCTTGGACGGAACAGCCGATGGAAACGAGGCCTCGCGTACCGCATAACGGAGGAAACAACCATGTGTTCGACCAGCCACGTTCGAAACGGGATCTTGTTCATCGGGACGGGTCTGGCATACCGCAAAACAGAGGAAACAGAATTCTGTTGGACCTCCTACAATCGAAACGGGGTCCTATTGATCGAAGGGGTGTGGCGTACCACAAAACAGAGGAAACAGACTTGTGTTTGAGCGCTAAGGTCGAAACGAGGGTCCTGTTCATCGGGAGGGGTGTGGCGTACCGCAAAATGGGACTCCACGGGATACTGTTCATCTCCACCGTCGACCTCCTCTAGCCTCCATGGGCTACTGTTCATCCAACGTCGACCTCCTCCAGCCAACACCTGCAACTGTTCATCCACGGGCTCCTGTTCATCCAGCCTCCACCACGCGCTACTCCACCGGCTACTGTTCAACCAACCCTCTCCATGGGCTCCTGGTCAACCACCCCTCCACGGGCTATTGTTCATCTAGCCCTCCACCGGCTACTATACAACCAGCCCTCCACAGGCTACTGTTCAACCTTCCCTCCACGGGGTCCTGTTCATCAAGCCCTCCACAGGGTCTGAAAGTGCAACTATCCCTAGGTGGTTTTGGTAATTCATAACAACATATAGCTCATTGAGCTAATGCTATTCCAACACTATTATTTCAGGAAGCTCAATGAATGACATGGCATAGCTGATGAAGGTGGATCCCTCAAAATATCAAGGACAAAGGATTGGCTCAAGCTCAAAAGCTCAAGACTCTACATTTTATATTTCAGTGATCCAAGATCACATTGCGTCTATAGGAAAAGCCAATACTATCAAGGAGGGATGAGGTGTTGCTTAATGAGCCTCTTGCTTCATGTGCTTAGTGATATGCTCCAAAACACTCAACTACTTTCTCACATCCTCATATGACCTAAACCTAAAGCCATAATTGGTCACACCGATTCTTTCTATCCGGCTCCACCGAGTTCAGATGTCATAGCCACTGCCACAAACCCTAGGCAAATCGATCTCACCGATAGGGATCTCGGTCTCACCGAGATGGGATTGTAATCTCTCTGTTTCCCTTCGTAACATTTCGGTCTAACCGAAGTGAGCAATCGGTCCCACCGAGATTGCAATGTAAACTCTCTGTTTCCCTTTTGTAACATTTCGGTCTCACCGAAAAGAGCAAATCGGTCCCATCGAGTTTACCTGACCAACTCACTGGTTAGCTAATTACCAAAATCGGTCTCACCGAGTTTGTGTAATCGGTCTCACCGAGATTACGTTATGCCCTAACCCTAACCATATCGGTCCTACCGAGTTGCATGTCGGTCCCACCGAAAATCCTAACGGTCACTAGGTTTACTAAATTGGTCTGACCAAGTTTGTTGATTCGGTCCCACCGAGATTGGTAAATTGTGTGTAACGGTTAGATTTTGTGTGGAGGCTATATATACCCCTCCACCTCCTCTTCATTCGTGGAGAGAGCCATCAGAACAAACCTACACTTCCAACTTACCAGTTCTGAGAGAGAACCACCTACTCATGTGTTGAGGCCAAGGTATTCCATTCCTACCATATGAATCTTGATCTCTAGCATTCCCCAAGTTGCTTTCCACTCAAATCTTCTTTCCACCAGATCCAAATCCTATGAGAGAGAGTTGAGTGTTGGGGAGACTATCATTTGAAGCACAAGAGCAAGGAGTTCATCATCAACGCACATTTGTTACTTCTTGGAGAGTGGTGTCTCCTAGATTGGCTAGGTGTCACTTGGGAGTCTCCGACAAAGATTGTGGAGTTGAACCAAGGAGTTTGTAACAGCAAGGAGATCGCCTACTTCGTGAAGATCTACCGCAAGTGAGGCCAGTCCTTCGTGGGCGATGGCCATGGTGGGATAGACAAGGTTGCTTCTTTGTGGACCCTTCTTGGGTGGAGCCCTCTATGGACTCGCGCAACCATTACCCTTCGTGGGTTGAAGTCTCCATCAACGTGGATGTACGATAGCACCACCTATCGGAACCACACCAAAGACATCAGTGTCTCCAACTGCGTTTGAATCCTCCAAACCCTTCCATTTACTTTCTTGCAAGTTGCATGCTTTAATTTCCGCTGCCTATATACTCTTTGCATGTTTGCTTGATTTGTGTGATGATTGCTTGACTTGTCCAAAGATTGTTAAAATCTGCCAAACTCTAAAATTGGGAAAAGGTTAAGTTTTTAATTGGTCAAGTAGTCTAATCACCCCCCCCTCTAGACATACTTCAAGGTTCTACAAGTGGTATCAGAGCCTTGGTCTCCATTTGCTTTGATTTCCATAGCTTTTGGTGGTCATAGCCTTGGTTTCACAACCTAGGAGAGTATGGCATCTAGCAAGGGAAATTATCAACGTAGAGGTCCTTATTTTGATGGAATTAATTTTGCTAGTTGGAAGCATAAGATGAAAATGCATATTCTTGGACATAACCCCGCCGTTTGGGCTATTATTTTTATTGGGTTGCAAGGTGAATTCTTTGATGGGAGAGAGCCGAACCGTGAAGCTAATGCGGAAGAATTGAAGATGCTGCAATACAACGCTCAAGCTTGTGATATCATCTTCAACGGATTGTGCCCTGAAAAATTCAACAAAATCAGCCGTCTTGAGAATGCAAAGGAAATTTGGGACACTTTGATTGATATGCACGAAGGTACCGACTCCGTCAAGGAATCCAAGTTGGATGTGCTCCAAAGTCAGCTTGACAAGTTCAAAATGAAGGATAGTGAAGGTGTCGCTGAAATGTACTCTAGGCTTGCTCTTATCACAAATGAGATTGCCGGCTTAGGGAGTGAAGAGATGACCGACGGATTCATCATTAAGAAGATCCTAAGAGCAGTGGATGGAAAATATGATACCGTGTGCACATTGATTCAAATGATGCCCACTTACAAGAATCTCAAGCCAACGGAAGTCATTGGTAGAATTGTTGCTCATGAGATGTCACTCAAGGATAAGGAGGAACTTCACAACAAGTCAAGTGGTGCTTACAAAGCCTCATGTGAATCTCCCACATCATCAAGTGAGAAACAAACCTTCAATGAAGAATTGAGCTTAATGGTGAAGAATTTCAACAAATTCTACAAGAGTAGAAGCAAAGAAAGAAGCTCTAAGTCAAGGTCCTACAATGACAAGAGATCTTCCAGTCGAAAGTGCAACTGCTACAATTGTGGGAGACCCGAACACTATTCCAATGAGTGTACGACACCCTACAAAAGAAGAGAATATTCTCCAAAAAGAATAAGTAGAAGAGAAGAATCATCACCAAGAGAGAGAAGGAGTAGAGATGATCGTTATGAACGAAGACCCTCATGGAGAAGCAAAGATTCGGAAAGGAAGGACAAGTCATCAAAGAGCTACACAAAACGAAGACATCAAGCTCATGTTGGTGAATGGGTATCCGGTTCCGACTCTGAACATCACTCCGAGAGAATCTTTCACTCCGACTCTGAACATACTCAAGATGAAGGTGTTGCCGGTCTAGCACTGATGACAACCAACTCCTACGACATATTTGACTCACCAAATGAAGGAATTAGAAGATGCTTCCTGGCCAAAGGTCCAAAGGTAACACATCCCGAGAATGTTGATTTCAATAGTGATGAAGATGACTTGCTAGGTGATGATGATTTACTTATTGACAACTCTAGTGATGAATACTATGATGGAACGTCAATTAATCATGCAAAACAAGATAAAACGAATGACAATGATAAGGAGAAGATTGAGCTTCTAACTAAAGAACTAAACACTCTTATGTTAGCTCATGAAACTATCTTCGAAAATCATCGAGAACTTTTAAGGGCTCATGAGAAGTTACGCTTTGAAAAGCTCAATCTTGAGCAAGAGAATGAGTTCTTAAAGGCAATCAATGATGATCTTCGCAAGAAAAGTTCTTCTTATATTGCCAAGCGTTTACTCTTATCAACTTACATGCCTCAAGTCAAGTCTAATAACAAGAACAAGAAAGATTCTTTCTCTAGTAGTAACAATAACAATGCTAAATCAAATATTGTTGCTTATAGTAGTTCTCTTGATTCCACTAATGATTCTCTTAGCCAAGTTACACTCGAGCAAGAAAACAGCTTATTGAAAGGAATTATAGAGAAAGGTGTATACAAGAGCCTTTCCGGGAGTAAGCAATTCGAGGAAATTTTACGCAAGCAAGGAAGGCACCGTAAGAATCAAGGTGTTGGTTTTGAACGAAAGTTCAACGCCAATGGAGTTGAGTGGGAAGAAGATCAATACCCCAAGACGAAGTTTGTTCCTCAACAAGAGAAGTATGATCCTACTTCTTTCAAGGGAACACAAACTCAAGATGATCTTCCATCACAAGACCATAAAGGCAAGGACAAGCTTCAAGAGGAGATTGATGCATTTGAAGAAGCACCCAAGGCCTTGGTCAAGTGGGTTCCCAAGACTACGTCAAGTTCTACTTCATCAAGTACAACCACAACTCCAAGGATTCCCATAAAGATGATGTGGATCCCGAAGAAGAAGAACTAGAGAGTTCTTGAGGGTGACTCCGCCAACATTCTTCAATCATATTATTACGGCAAGAGCAAGTGCAATCAACTTCCACATCTTGCACTAGTTCAAGGAGTCACAAACCCTCATGTTGGTAAGGCAAGGGACAAGGTAACCAAATGATTTCATGGACATCATTTTGTGTGTGCATCACTCTATGTCTATGGATATTCTTGTTTTGTTCCTTGTGGGACTAACCCATGTAGGTATGTTGAAAGTGCAACTCACTCCAAAAGATTGCTCCAAATGATCTACATCAACTTTGAGCATTCACATCTTCAACACCTACATGAAGTCATCATCGACAAAACCCAAGGTTAGTTCATCCCTCTAAGGGGGGATCTCACATCTAGGGGGAGCTTAACTCTAAAGAATTGAGTCAAAGCAACTCTAATGGTGTGAACACATCAATGCATTATGTAAAAGTGGTAACCCCACTTGAGCTTAAACGATGAGTATGACCTATGATCAAATGTTCTCATTTGACTCCTAAGTCAATATACTCAAATATAGATGACCTAGTAATCGCCAATTGTTTGATAGATGCTAGTTTTGGTTGTGCATGCTTTGCCACATATTTCATTTGTCACTTTATTGTGTGAGCATGCTGGTTGCATATTTTACTCATTCGAGGACATCCACTTGTTGTTTTGATTGATTGGCTTCTTTTTCTTTGGCCAATTGGATGGACAAGAATGCCTAAGAACCTTCTATAGCTATCTATGCTTTTCTCGTCTCAAACTCTATTCATGCTACATCACAAAATTTGATCAAGTCAGATTCGAACCACTCTGTGTGAGGAGCACTTGGATTCCCCGATTCGTCATAGACTTAAACTTCCAAAACTTCTTTGTGATTCTTGGTCTGACCGATTCCTCCATTTCGGTCCCACCGAGATTACTAAGTCGATCTAGGTTTTCAATCTCGGTGCAACCGATATGAACTTTTCGGTCACACCGAGTTGCTGTAACTGTTAACAGTTATGCATCTCGGTGCCACCGAGTTGTTCAACTCGGTCACACCGACAATGTCGGGCTATATATAGTCATGGGCAAAAATTTGGAAATTCCTCCAAACCCCTTCGTCCGCGCGTAGCTCGCTCTGCCTACTAGGTCTACGGATCGTCGACTTCGTAGCCAGCCGCCTCCTGGCGCTGGTCTCCGCCGCCGTCAATGGATTTCTTCTCCACTATTGTCGCCGTAGCGAGTTCACCGCCGAGCTAGGGTATGAACTCGATCACAGTGCTTTCCTCATCTGATTCTCAGCACATTGTGTTCGTAATGCATCTTTCCACGATTGAAACACTCCTATCTAGTCAATGTGATCCTTAGAATAGATGTGATTCAAAAATTTAGGGTTAGGCTTCCACCGAAACCATCTCGGACCCACCGAGTTGAAAAACTCGGTCTCACCGATTTGGCTAATGCCATTGCACTAGTAAGTCTCGGTCTGACCGAGAATTACAAATCGGTGTGACCGATTTTAGAACTCTGTGAAACCCTAGCAGTCTCGGTGCCACCGAACTGTGACTCGATCTGACCGAGATCACTAGTTTAGGTTCGAAAACTGCTTCCGTATCACCGAGTTTGAAAATCGGTAGATCCAAAATGCTTTCTGTGGAAACTAAAACTAAGTTTTTGAATCATTCTTTTGCAAAAATCTCTGCATTTTGTGATGCTCATCCACTCTGTCTCATCTATAACTATTCACAGGGTCAGCAGTCAGTGATTTGTAGCATGTCAGACCAAAGTGACAGTCAGAACAGGGAAGAAGAGCAGATTCACATGTGTGAGGGCACTAGTCCCTCAAGTACTTCAGATGAAGGCATCAAAAGTACTCCTAGCAACTTGCCCAAAGCAGCCACAAGAGCAAGAAGGAAGAGAACCTCAAACTCAGAGGATGAGGACTATGTGGCAGCAGAAGATGAGGCTACTTCCAAGAAGGTAGTGCTCAAGAAGGAGTATGGCTCAGCAAAGAACATAAAGCCAGGCATGAAGATCAAAAGGCCAGCGGGAAGACAGCCAATGTCCAAAGCCAGAGGATCAACTCGAGTATCTGAAATGCCTGATCCCAAAGAGCCAGCTGCAGAAGGAAAGAAAAGGAAGGAAATGGTCAAGAAGACCATGGCCAGAGTTGTTGGTCAACCTTCCATGATGGAAGAGGAAGAAGAGGTTGCTGCACCAGCACCAAAGGCACATAAGCTTATGGGTGATGCTATAAAGTCAGGGGCTGCAACACCAAAGCCCAAAGAAGCACCCAAAGCTGCCCCCAAGCCCAAGATTGCACCAAAGAGAAATACCAGGAGTACACCAGCAGATGAGAAGAACAAGGCCCCAATGCCTGAGGTTGCTGCTGAGGAAGATGAAGAAGGGAAGATCCTACGAAAGCTCAAACCCAAGATTCTAGACCACAATGATGCTCATCCTGTGGCTGAGAACATGAAGATCAGGAAAGACTCAGGGTTGAGGCTATGGAGATTGTCTGATCCATATGCCACCAGGAGAAGGAATGCTGTAGATTACAGGTTCCACACCAAGGAGCAGCATGACTTCTATGAGACAATCTTGTTGGACAAGAAGCCCATAGTGTGTGATATGAGGTGGGTCGACTGGACCTACATGAAGGAAAATGAAGAACACTATACTGGAGTGCAAGACAGTTTCATTGCTTGTGGAGTTGCAGATTTTGTTGGGCAGAAGCTCACCAACTAGAATGATGAACTCATTATGCAATTCTACTCCACATCACATTTCTATCCAGATGGCAGGATAGTTTGGATGTCTGAAGGAACAAGATACCAGTCAACCATAGAGGAATGGGCAAGTCTGATCAATGCCCCAAAGAAGAGTGAAGATGACTTGGATGTATATGCCAAGAAGAAGATGGGACACAATTCTATGTCACATATGTACAAAGATATCCCAGACAAAGCCCTTGAGACTTTCTCGTTTGGGTCAGTCCATTTTCTTCTGTCAGGGCTGCCTACGATCAACTGGATCTTAAGGCACACTCTTTTGCCCAAATGAGGTGACCACAACATGATAAGAGGGCATGCAATGAACATGCTTCACATTTTTTATGTGCCCCAGAAATTCAAAGTCATGAGCCTTATGGTAGAAACCATTAAGAGGACTACAGCAGATCAGAAGAGAAGTTGTGGATATGCCCCACAGATTCAGGAGTTGATTAACTCAAAGATGGGCACAGGAAAATATCAGTTGGATAAAGAACATTTTGCTCTCTATCCAGACTTTGAGGACAATCAAGTTGTCATGAATGAGAATGATCCAACATCAGCGCAAGCTCAAGAGAAGAGGGAGAAGGCAAGGAAAGAGAAGGCTGCCAAGATGCCAACTCAAGAGGAGGCATCTGAGTATTTCTTGAAGAACAAATAGGAGCAGCTTGGTTACTTGATAGCATCAACGCTGAGGATTGAGAAGGGGTTGGCCACCCTAACTCAAAACCAGGAGAGCTTGGAAAGAATCATGGAACAAAAAATCTATGATCTTGATGTCAAAGTAACTGAGATTCAGTCAGTTGTGGAACAACTGCAGGATGAAATGCAGGAGAGGAAGGGCAAGACAAACAAAGATGCATTTTCCAGAGTGCCTAGAGCTCAGAGGTCAGTTGCAGTGCCTGTGACAGACACAAGAGCCACATCATCTGCACCAGCTACAGCTCCTACAGCTCCAGGGCAACCAACTCCAGCACCAACTCCTCCAGCTCCGTCTACATTAACTGAAGTCTTCGTCCAAGGAGCCATCTCTACACCACCAACAGAAGACAAAGCCTGAGAGACGATATAGTCCTATGCATTTTCTATGAACTTTTTGGTAACTTGTTGCCAAAGGGGGAGAAAAATGTATAGATCATAGGCTTTGAGAGAGAGATTTGCTGTTTTTTGTTCTCTCTTGTCTTCTTGGTTGAACGTGTTTGCTTTTGATTGCTTGAGATACTATGCATTACCTGTGAGACATTGATGATCATGTGTTTGATCATAAGCTACACTTATGCTTGATTATATGTTATTATCTTACCTATCCTTATATGATCATTCACTTTGTTTGGTGATGAGTGCATGTATTCAATCTTTATTATTTTGAGCGCTCCACCAAGATGTATGTGACATGGAAGAGTAACCCATGAGCCTAATTCCTTGTGCATTTGCAGTCCAAAGCAAATCTTAAACTATGCACAAATTTAGGGGGAGCTCTTGCTTATCACATACTTCTCAAAGCGACGATGTTTTTCAATCTTAAAATTTATTGTCGAAGCTTTGATCTATATGTTGTCATCAATTACCAAAAGGGGGAGATTGAAAGTGCAACTATCCCTAGGTGGTTTTGGCAATTCATAACAACATATAGATCATTGAGCTAATGCTATTCCAAGACTATTATTTCAGGAAGCTCAATGAATGGCATGGCATGGATGATGAAAGTGGATCCCTGAAAATATCAAGGACAAAGGATTGGCTCAAGCTCAAAAGCTCAAGACTCTACATTTTATATTTCAGTGATCCAAGATCACATTGAGTCTAGGAAAAGCCAATACTATCAAGGAGGGATGAGGTGTTGCTTAATGAGCCTCTTGCTTCATGTGCTTAGTGATATGCTCCAAAACCCTCAACTACTTTCACACATCCTCATATGACCTAAACCTAAAGCCAAAATCGATCACACCGATTCTTTCTATCCGGCGCCACCGAGTTCAGATGTCATAGCCACTGCCACAAACCCTAGGCAAATCGGTCTCACCGATAGGGATCTCGGTCTCACCGAGATGGGATTGTAATCTCTCTGTTTCCCTTCGTAATGTTTCGGTCTAACCGAAGTGAGCGATCGGTCCCACCGAGATTGCAATGTAAACTCTCTGTTTCCCTTTTGTAACATTTCGGTCTCACCGAAAAGAGCAAATCGGTCCCACCGAGTTTACCTGACCAACTCTCTGGTTAGCTAATTACCAAAATCGGTCTCACCGAGTTTGTGTAATCGGTCTCACCGAGATTACGTTATGCCCTAACCCTAACCATATCGGTCCTACCGAGTTGCATGTTGGTCCCACCGAAAATCCTAACGGTCACTAGGTTTACTAAATCGGTCTGACCGAGTTTGTTTATTCGGTACCACCGAGATTGGTAAATTGTGTGTAACGGTTAGATTTTGTGTGGAGGCTATATATACCCCTCCACCTCCTCTTCATTCATGGAGAGAGCCATCAGAACAAACCTACACTTCCAACTTACCAGTTCTGAGAGAGAACCACCTACTCATGTGTTGAGGCCAAGATATTCCATTCCTACCATATGAATCTTGATCTGTAGCCTTCCCCAAGTTGCTTTCCACTCAAATCTTCCTTCCACCAGATCCAAATCCTATGAGAGAGAGTTGAGTGTTGGGGAGACTATCATTTGAAGCACAAGAGCAAGGACTTCATCATCAACGCACCATTTGTTACTTCTTGGAGAGTGGTGTCTCCTAGATTGGCTAGGTGTCACTTGGGAGCCTCCGACAAAGATTGTGGAGTTGAACCAAGGAGTTTGTAAGGGCAAGGAGATCGCCTACTTCGTGAAGATCTACCGCTAGTGAGGCAAGTCCTTCATGGGCGACGGCCATGGTGGAATAGACAAGGTTGCTTCTTCATGGACCCTTCTTGGGTGGAGCCCTCCGTGGACTCGCGCAACCGTTACCCTTCGTGGGTTGAAGTCTCCGTCAATGTGGATGTACGATAGCACCACCTATCGGAACCACGCCAAAAACATCCGTGTCTCCAACTGCGTTTGAATCCTCCAAACCCTTCCCTTTACTTTCTTGCAAGTTGCATGCTTTAATTTCCGCTGCCTATATACTCTTTGCATGCTTGCTTGAATTGTGTGATGATTGCTTGACTTGTCCAAAGATTGTTAAAATCTGCCAAACTCTAAAATTGGGAAAAGGTTAGGTTTTTAATTGGTCAAGTAGTCTGATCACCCCCCTCTAGACATACTTCAAGGTCCTACAGGGTCCTGTTCATCCACGCCCAACCGGCTTGATCGATCGGGGTCCTGTTCATCCAGCGGCAACACCACGAGGTCCTGTTCATCCAACCCCCACTAGGAACTGTTCATCCAAACACCCCAACAACACTCACTGTTCATCCAGATTAAGCATCGATCGGCTTCAGTTAGCAGCAGTAGCAAAGTGTAACAACCCAAATTTTCAATTTGGAATGTTATACATAGGTCATCATATGCATATCATATTTAATTGCATTTTGGTTGATCCTAGAAACTCTAAGCAACTCAAGAACCCACAGAGAGAGTTGGGGGTTTTTATTTTTTTCATATTTGAATTTTCTCAAATATTGAAAAGAGGATCATTTTGGTTTTAATCATTTTCTCTCCGAACATTTTCAATATTAAAATAAAAGAGAGGGGATAAAATGACTTCTCCAAAATAAAAGAAATATTGGAGGTAAAATGTCAAAATCAAAGCCAGACTCTCCCCGGGCCGGCCCCCCTCCCCAAGCCACGCCCCGCCCCACCCCCCTTAAATAGTGCGCCGCCGCCGCCCCGAAGCCCCACCTCACCCCGCCACCGCACCCCGCCACTAGGGCCGCCGCCGCCGCCAAGCGCCGCCGCCGCCGCGCCGCTTC
>NC_041385.1:290098651-290112425 GCF_002162155.2 Triticum dicoccoides
CGCGCCGCTTCGCCGCTCACGATGCCTCGTCGCTGCACCGCCGACGCCCTGCCGCCCACGATGCCACCCCACGCGGCCGCCGCCCCACCCCGCCGGAGGTAGCCGCCGCCGCCGCCGTTTCATTTTTTCCGGTTAAGTCAAAACCGTCGTTTTTTTAGAAAAACCCTAGATCTATTTTTTTAAATAGATCGGTTCGGTTTTTTTTCGATTTAGTTATTTAGCGGACGTTCATCCGTTCATTCGTTTTAACGAATGCCGTTCACTGATTAGGTTCTGTTAACGAATGTTCGTTCGTTAGTCTATTCGTCTTGTTTTAGTTTCCAGGGTTTTATCTGTGAATTTTTTCGATCGTGATTTTTGCCCTGATCTTCGAACTAGTATAACTTTTTGCCCGTTTATCCAAATTAGATGAAACCAGCGCCTAAATCTTTGTCTCGAAGCCCTCTTTCTGTTTAGCCAACTTGAACATGATTTTGGTACTGTAAAATTTGACTTTAGTCCAAATTAGTAAACGAATCTTGTTTCGTTCGTATCTCAAGTTCCGTTGCTTCGTTTGATTTGATTCTTTTTGCAAACCGAAGTTCTTCAGTTGAACTTTCTGGTTAGCTCTTCTTTTTTGAGTTTTACCCATGCTTCTTGTTTTAGTGCTTATGTATGCTATGGTTTGTGTGCGATGGAATTCCCGGAGTGCGAAGCGTTCTACTATGAGTCTCTAGGTTTTGCAGATCGTCAGCAAGGCAAGTAACACTTTGATCATACCCCTTTATTACCCACTTTTTATGCATTAGTTACAATTCTTAAACATTGCATGATTAGGATCTGAATAACATGTGGGTTTGGGAAGTAGATGATGAGGTAGAACTTATTGCCTGTTTATTATCAAACCTTTGGGAGTTACTTCTACGTTATGCTTAGGATTGCTATGCTATGCTCGTAGACGTGGATTGGTTGAGAGTATCCATGACAGATGTGAGAAGTTGTTAATTAATGGTTAACTGAAGGTGGCTACTTAAATACACATCTGGGTGGATTGGTTGCGGGCACTGGAGAATCCAGTGTTATCCTAGGATATCTCGGAGTACCCATGTGATCATCCTACGGTTCGCCACCCAGGCTCAAAGGGACCATAAGATTATTCATGCTAGAAACTTCCATGTGCAGCCACAAGCTATTATGGGATCTAGCATAGTTGAGTAGGTTGCATGACCTCTTTCAGTGGTGGGCTAGCAGATGTAGGGGAAAGTAGGTGTAACTGTCCATCTAGAATAAAGAGTTAATGTTTCTAAAAGATTGTGCCTTGGTCATCCATTTCTCAAACACCATGTAGTGCGAGAAATTCAACGGAGGAGATCGAGTCTTGTGGGGAAAAGTGCGCAAACCTCTGCAGAGTGTACAAACTAATCATGGTTAGCCGTGTCCCCGGTTATGGACTTCTTCAGTATCTGGTTGTTGGATTGTCATGTTGATCCCATCACTCTAAACTAATTTGTTGGGTTAATGTATTGCTTAATTGGGATTGAGTTGGAGGAACCTTCTCGATGTTTAACAACCACCATGATAGTTAAATGAAATTTATTCCTTTGTTGTAGGGAAAAATTGGCTTTATACAAAACCATTAATCGTAGAGCTTTCCACCAGCCATATATGCATGTAGTGATAGCATTTATTCTGTTCATTGCTCTTTTGTGTTGCATTGCCAGCATATTCCATGTGCTGACCCGTTTCGAGCTGCAACATGTCATGTTGCATACTTTTCAGACCACGAGTAAGGTGCCATAGGTCATTGTCGTTCACTAAGCTATGCCGTTGGAGTTGATGGACTCACTTTATCTTCCAAGCTTTCCGCTATTATCTTATGTAGATGGACTTAAGCCATATTATTGTAATAAGTTCTCTTTTGAGACTTTTCGATGTAATAAGTGTGTGATTGAGACTCTATTATAAATCCTTGAGTACTGTGCGTGTCAGCATTACCGATCCAGGGATGACACTGATGCCCAAAGACTTGACCGTTTGAGGTCTGGTCACTACACGAAGGAATCGCTCGATCGAGTTCAGTTAACAGCCATCGATCGATCACTCGGGTTCAGTAACGCATAGCCTGCAGTGCAATCGCTCGGGTTCAGTAGGCAAATGCTTTGCTCGGGTTCAGTTAGAGACCAACACCTCGCACCCACGCGAGTGTGTGTACAAGAGAAACGTGCAAACCTCTGTGCATCGCTTGGCCCCTAACACCCACCTTAACAGGGAACACCCCGATATTTTCCTCGCCCTCACTTCTACCATGGTTTTTTCCGTCATGGACGGCCCAAAGAATGTGATGCAGCTGTGTCTCCGGCCCGCCCAGGACGAAAAGCCCATTTTCTGTCATGATTTTTTTTCATAGAGGTAGGAGCCAACCACATCTATGATGATACCGGGTTTGTCACAATTATCATCATAGAAGTGTCATAAGTATGACAGGAAAAAATTTCGTTCGGCCCAAAATGTCACGGATGTGTCTTTCTTTTGTAGTGTTGTGATTCTTCTTGAAGTTCCCTTTCTTTCCCTTGCCTCTTTTCTTGAAACTAGTGGTCTTGTTAACCATCAACACTTGATGCTATTTCTTGATTTCTACCTTCACCGATTTCAGCATCGCGAAAAGCTCGGGGATCATTTTCGCCATCCCTTGCATATTATAGTTCATCACGAAGTTCTAGTAGCTTGGTGATAGCTGAAGGAAATATGCCCTAGAGGCAATAATAAAGTTGTTATTTATATTTCCTTATATCATGATAAATGTTTATTATTCATGCTAGAATTGTATTAACCGGAAACTTGATACATGTGTGAATACATAGACAAAACATAGTGTCCCTAGTATACTGCTACTTGACTAGCTCATTAATCAAAGATGGTTATGTTTCCTAATCATAGACATGTGTTGTCGTTTGATAAACGGGATCACATCATTAGGAGAATGATGTGATGGACAAGACCCATCCATTAGCTTAGCATTATGATCGTTACAGTTTCATTGCTTCTGCTTTCTTCATGACTTATACATGTTCCTCAGACTATGAGATTATGCAACTCCTGAATACCGAAGGTACACCTTGTGTGATACCAAAAGTCACAGCATAATTGAGTGATTATAAAGATGCTCTACAGGTGTCTCCGAAGGTGTTTGTTGGGTTGGCATAGATCGAGATTAGGATTTGTCACTCCGTGTATCAGAGAGGTATCTCTGAGCCCTGTCGGTAATGCTCATCACTATAAGCCTTGCAATCAATGTGACTAATGAGTTAGTTGTAGGATGAAGCATTACAGAACGAGTAAAGAGACTTTCTGGTAAGGAGATTGAACTAGGTATGATGATACCGATGATCAAATCTCGGGCAAGCATCATACCATGACAAAGGGAAGAACTTATGTTGTTATGCGGCTGACCGATAAAGATCTTCGTAGAATATGTAGGAGCCAATATGAGCATCCAGGTTCCGCTATTGTTTATTGATCGGAGATGTGTCTCAGTCATGTCTACATAGTTCTTGAACCCGTAGGGTCTGCACGCTTAACATTCGATGATGATTTGTATTATGAGTTATGTGTTTTGATGACCGAAGTTTGTTCGGAGTCCCGGATGAGATTGCAGACGTGATGAGGAGTCTTAAAATGGTCGAGACATAAATATAGATATATTGGAAGCCTATATTCGTACATCGGAATAGTTCCAGAGAAGTTCAGGTATTTTCTGGAGTACCAGGGGGTTACCGGAACCCCCCGGGGAGTTGATGGGCCGTAGTGGGCCTTAGTGGGAAGGAGAGGTAGAACCCAGGAGGTGGATGGTGAGAGACGCCGCCCGCACCGTAGGCGAATTTGACATGCCGTGGCGGCGCACACTGTTGCTCCTGGAGTCCACGCCGCGGACTCCTCCCGCGAGCTCGTGCTGCACGCGGCGATGCCTCCAAGAACCTGGATCCACTTCCCTTCGTTCTTCTCCACTGAGATGCCGCCTAGGGGGCCTCTCGAGCTTTGGCTACAGCACGCCGACTGCGGTGCTCCGGCGACCGGAGCCAAAGTTGAAGTCGTTGCCCCGGGCAAGGTTTTCATGACCCATGGCTGGGGCGAGGTCGCCCGGGTCTGCCGAACGGGGGGCGCCCTCGTGATTCATTTTGAATACGACGTCGCCTCCTTGTTGTCCTTCAAAATCTTCGACGCAGAAGGCCGCTGCCTGGAGTGCTGCCCCAGAGGACATGATTGGGAGTCCAGCGACTCTCCCGAGCTCTTCGTGGCTCCGGAGACGAGCGACGACAGCTATGTGCCCCCGAGCTCGCGCCGCGCTTGGAGCAAGGCAGCTGTATCAGGCTGTCGCCGTAGCTAATCTGGATGGGGTTGGCGCCGGCCTCCCATGGCCCACTGTTGATGATGGCGTCGACCATGGAGGCGCGGGTAGTTAGGGCTCCTTAGGATTCTCGTCTTTGTTCCCGGCGAGGAATCGAGAAAACAGCCCGTGGGGGCATGTAAAGGGTCCGTGATGCCTTTTGATGATGTTATCCTTATTATGGAATTGTGCGAATGCTTGTCCCAACCCTGCTTGGTTCCCCCTTTCTAACCTCACGACAACTTTGTGCTCTACGTTGACAGGTCCTGGTCCCCAGGCAGGCTTCAGCCGTCGCTGGTATGGCAGGTCGCGATGCCGTGGTCAAGGCCAGGAGGTGAGCGGCCCGTGGTCCAGTATGAGCCCCTGAGGCGCGATGCTCAGGAGGTCCACTTTAGCGTGCAAGCAGCCGCCGAAAGATGAGAAAGCAAGACAATGTTGCCGTCACAGGGCCGCAACAAGTGAATATTTCGCGTCTCAATGATTAGTTGTTCCAGGCGTGAAACTTATCTTGATAATATGGAGTCGTTCCCTCGAGTTGTGCCGGACTTGTACGTCAGCAGCTGTGGTGCAGCTAGGTTAGGCCCTCGCGAGCTTTCCCTTTCTTCCCACACTCTCCTTCGTGCTCTACAGGTCCCGGCCCTCGAGCGAGCTCAGCCGCAACTGGTATGCCAGGTCGCGATGCCGTGGTCAAGGCCAGGGGGTGAGGGCTGGAGAGCTAGTAAGAGCTCCTGAGTCATGATGCTCAGGAGCCCCCCTTTAACGTGCTAGCGGATCGCGTGGGAAAAAGAGAGAGAGCTCACAATGCCACCCGCTATAGATATCAGAAGGTTCCTGTAAACTAACACGAGAAAATCACGGGTTGCCATTATCATTGCCGGCTGGCCATTCGTTGCTCCGAGAGAGTGGTGAGGTGACGCGCGCGGGGCTGCCGTGGGCCAGAGCTCGACCACTCAGGTTTGTCGGTGTTGCAGGGATGAACCCACATGCAAGCACCGTGCCAGCGCGAGCGGCTCCAGTGGTAGATGTCAATCGAGTAGGCAATAATCACATGCAGGTTAGGCATGAAAGGCAAATCAGCTTAGGCAAACACAGAATGGATACATGCCACTGGGTCAGGCCCGAGCGGCTTGTGGATGATGCAGCCCGAGGGGCGCCCCCAGCAAGGTAAACTAAATACATGAGCAAAAGGGATACATGCCACAGGGACAGACCCATGCGGCCTGGGAATGATGTAGCCCTAAGGGCGCTCCCAACTGAAATGAAGTTGGAAGATGTCACCTGGTACCATTGTAGAGGGGGTGTTGGAGTAGCTGAAGATGCACGGTGAAGAGGCAGACCCTCACGAGCCATCGGAGCCCTGATCCTCGGGAGGCTCTGGGGGTCCAGGCGGTTCCTTGAGGACCATCTCCATCTTTGCTAGGACCATGTTGTGCTTGGCCTCCTAAGCCACCAGAATGCTCCGTAGGTGACGCTGGAAGGTGGCACCGCGTTCGGCAGGCTGAAAGGCATGCGAATGTAGCTGTGTGGCAGACCCTCACAGCGTCCTACGTGTGATGGCCAGAGACGCTCCTGAGACGCGACTCGATTGAGCCCTGGGACATCGATGCAGACACGCAGCCCACCATCCTCGCCTGGATGGGGAGCGACGCCAGGCAAGCGGCGATCGCCGCGCATGGCTCTTGCTTCCTGAAGCTCCTGAGTGGTCTTGGTGATGAACTCCTGAGGGTTGGGCTTTCCATGCCTTGTGCCTTCCTGCGGGAAACGTGCTGTGAAGCATGCCTCCAAGTGGTGCCCGAGCGCCTCCCTCGTGATGTTGGCAAAGTCTGCAACCCTCCAGAAGAGAGCCCCCGAGCCCTGCCCGATGACGGCGCCGGGCGCGCCCTCCTATGCGATGGAAGGAGGCGCCCCTTGCACGAGCGCGGATTCTGATGCGGCACCACCTGAGATGCCAACCTCCTGAGGTCTTGTGCTGAGAGACTGCTTCTTCTTCTTGGGGATGGCCTCCGGAGGGTTCTCTCCCTTGCTGTCCGGGTCGTCGATTGATGCATCTTGGAAGGCACGCTCGAGGGAGCACACCGCATCTTTTTCCTCGCAGGGGACCGTGATGAGTCCGGCGCTTCCTAGCATCTTGAGGACGTTGTAGCCGTGGTGGGTCACCGCCATGAACTTGGCTAGGGATGGATACCCGAGGATGGCATTGTAAGGCAGGTGGATGTGGGAGACATCAAAGTCGATGAGCTCGGTGCGGTAGTTGTTGTGCTAGCCAAAGGTGATAGGGAGGCGGACCTGCCCTATCGGGGTGGTGGAACCGTCAATAACTCCTGAGAAAGGCCTGGTAGGCTGAAGTTGATCGTATGGCACTTGAAGGTTGTTGAACATCTTGACGGACAAGATGTTAAGCCCTACGCCGCCATCGATGAGGGTCCTGGTGACTTGGACGTTGCTGATGACTGGGGAACAAAGCATCGGGAGTATGCCAGCTGTAGCCGCACACTTGAGTTGATCTGCTGAGCTGAAAGTGATGGCGCACTTGGACCATCTGAGCGGGCGCGTGGCCTCGAGCTTGGGGAGGACTACATTCACCTCGCGAGCTAACTGTTTGAAGATGTGCTGAGAGGCTGGGGCCTGAGCTCCGCCCAAGATACAAGTGATAGCACGTGGATCCTGGAAGCCCCCAGCCCTCTCATCCTGGTGATGATCGTCATTCCTTCCTGGCGGCGGCAGTAGAGGACGAAGACCTGCATTGCCCTGCGGGATGTCCTCGCGAGGCTCATCCGTCCAGGCGCCCTCGCGAGGCGGATCCTGCCAGCGATCCTCGCGAGGTTGGTCATGCCACTCCTGGCGAGGGCCACGGTCGTCCCATCGTCCTCCGCCTTGTCCTCCTGCTTAGCCCCAGTCGTTGCGCTCGGGGCGTCGACCGAAGCATCCTTCTCGAATGCCCCTGAGCTCCTGACATTCATTGGTGTTGTGGGTGTGGAGGTTGTCGTAGGCACAGAACGGTCGGCTGCCCTTGGACGACTCCGGCTGGTCCCTGCCGTCATTCGCGTCTGGTTCTGCTGCAAGCACGGCTTCTCCTTTGCGCTTCACGTCCTTGGCCTTGGCTTTCTTTTCTTCTGGGTCAGCAGCTGGGAGCTCGAGGAGGGAGAGGCGTCCTTCCTCACCTCTTGCTCACTTGGTCACCAGGTTGAACAGCTCCAGAGATGTGCACAACTCCTCGTGGATGGCGAGCTCCTCCTTCATCTTGACGTCGCAGACGCCATCCAAGAACGCTGAGATGATGGCCTCGTCCGTCACCTTGGGGATCTTGAGGCGGGCGCTGTTGAAGCGCTGGATGTATTTCTGTAGGGTCTCCTCGGGCTGTTGCTTGATGTGGCGCAGGTCACCCATGGCCGGGGGGCGGTCGCGAGTGCCCTGGAAGTTGGCGATGAAGCGGCTACGCATCTCGTCCTAGGAGGAGATCGAGCCGGGAGGTAGGTTCAGGAGCCAGGTGCAGGCACCGTCCTTGAGCGCCATGGGAAACCAGTTCGCCATGACCTTCTCGTCTCCGTTGGCTGCCTCGATGCCTAGCTTGTAGAGCTGTAGGAACTCCGCGAGGTCGGCGGTGCCATCGTAGCGAGGAGGCAGGTCCGGCTTGAACTTGCCCGGCCAGGTGACGCTACACAGCTCGGTGGTGAAGGCACGGCAACTGCTGTGGTCACCGAAGCCCTTTGCTGACGCGGGGATTGCTCTTGATTGTACCTGCGCACTGCCGCGAGGGGCAGCATGGGGTCTTGGCGCGCTGGTGCATGGACGCGGTCTTGTCGTGCCGGTGCAGGAAGCACGGGAGCGCCTTCTTGAGGTCGAGGGATTTCTTGGCAGCTTTGTTGCGCGGGCGCTGGATGTGGTGGGTCACGCCCAGGGGCCGCACACCTTGGAGCCAGGGCGCCGTCTTGGGGGAGAGGTGGTGGAGGCGCTCCCTGAGCCGCGTCGCCCATGCCTGACGGAGGGCGAGGCAGTGAGATGAACGGCGCGGGAGAGCCCCATGCGGTGCTGACGAGCTCGGTGATGCGAGCGAGCCATTCTTCGTAGAGGTCGTCGACGGGGCGGTAGTGTAGGAGCTCACGTGCCATAAGCAGCGCGGCCTACGCATCCGTGGGGGTGCGACGAGCGTGGGACGTCGGTCTAGCTGGGGTCAGCGACAGAGTGGCGATGCAGCCTTCTCGCCGCATCGAGGGGTGCAGCGAAGATGCTCGCTGCTTGTTCCCCACCGGGCTAGTGGCGGCGTTGGTGGCAGGTGACGGAGAACAACGAGGAGGCCCGCCGACGGGAGCCATCTGGGTGACGCGGGCGGTGAGAGCAGCCCAGCGCTCGGCGCGGGCTCGGCGAGCGTCTGCCATGGATGCGACGAAGCGATGGGACGCAGATCAGTGGAAAGAAGATTTCAGCACACCCCTACCTGGTGCGCCAAATGTCGAATATCTGGTTTCGGCAAAACCCTTAAGGTTCGAACACTGGGGTGCGCACAAAGTTCTCTCCCTACCGAAACACGCCCACAGCCTCGCCGTGATCTCTAAGCTAGCACGATGAACAACACAAGAGACACAAAATTTATACAGGTTTAGGCCACCGTTGTGGTGTAATACCCTACTCGTGTGTGTGGTTCTGGATTGCCTCTTAGGCTGATGATGAAGGGTACAAGGGAAGAACAGCCTCGCGAGAAGAGGTGTTCCCGTGCTTGGTGGTGTGTAGATGAACGGGGTTCGGATGAGATGATCCCCTCTTACTGTGGTGGCTAGCCCTATTTATAGAGGCCCTGGTCTAACCAAATATTGAGCGGGAAGGGATCCATCAACAGCCATTTTGAAAGGGGAAAACTAGTAGAAGCTATCCTGACTAAAGGTGGTCTTCGCCTGCCAAAGGCGCTGGTGATGACGCCGTCTTGGGCTCCATGGTGACCTCCGTCCTGCCGTCCTGCTGGTCTTGGTCTTGTTGCACTAACATGGAAACCTTTGCCTGATGCCTCAGTACTCCACGCCTGCACTTGCCCCCTTTGTACCAAAGAGGAAATGAGGACACTGTGTGGGCTAGCGCCCGCCTGGTCTTGATCGCATGGCTTGCGTCATGGGCACCTCGCGAGGTACCCCTCGCCTTGATCTCTCCGCCTCCTCGGGTGCCTGCCTGGTGAGGCCACTCCTGAGGAGGCCTTGCGTCGTCAGCCCTGCGAGGCTTGGCCCCTTGTGAGGGTCTTGAGCGTTGGTTGATGAAGACGGGCCGTACTGGGCCACTGGTTGAGCCAACCTGCAGGCTGCAGGCAGGCAAGTCTGGGTACCCCCATTCCGAGAACGCCGACAGCGCGGCCCCCCTCTCCCTTCCTTTCCCCTTCTCCATTAGGTGGAAACCTATTAGGACTTGGAGTCCTAGTATAAGTCCCCTCTCCTGGCGTGCCTAGCAAGGGCCGGCCGGCCTCCACCTCCCTCTTTTATATACGGGGGCAGGGGCACCCTAGAACACACCAAGTTTTTCCTTAGCCGTGTGCGGTGGCCCCTCCATAGTTACACACCTCGATCATATCGCCGTAGTGCTTAGGTGAAGCCCTGCGTCGGTAACATCATCATCACCATCGCCACGCCGTCGTGCTGACGGAACTCACCCTCGTCCTCAACTGGATCAAGAGCATGAGGGACGTCATCGAGCTGAACATGTGCTAAACGCAGAGGTGATGTACATTCGGTACTTGGATCGGTTGGATCGCGAAGACGTTCGACTACATCAACCGTGTTACTAAACGCTTCCGCTTTTAGTCAACGAGGGTACGTGGACACACTCTCCGGTCTTGTTGCTTTGCATCACCTAGATAGATCTTGCATGATCATAAGAATCTTTTTGAATTATTATGTTCCCCAATAGTGGTATCCGAGCCAGGTCTATGCGTAGATGTTTTATGCACGAGTAGAACACAAAGAGTTGTGGGAGATAATAGTCATACTGCTTACCACCAACATCTTACTTTGATTCGGCGGTATTGTTGGATTAAGTGGCCCGGACCGACATTACATGACCGCGTTCATGAGACTTGTTCTACCGACGTGCTTTTGCACATAGGTGGCTGGCGGGTATCTGTTTCTCCAACTTTAGTTGAATCGAGTTTGACTACGACCTGTCTTTGTTGAAGGTTAAAATAGCACACTTGATGAAAACTCATTGTGGTTTTGATGCGTAGGTAAGAACGGTTCTTGCTAGAAGCCAATATCAGCCACATAAAATTTGCAACAACAAAGTAGAGGACGTCTAACTTCTTTTTGTAGGGCTTGCTGTGATGTGATATGGTCAAGACATGATGTGACATAAATTGTTGTATGAGATGATCATGTTTTGTAACAGAGTTATCGGCAACTGGCAGGAGCCATATGGTTGTCGCTTTATTGTATGCAATGCAATCACCATGTAATTGCTTTACTTTATCACTAAGCGGTAGCGATAGTCATCGAAGCAATAGTTGGCGAGACGACAACGATGCTATGATGGAGATCAAGGTGTCACGCTGGTGACGATGAAGATCATGACGATGCTTCGGTGATGGAGATCATAAGCACAAGATGATGATGGCCATATCATGTCACATATTTTGATTGCATGTGATGTTTATCTTTTATGCATCTTATTTTGCTTAGTACGGTGGTAGCATTATAAGATGATCCCTTACTAAATTTCAAGGTATAAGTGTTATCCCTGAGTATGCACCGTTGCTACAGTTCATCATGCCGAGACACCACTTGATGATCGGGTGTGCTAAGCTCTACGTTCACATACAATGGGTGCAAGCCAGTTTTGCACACGCAGAATACCCGGGTTAAACTTGACAAGCCTAGCATATGCAGATATGGCCTCGGAACACCGAGACTGAAAGGTCGAGCGTGAATCATATAGTAGATATGATCAACATAGTGATGTTCACCATTGAAAACTACTCCATCTCACGTGATGATTGGACATGGTTTAGTTGATTTGGATCACATGATCATTTAGATGACTAGAGGGATGTCTATCTAAGTGGGAGTTCTTAAGTAATATGATTAATTGAACTTTAGTTTATCATGAACTTAGTCCTGATAGTATTTTGCAAATTATGTTGTAGATCAATTGCAGGCAATTTGAAAATTTTCCTATGATCACGCAAGATCTATCTAGGAGATGCATAACAATGAGAGGGGGAGAGTGTGTCTACGTACCCTCGTAGACCAAAAGCGAAAGCATTTGACAACGCGGTTGATGTAGTCGAACTTCTTCTTGTTCCGACCGATCAAACACCAAACGTACGACACCTCCGAGTTCTGCACACGTTCAGCTCGATGACGTCCATCAAACTCTTGATCCAGCAGAGTGTCGAGGAAGTAGATGAGTTTCATCAACACGACGGCATGGTGACGGTGATAGTGAAGTGATCCGCGCAGGGCTTCGCCTAAGCACAACGAGAATATGACCGGAGGCGTAAACTGCGGAGGGGTCGCCGCACACGGCTAACAATAGTTGAGGTTGTGTTCTAGGCACCCCCCCCATGTATATATAGGTGGGAGGGGGAGGGGAACAGCCTTGGGGCACCCCAAGTAGGAGGAATACTACTTGCGGGCCTAGTCCAATTTGGCCTCCCTTACCATATTTTCTGGAGGGGGGAGGAACGAGGAGAGAGGAGGGAAGGAAGGGGGAGGCCGAATCCCTCCCCTTCCTTCCCTCTCCGTCTCTTTCCTTCCTCCTCTGGTTCGTTCCATATGGGGGGCGCAGCAACCCCTGCTGGCTGCTACGTTTCCCCACTTTGCCCACTAGGCCCATATCTTTGCCAGGGGTGCCCGGAACCCATTTCGGTGACCCGATATGTACCCGGTACCCTCCGGAACACTTCTGGTGTCCGAATACTATCGTCCTATATATCAATCTTTACCTCTCGACCATTTCGAGACTCCTCGTCATGTCTGTGATCTCATCTGATATTCCAAACAACATTCGGTCACCAAATCACATAACTCGTATAATACAAAATTGTCATCGAATGTTAAGCGTGCGGACCCTACGGGTTCGAGAACTATGTAGACATGAGAGAGACACCTCTCCGGTCAATAACCAATAGCAGAACCTAGATCTCATATTGGCTCCCACATGTTCTACGATGATCTTTATCGGTCGAACCGTTATGACAACATACGTTATACCCTTTGTCATCGGTATCTCACTTGCCTGAGATTCGATCGTCGGTATCTTCATACCCAGTTCAATCTCATTACTGGCAAGCCTCTTTACTCGTTCCATAATACATCATCCTGCAACTAACTCATTAGTCACTTTGCTTGCAAGGCTTCTTATAATTTGCATTACCGAGAGGGCCTAGAGATACATCTCCGATACTCGGAATGACAAATCCTAATCTTGATCTATGCGAACCCAACAAACACCTTCAGAGATACCTGTAGAGCATCTTTATAATCACCTAGTTACGTTGTGGCATTTGATAGAACACAAGGCATTTCTCTGGTATGTGGGAGTTGCATAATCTCATAGTCGAAGGAATATGTATTTGACATGAAGAAAGCAATAGCAATAAAACTGAACGATCAATATGCTATGCTAACAGATGGGTCTTGTCCATCACATAATTCTCCTAATGATGTGATCATGTTCATCAAATGACAACACATGTCTATGGTTAGGAAACTTAACCATCTTTGATTAAGGAGCTAGTCTAGTAGAGGCTTATTAGGGACACAGTGTTTTGTCTATGTATCCACACATGTAACAAGTTTCCGGTTAATACAATTCTAGCACGAATAATAAACATTTATCATGAAATAAGGAAATATAAAATAACAACTTTATTATTTCCTCTAGGGCATATTTCCTTCAGCGCCCACCCTCCAGGGCGTGCCCTGTGAGCTTGTGGGCCTCAGGCCTCCGTTAGCCCTAACTCCAACTCCATAAGTACCGTCTCGGGGAGAGAGAAATCAGAGAAAAGGAATTACCCCGTTTTACGATACAGAGCCGCCGTCACATCCTGTACTTCATCGGGAGGGATGATCTGGAGTCCATTCGGGGCACCGAAGGGTGGAATTCGTCGCCGTCATCATCATCAAACCTTCTCCATCAACAATTCCATGATGCTCACCATCAGGAGTGAGTGATTGATATGTCTCCAACGTATCTATAATTTTTTATTGTTACATGCTATTATATTATCAATCTTGGATGATTATATTATTTTATATCATTTTTGGGACTAATATACTAACCTAGTGCCTAGTGCTATTTCCTGTTTTTTGCTTGTGGCATTTGAGAAAATAAGTACCAAACGAAGTCCAAACACGACGAAACTTTACGGTGATTTTGTATGGGCGAGAAGGGACCCTAGAAGCTTCGGGAGGAGGCCAGAATATATACGAGAGGGCC